>NC_141604.1:20522507-20832101 GCF_047967505.1 Dipteris shenzhenensis
AACACACTCCACTACAGTGATCTCTCTAATTAGTGCATTACATCGAGTTTGATATAGACAACTCTACATCAACAAGTGACTTCTTCAACATTGCTTATTCAATTGGTGCCTAAGGTAGTTCGCATTGATTGACTTCCCGATTGGTCATGGTACCTGAGGCTTCTACTTCGACATTGGTGACTCTCCTTTCAGCATTTTGAGAGTCATTATGTGAGTGCTCCATGTAGCTACTCCATGGACTTCACCAATACATATTGGGACATTCCTACCTAGCCCTTCATCGACATCCTCATCGACTCGCAGGGATGAGCACACATGTGCAGTGGCTACTTGGAGGACATCTCTTATCATAAGAGATCTATTTTTTTATTACTACAGCTTGATATATTTTGGGGTCCTCTGCCCTAGGTAGTCCTCCTAAAATGATATGTATTGAGTGTTTGGTTTTCATTGAGTCTAAAGGTCCTCTACCTTTGATAGTCCTTCTAAAAAGATGTATTGGTTTTCCTATTTTTGTGTGTGGCTTCCTAACATGTCATGTTATGAAGCCAATGGGGGATGTACTATGGGAGCCATATGCATTGGCTTTGATAGGTCTCGTTATCAGGCCTGGCTAAGTTCCAGGATGTTGGTGTATTCGTAGACCTATGAGCTGGTCAGGTAGCCATGCTATAACGTGAGCCTCTGAGCATGTTGAGTCTCAAGTCATGAGAGTGCTTGGATCAACCTCTGAACACACTCAAATTTTAGCCTCTGAGTTACATGGGGTGCACAGTTTGATGACTGTCATTGTCATGTTTTGTTCTTGGTTCCATTCCAGTAGTCTCTCACCTTGCCTTCATGGGTGGGTGTTGGAATATGAAGCCAAAGTGAGTCTGAAATGAGTGTTCTAGGTGTGTTTTATAGTCTAGTGACATGGGACGTGTCATATTGGGAGTTATCCCATATACACTATGGCTTTCTATAGTCTAGTGTCACACTATATAGTGTTGTACTTGTCTTTGTCTATGACATCAGTGAACATCAAGCTATCTACATGTGAGTATTTTGGTTATCATTGCCTAGCACTTGTTCTTTCATTTTCTTTCCATTTTTCCTTTCCATTATGCTTTCCATATTTGCATTCCGTTCCTAGTTAGCTTGGCATTCTCCTACCGCCATGTCTCTTCAAGCTCCATCTCACACACCTAAGTCATCTAACTCTAGGAGGTAGCAATGATTGCTTACCTGCTAGACACATTCACACCCACACAACTGTAGGACACCCTAGGACTATAGGACACAAGCACACTTGAACTCACTATAACACACCAAACTGACTCATCTTGACTCCATTTCCTAACACCCCCCATGGAGGAAAGGTGAGTGGCTACGGGAAGGGAACCAAGAACAGAACATGACAATCACGGTCACCGAACTATGCAATGACGGTCTAGAACTAGACATGGCTCCCATGCTAACTCAGAGGCCATTGAGCATGGTATAGACTTAGAGGCATGAAAGATCGTAGTGGTAGGGAGAGAAGCAAGCTAACACTAGGAATGGAAAGGAAAGATACCAAGCATAATGGAAATGAAATGGAAAGAAAATGAAAGCAATGGACAAGTACTCACATGATACCAAAGAGCTTGATGTTGACTGATGTAATAGACAATAGACAAGTACAACACTATATAGTGTGGCACTATACTCTAGAAAGCCATAGTGTATATGGGATAGCTCCCAATATGACATGTGGCATGTCTAGGATTCACTAGACTATAAAATACACCTAGAATACTCATTTTAGACTCACTTTGGCTTCATATTCCAACACCCCCCCATGAAGGCAAGGTGAGAGACTATTGGAATGGAACCAAGAACAAAACATGACAAATGACAGTCATCAAACTGTGCACCCCATGTAACTCAGAGGCTAAAATTTGAGCGTGTTCAGAGGTTGATCTTGTTGGAATATGAAGCCAAAGTGAGTCTAAAATGAGTGTTGTAGGTGTGTTTTATAGTCTAGTGAGTCCTAGACATGCCACGTGTCATATTGGGAGTTATCCCATATACAGTATGGCTTTCTAGAGTCTAGTATCACACTATATAGTGTTGTACTTGTCTATTGTCTATTACACCAATCAACATCAAGCTCTTTGGTATCATGTGAGTACTTGTCCATTGCTTTCATTTTCTTTCCATTATGCTTGTTATCTTTCCTTTCCATTCCTAGTGTTAGCTTACTTCTCTCCCTACCACTATGATCTTTCATATGGTATCAGAGCCATGTTCCTAGCCCTGCTCTCTCTTTTCCTTTCCCTTCCAAGAGATTGAGGTGAGGGAGGCCAATCAAGCTACTCTACCTCCTCCTCCTTGGAAGGCTTCCCTCTTCTCTCCTTCCTTGAATTCTCTTCTCCACGCCATGATCTACCACCTCTCTTCTCCTTCCTTTAGCTACATCTTTCTATGACCTGCAGACGATGTGATGCTTCTATGCGGATCTAGAAGCAAAATCACGGTTTTATGTCTTCATCAAAGTCGTAGAGGACCTTACTACAAATTTGGAGTTTTCTGTGAAAAGTTACAGCCCTTGCAAGAAGTGACGAAATTTGTTTCTGCGTGCGAATTTTATAGCTCAATGATTTGACAGCCCAAGCATGATGTAGCCAGCTCAACGTGGAGCTGTCCATCCTCTTCATCATTGATCTTTGCTCCAGCCCTCGCCATTTGCTCCTGCCCAACATTCTCTTGGAGCTGCTGCCCGCAAGTTGGTCCCCGTATTCTACCCGTCATTCTCTTGGAGCTGCTGTCCTTCTACTTTTGTTTGCCATGAAGAAGTTCCAGACTTGCTCCAGCTCATGAAGAACTTATCAAGGTAATCTTTCCATAGTTACACTTGCATTTCTACTTTTTTCCAACCATGGAGTCTTTCAAATCAACTACCATTTCGTTCGAGAAGTTTAATGGTAAGAATTTCCCTACATGGCAAACAAAGATGCATCTTGTACTTGTGAAAGATGGAGTGTGGAATGTTGTGTGTGGCAAGTAGAAAAAGTCACAATCAGATGAAAAGAAAATTGTACAATGGGAGAATTTGAATGACAAAGCTCTTTCTTTCATTGGTTTAGGGTTGGATGATGACGTTATTCATCATTTTGATTTTGATTCCAGTGCTCACGACTTATGGGATAAGTTTGGAGAATTGTTCGGCAACAAAATCATCAACTCAAAGGTATTCCTCAAACAGGATTCTTCAAGCTGCAAATGAAGCATGAAGACTCTTCTTACTCACTTGAATCATATGGAATTCCTTGTCACTCAGCTTGCTAGTCTAGCGGCCCCTGTAGGGGAAGATGATCAAGTTGTTGTGCTCCTCTCGAGAATTGAGTAAAATTCTAAGTACTGGGAGATCATACCAGCATTGCGTGTGACACAAATGGGTTATCATGATATGGTTGCTATGCTTATTGATCATGATAGACGGTATGCAGAAACTCCGGACTCCACTATACTGTACTCCAAGGGTAAAGGCAAAGGCAAATTCAAGCCTTTCAAATGCAATCACTGTGGGAAGCTTGGTCACACCGAGGATTGCTGCTTCCACAAGCTTGCCAAGCAACAACATAAGAATCATGTCAACTTGGTTGGGGCTGCAACAAGTGAAGACCAAGAAGAAGATGATGCTTCGACACCGACTCATGCTCTTACTACTGACATCAAAGGTCTCTCTCTCTATTCAGAGGTCTATGTACCTGATGATCCCGAGATACGACCTACAAATAGCCCGCAGACCAGATATCCATGGCAGTAGTATACATTCTATTGCCCAAAATCAATTTTAGAGCTTTGTATGGCGTCGAAGGAGGCAACAGCCAAACGGCCTGCTCGGGTTCTGGCTTGCAATTGCATCAAGACCGAATCTGCTGCCTTGGGAAAGAACCTCATCACTTCACATGTCCCCCTCCTTGCCAGACTCTGCAACTCGCACGATGCCATTGCCTCGCTTCAGAGTTTCTTTAAAGTCTTTCAGATAATAATTAACTAGGGTTAGTTAGAAGTACCCTTGGTTGAGTTTGTGATACACTAGGGTTAGTTCAACCTTGGTAGGCAGGTGTTTAAAATTTTACTTTTACCAGATTACTAACATAACTGGGAAAGATATGAAAGAAGAGAAAGAAGGATGTACCCAGTTGTCACCAAGACAAACCATGCATAAGCAAAGACTTACATGTATACATACATAAGAACACACTGGTCTAAGAAATTCCTTATAAAAACGCCCATGTAACTATGCCACATTTGAAGGCAACTAAAGAAAGGTTCATCATATATTTTTAATCACATATATTTTAAAAAGATTTACAAACACTACTTGAGATTGCCCATAAGAAAATGTCGTAGAAATGGAGTGATAAAAGCAATATTGAACTAATACCTGCACCTTCAAAAGAATTTTGTATCTCTTCATGTAAAAAACACACCATGTCTACCAGCTTCTCGATCACCTGAAAGGCTCCATTATTTCTCACTTAGGCCTTGACATGAATCTGCAAACTTGTGAGAGACGTCCATAGCCATTTACCTTATTGCAGTTCTAAAAAATAAGAAACCACATGCATGGATATGCCACAAGGATTTTGGTTTACATGGATTCTATGCCTCCCCTTTTGCTTCTAAGTATTGCATGCCTTACAGGCAAGTCAAACAACCTCCTCTTCGACCATGGAATTAGGAAACAAATACCTCTTCCAATGTCTTTGACCATAATGATGTCTTCATCAAGTTTTTCACATGTTTCCTCTGGCTTCTCAATTCACTCTGCAAAATTGCAATACTATCCCCTACAAAGCAAAGAACCACAACATAATTACATTGTAAATATCTATTGCAGAAATAATATTATACAAATCATCAGTTACACAAATTGTTTTACTTAAAGGCTTCAGTAAATCGTTGGAGGTTTCACTATCAGAGCACCACTGACAAGTTCTTCTACAATAGCGCATTCTCTCTTGCATACAATTGTGATACTTGTCAAGCACAATGATTTACTGCAACCCCTCCATGAAAGAAAAGTCAAAAGAAAAGAGTGCTTTTCCTATTTCTAAGGAAATCCCTCAGTCTTCTCCAAAAGAGCCTCAGCAAGTCTGGAGAGAGATGAAATCTCTTCCAGTGCGGAACCCTAGGTGGTCTCCATCCTTTGACTGTAATCTATAACTTCCTAGTATTATTGACTGTAAAGCCAAAGAAAAGAAACCTCTTGGAATGATTGTGTGCATCGATCCACTCCTATTCAACTACTATACTCTTGCAATCTGGTTATAGTCTACATAGGATCCAAATTCAACTTAAATATGTCTCATTGTATGGATCTATGCCTAATCAAAAGAGGATGAATCCTAGAATTGTGCTGATAGGTGGTCACCGCTACTATTCATTGAAAATACTGAAGCTGAGCCTAACATAGTGAAAGCTGAGAAAATTATCAACGTGCCAAGCAAGCTTTGTGCTCGTGGGATACAAGCAGGGGTGAAGGAGAGAGAGAGAGAGAGAGAGAGAAAGAAAGAAAGAAAGAAAGTCTATTAATGTCCACAGGAGACCAACGGTCTATGGGACAATAAAAAACCATCCAATACAACACGTTAGGGAGGGCACATTGCACCTCCCATGGAATGCATAAAGCAACTCCAATTATTTAGAGTACCTAAATTCTAATTGGCCATACATCATTTTAAGACTGAGAGTCTTTTGGTTTTGATTTGAATTCCTTAATGAGTGCTATTCCTCCGTGGTACATTGCCCACTTTCCATCGTTCTTGGCAGTCTTAACTTTGGCTAACACCGTTACTTTATCCTTCAATTGAGATCTTATAAGTTCCTCAACTATTTATCGCTGAGGAGGTCTTTTCGGGCGCTCATTATTGGATATCATAAACATATTTTGTTCTTACAAGATCAAATGAGAGAGCTGATGAGGACGATATGCTGTAGCTAGAATCCAGGTTCTTAAAGGACTTGGTAAGCAGGAGGTAATTAATGAGGCTACAAAATCTTGCAAGGATTCTCCACCTACCTCCCAATTAGTCTCCACAGTCAAGGATCTAGTTCAAATCAAAATTCAAACGACAAAGCAAGAGGTAAATGTGGAGTTTGGAGCAAAGCTGAATAAAGCTGATATCCAAAAAGAGATTACAACCAGTAGTACTTGGGTACTATATAAACCAAGTACTTGTATTGTTTTATTTGAACACTTCTATTGGAGATTTCTTGTGTGTGCACCCTTGCTCACTTGTGTTTTGTAAGAGATTACAAAGATATGGTGTTGTAGGCATAAAGTCAACCCTATGGTTGACCAGTAGTACTTGGGTATGGTTGACTAGTAGTACTTGGGTACTATATATACCAAGTACTTGTATTGTTTCATTTGAACATTTCTATTGGAGCTTTCTTGTGTGTGCACTCTTGCTCACTTGTGTTCACAACCTATCTCCACTTTGTTCCTACATTTGGTATCAGAGCGCTTCCGTCTCTAGAGCCCATTCCCATGCTTGCTTCTAGACTCCCACAAGCTTGTTGCTCCAGTGCGCATTCCTGGTTCTCACATTCAGCTCTCCAGCTTTCGTTTGAGGTAGATCCAACAGTCCAGTGGCTGTTTTTGACCTTTTGAGGTCCGATTTTGACATTTTTCGAAATTTCTGAGCTGCCCGCATACAAACAAGCTTGTCCTGCACCATTTCAGGCAGAAAAAATCAGTTATTTAAATCTGTTTTTGTCCGTACAGCCCGTATGGATCTGTTCGTACAGTCCGTACATATCTGTCCATATAGTTGCGCGACAGTGCCGGGAGTCCGTACGATTTGTCGAAACCTGATTTTGAGTCCGTACGACTTGTTAGAAGGCGATTCGAGCCGTTTCCAACTGTTTTTTGGTGTTTTTGCTCAGATCTAGACTCTTTTCAGCTCCAACCTCTCCCGGGTGTGTTCCAACAGCATCAGGCTCTTCTCTACACATGTATTGTATTCAAAAGTACTCCCGACGGAATGGATAGATGAAGGGCACCGAGAGAAGGGCATCCCCTTCTTTCGTTGCACGGTCAATAATGCTAGGAAATTCCAGCTCAGCTCTAGGGGTTGGAAGCCTACCAGAGCTCCTCATTGGGAGAACTTTCAGATTTCTACTGACTTGTAGAGAATTTTTTGGCAGAGGCTCTGGAAATCCCACCGGAATAGAAAAATCACTCTCTTCTTTTGGCTTTTTATTCATGGTGGGATAGCAGTGAACCATTGGAGGTCCAAGTTCGGAGCTGACCCTTCTTGCCCTCGCTGCCTTTCTACTTTGGAGACAATACAGCACTGCCTATGGGATTGCAGACAGGCGAGAATCATATGGAAGGGGATTGCAAGACTTTTCAGCACTTTTGTTCGCCTACATTTCTATATGACCTGGGGATCAGTGGCTTGGCTTACTCTTTCAGGGCCCCAGGTATTTTTTGAGAGACTTGACTCCTCTTGGGCTCTTCACATCCGACGACACCTTGTGGAGTCGTGCTCTCTAGAGGATGTTCCGGCCACTCTTTTCAGAGCTACTCACTCCTCGGTCAACTCTCCATGGGAGATCCTAGCTAGCATTGCAGCATGGCACATTTGGAGAGCCAGGTGCACTGAGGCTTTGGAGGGTTCTCAAGTTCACCCTTCTCAGATCTTGGCCAGTACTTGGACAGATACGATACACACTCTGATGGCCATTTGGGTGACCATGCAAGGATCATCTCAAGCAGCCTCCTCCAGGAGAGTTACTTTTCTCAGAGATTGGAGAGACTCTCCCTTCTTTGCTGAGACTTCTACAGGGTTGAGATGGCATTTTCAGCCTCAGCCTTGGTTTCTTTCTACCTCATTCCTCTGAGGTGTTTTTATTACATGCTTAGCATGGTGTATTTCTGCACAGAGCTTGCTCTAGCGGGTTTCTTTCTTACTTAATAGAAGTCTCTTTTTTGAAAAAAAAGAAAAGTACTCCCGACAGCTTCATTCAGCTCTAAACAACTCAGTTCAGCTCCTTTGTCATCTCCAGCGTGCCCACACAGTCATTGGACTGTTTTGCAGGTGGTTTGGGCCAAGGTGCGCTTTCAGTGAGTGTTTTGAGCTGTGTATTTCGCTTCGGGACTGTTTTTGCAGCCCATACTCTTGCACTCTCAGATGCATTTGCACATACTCTGCATTGTTGGGTGCATTTGCAATTACTTTACAGTTGTGGATGCCTTTGAGCTCCGTTGGATGCATTTGAGCACTCGTGGGTGCGCTATTTCAGATTTGGGTTGTGCATTTTCAGTTTGGGATTGCACTTCAGATTGCAGCAGAGTGCAGTGATTGGTTGATGCCATTTTTGTAGTGATTGCATTGTGCAGTTAGTGGCATTTCAAAGCAGCAAGTCGTACTTTGCATTTGCAGCCAGTATTAGTTTGGGATTTGCAGGCACATTTGCAGCCAATTGCACTTTTGGGACTTGCAGTTCTTTTTGCAAGTACATTTGCAGCTTGTGGGTATCCCATTTTGCATCATGTCGACTCTTTCAAACAGTTTTGGCAATTTGTCCAAGGGTGACAAGCTGGATGGACCAAACTATGCCTTGTGGTCATTCATGCTTAAGAACATCTTGGTTGGTAAGGGCTTGTGAGATATTGTTAGTGGGGATGAGGTGAGGCCAACAGGCTCATCTACATCCAGCACAACTTCTTCGGGTCAGACTACAGACAGACAGCAGATTGCTACAGCCCCTCTCGCTAGTCCCATAGCATCGACGGAGGAGCAGAAGTTTGACCGCCGCATTGCCCAAGCGATGTTTTTGATTGCCACAAATGTGAAGAGGCACATTATGACGACTATCAAGTCGTGCAAGGATGCAAAGGAAGCATGGGAAAGATTGGCAAACACGTATCATGTTAAGAATGAGGCAAGGTCCATTGCCTTGACAAAATCAGCTCAAGGATCTTGAGATGCAGGAAGGCCACGCCATCATTGATCATATTGCCAAGATCACTGATCTACGTGATCAACTCGCAAGTATTGATGAGGAAATAGAAGACAAGAAGCTTGTCTATATTACTCTCAATAGCTAAGTACCCTCATATGGTCACTTCATTGACCATTGTTCTCAGGGCAGTCCCACTCTTGTTCAACGAGTTAGTTGGGCTTTTGTTGCAGGGAGAGGAGAGATGCTCAAATTTTGCCAAATCCTCTCGTCAGGGTGTGCAAGCGCTTGCCATCAGTGGAAAGGGCGAATTTCAGAAAAAGTTTGAGGCAAAACACAGCCATACAACTCAGCCCAAGGAGGGCAATGCAAGCAGTTCAAGTAAAAATCAGAAAAAGGGTAAATGCAACTATTGCAAGAAGCAAGGACATTACATCGCAGAGTGTTAGAAAAGGATTGCCAATCAAAAGAGAAGGCAAAGGGACAGCTCTAGCGGAAATTTTTTGTTGCCCCCACTGAAACTCGTGCTTCAGATGCACATGGTGAAGCTCATCTTGTCCAAGGTGATAGGATTTTGTGTTTGCTGCATTTAGTGAGAAGATGGATGCCAGGGGGGATTTGAATGCTGAGAATCAATCAAGGGGGGATGCTTTCCTTGTTGCAAGTGATAGATGGTATATCGACAGTGGTGCTACTAAGCACATGACTCCTCGCCAGGAGTGGTTTCAGAGCATCACACCTGTTCATGGCAGACAGGTTACATGTGCAAATGATGCTTCTCAAGACATCATCGGAGTTGGGCACATTCCCATTCAGCTTGATAATGGGAAAGTTAAGTATATCCGAGATGTTTGGTATGTTCCAGAGCTGAGGCAAAATCTGATTTCAATTTCAAACATTGCCCATGATCAACATATGTTGGTCGAATTTCAGGATAACCAATGCAAGATCAAGGATCCAAAGAAAGGGTATGAGGTTGTAGCAACAGGCACATATGACAGAGGCTTATACAAGCTTGATAATCAGCTTTATGATCAGAAGGTATTGGCTGTAGCAAACACTTCCTAGGCTGATTTATGGCACGCCAGGTTTGGACATGTCCATCACAGATCATTGTCCTACTTGTACAACAATAATATGACTTAGGGAATGCCAAAATTGCAGCAACCAGCAAATGAAGTGTGTGAGGGGCGTGCACTCGACAAATTGCATCGCTTGCCATTCAGGAAACAAGGCAAGAATTGGGTCAAGGCAACTAGAGTGTTGTAGATAGTGCACAGTGATGTATGTGGCCCCATGACTATTCCCACGCATAGAGAAGCAAGGTACTTTGTGGGCCTTTATAGATGACTTCTCCAAGTTCACATGGCTTTTTCTCATGAAGGAAAAATATGAGGTGCTCTACTGGTTTCAGGACTTCAAAGCTATGGCTGAGAACCAAACCAATTCTAGAATTGAAACACTCAACTCGGACAGAGGGGGAGAGTACATGTCACATGCATTCCAAGGATTTTTGAAGCAACATGGGATTAAACATCACTTGACATGCCCTTACACACCACAGCATAATCCAATTTCTGAGAAGAAGAATCGTACTCTCATGGAGATGACGAGATGCATGCTAAAATTCAAGAGAGTCTCAAAGGCTTTTTGCAGAGAAGTAGTTGTGACAGCAACTTATATTCAGAACAGATGCCCAACCAAAGCTTTGGTTAATGTGACTCCATTTGCGGCTTTGTATGGCTTTAAGCCACACGTTAGTTATTTCAGAGTTTTTGGCTCAGTGGCATATGCTTTCGTTCCAGATGCACATCGGACAAAGCTTGATGAGAAGAGTGTCAAATGCATTTTCGTGGGGTATAGCACTGAAAGCAGGGGATTTAGGCTTTATAATCCTGCTACCAGGAAGGCAATAATCAGCAGAGATGTTCTCTTTGCTGAGAATGAGTGCACACTTGCCACCATACGATGACAGCTCTTTGGACATCATCTAGTTTGAGGATGATGAGACAGAGTCTCTTAATGCTTCCCCGTCTACTTCTCATAGTTCAGATGGCTTGCCACATGTTGAGGATGGCTCTCCCTCAAATGTTTCAGATTTGCAGCCAATTAATAAGAATAGACAGCCTCATGTTTGGAGGCATTATCAACGTCGTGAGGCCACTAAAGATGTTGATGTAGGTCCGAGTGGTACAGAAGAGAAATCTATTCCACGTTGGGCAAGGTTGACCATTCAAGATGCTAAGTATCAGCCTACTTTGGGGAAAACCAGGGCCAGCACTCAGAAAAATCAAAAAAAGGTCAAATTTGCTTTGATGACCTCAATGATGGAAGCTAAAAATGAGCCTCATAGCTTCAAGGATGCTCAGCATAATCTAGCATGGCAGAAAGCTATGCAACTTAAGATTAAATCCATTGAGAAGAATGCCACACGGGACTTGGCTGATACGCCCTTTGGGAAAAATGTGCTTGGCATGAAATGAATTTATAAGCTGAAATACCATTCAGATGGCACAGTTAAGAAATACAAAGCCCGTTTGCTTGCCAACGGGTATGCACAAGAGGAGGGGATAGATTATGAGGAGACATTTGCTCCAGTGGCCAAGATGACCACCATTTGTTCTATCATCTCTCTTGCTGCGTTTTATGGTTGGTCAGTGTACCAGATGGATGTCAAGACCGCTTTCCTCAATGGAGATTTTAAAGAGGAGGTCTATGTACATCAGCCCCAAGGTTTTGTGCTGAAGGGACAAGAGCACAAGGTATGCAAGCTCAAGAAGGCTCTATATGGGCTGAAGCAAGCACCTTGTGCGTGGTATCAGAAGATACATCAGTTTTTGCTGTCCCAGGGCTTCGCAAACACTCGTACAGAGCCAAATCTGTATGTTTTGCAGTAGAAATCAAAATTGTTCATGTTGGTACTATATGTGGATGACATCATACTCATTGGCAGTTATTTGCAGCAAATTACAGCAGTGCAGTCCGCTTTATGTCACAACTTTGACATGACAGATTTGGGCCTATTGCATTATTGTCTTGGCATTGTGTTTTGGCAGACCCATGATGGGATTTCTAAGTCACAAAGTATTCGAAGGGATTGTTGTAGAAATTTAAAAATGGAGAACTGTAAGCCTGTGGCTACTCCATTGGAAAAGGGACTTAAACTGAGTAAGCATGATATTGCTGAAAAGTTTGATGGCACTTTGTACAGGTAGTTGGTTCACAGTTTGATATATCTATGCTCCACACGGCCTGATATTGCCTACGCCATAGGGCTTTTGAGCCAATTCATGCATTGTCCCACGATCACACATTGGAATGTAGCAAAGAGGGTTCTCAGATATGTCCATGGCACTCTCTCTCTTGGCTTGCATTATGCTTCAGATTGTGATCTAAAGCTAAGTGGTTTCACCGACTCAGATTGGTCAGGGGACATTGACGATAGACGGTCCACTACTGGCTATTGCTTCTCATTGGGTTCAGCCTGTATCTCATGGCTTAGTAAGAAGCAAGAGCAAGTCTCACTTTCTTCCAATGAAGCAGAGTCCAAAGCTGCAAATTCAGCCACTACGGAGTTAATGTGGTTAAGGAAGCTTTTGCATGACTTGCATCATGCACACGATGGCGAAGCAAACTCTATCTTCTGTGACAACCAGAGTTGCATTGCCATAGCCAACAATCTTGTCTTTCATGCTCGCATGAAACACATTGAAAGTCATTATCATTATGTACGAGATTGTATTTTTGATGGCTTCATTGATCTCATCTATTGTCCATCCGAGGACAATGGGGCGGATATCTTCACCAAAACCCTATCAACAAATCTTTTCTTACGACATCGACATGGCTTGGGGATCAGAGACATTTTCACAATGTCAAGGGGGGTTGTGAAGTGATTCACAATGACATTGTTTTCATGTACTCCCATAGGTTGCATATCCATCTAGATGAATTTGTGCAACCATTGTACTTTAGGTACTGTAGGTACACCAAAGATGTTTCCAGGGTACTTTCAGCCATATCTTTGAGGGGGATTCGTAAGAGATTACAAAGATATGGTGTTGTAGGGATAAAGTCAACCATATGGTTGACCAATAGTACTTGGGTACCATATATACCAAGTACTTGTATTGTTTCATTTGAACATTTCTATTGGAGCTTTCTTGTGTGTGCACTCTTGCTCACTTGTGTTCACAACCTGTCTCCACTTTGTTCCTACAGATAATGCATAAAAATCAGAATTGGGGGACTCCCAGATAGATGGTACAATGAGGAGGATTTATTCAGAGTGATACTTCAGCACATGTTAAAGCAACAATGCCTAACATTGATTGGACAACAAATGAGGATGACAACCCTAATAACTTTGAGGATGATGGTGAAGCTTCAACAGCATGTATTAGTCATCGTAAAGGCCATGCTGTTATACATTTAACTCGCAAGATTTAGGACTCAAAATCCTACAACAATCCTACATAAGGAGAGGGTGTTTGAGCTGCAACTGTGGCATATTCGCCTTGCTGGAAGGAACTACTGGAGTTGATGGGTTTTTCGAGGAAGAGGAGGGGGAAGAGAGTTTGGGCCATTCTTGACTGGCCATGTCTCCTGCAACCCCTTGCTGAGCTAAACCCCCAACTAGGTTCAGGGTTTCAACCCAGCTTGGGGTTAGGTGACAAAGGAGAGGTTGCTGCTATCGGCTGCTGTTGACGGACGACAGGCTAATGAGCTAACAGTCTTGTAATGATTTGTTGAAGAAACTTTCGTTGCTGCTGCTACGGGTCTCATGTTGATGGGCTGTTGATGGGCTTGTGGGCTGTGGCCTATAAAGGGCTAATGAGCTAATGGGTTGGTTAATTGTAAGGGGCTAACGGGCTTAACGAATGCAAGAGTGGAGGGGGAGATTACCGAAGCGACCGAACGCAAAAATGGAGGGCTGACGGACGAGCTAGTGACGGAAATGAGAGAGAGAGAAAGAAAGAAAGAAAGAAATTTTATTAAAGGTCCACGGAAGGCCATACATGGCCTATGGGACACAAAATCATCCGAAAGGAAAATACATCATCAACGATGCGCCAACTAGGTGGCCTCATCGTAATACCGCTAAGATGCCAAAAATGGCTACAAAAATCCTAGATACAAAATGAAATGAAATAGAGTACCAAAATTGCCTAGATACAAAATGTAAAATATGAAATATGAGGAACATCGTCTTCCCTAAGGGGTCTGTGATCCAAAGAAATGATGGAAGTCATGGCCATCGACCATGCCTCCTGCCATGAGTGTGAAGATCTGGGCAAGTGTCAAATGGGCTGCTGGCGGTGCCAAGTCTCCATGGAGCAATCTCCTCCGAAAATCTGCCATCATCCTCCGTCGTCTAGAAATAAAGCGACGGGTACGGCCTCTGTGTAAGATCATCCTGCGGTGCTGCCGGATCATGTCATATGTACATCCTCGGGGTGGAACCATCGGTGCTCTCTGGTAAGATGGGCTATCTCTGTGCTCATGGTCCTGCGCCTCGTCCTGCTCCTCATGAATAACCAGGTCTCTGGCAGGGATGCGACGGTGCTCTCTGAGGAATCTCTCTCTATATCTGGTGATCTCCCTGATGAACAACGCTAAGCAATACTGATCCTCATACTCCATAATCCGAGAGAGAGGTCCAAATCCGTGCCCAAATAAACAGTGAAATCTGCCACGGATCTCATAATATAAAGGGCATCTGCAAACAAAGTGCTCCTCAGTCTCCACCTCCCCCATAGTGCAACAAGGGCATATCCTAGTCTCTCGCCTGGGTCTATGTCCGGTAGCTGTACGACGCATCCTGCCGGCCTCAACGTCTAATCTGTGGGAAGATACCCTGAGCTGGCCCAAGGCAATCCTGAGTGAGTGCGACATATGAACGCCGATATATCCTGGGGATATGATGAAGCCATCCTCTGAAATCCTGAGAAAATGGTCACGATATGTGGCCATCTTCGTAGGAAGCTCCGTGGGATGAACCCAAGTGCGAAACGTGTGTAGCTGCAACAAATCTGCCTTGATAACCTGGCTGAGCTCATGTCGAGTGAGAGGGAGGCGAGGGGCATCTATGCTGTATCGAAATGGTGGCAGCCTATCCATATCCAAGCCCAGCGAGGTGAGCCATGTGGAGAGTGTGTGGTACCAACAAAAAGTATGACCTCTCTCCGCTAACATCTGCGAGGATGTCAGTGCTAGCCACGGTAATCGTGCTCTGCCTGCTGCTGAGTCTCCGAGCGCCCTGATCCTATGCAAGTACGTAACTGACTGAAATGCTGCATCTAGCGCTAGTGGTGTAGCTCCGAACTCTGCGAACGTAATCTGATGCGGTACCGTGGGCTTCGCTCAGATCAATCTGGAGAACATGATGATCTGTAACCTCTCTACTCGTCTCCAATCTGCAACCCTGAGATCTCCTGCCCAAAAGGGGCTAGCATACATGACTGCAGGTCTCACCAGCGTATCGAAAAGTAAGGACTTCATGTCGGGATGCTGAAAATGTGACTGTGCACACTGCCTCTCGAGAAGAGCCAAGGCGGCATACCCTCTACTGATCCTATCTCGTGCTGCATGCGTCATGGTGAAGACTGGACTTCTAAATGTGGCACCCAAATATGTATACTCCCTAACTAGCTCCACCTCCTGCCCATCAAATGTGAAAGAGAACTCGCCTCTCCTATAAACCTGGTATGACGTGTTGAAGACCATGACTTTGGTCTTCCCAAGGTTTACAGACAACCCTCTGTCCTGACAAAAGCTGTGGAGTGCATGGAGATGTGCCTGTAAACCCTGCTGGGAGGAAGAAATAAGAACCACGTCATCTGCATAGAGGAGAATCGGTATCGTGGATCCTGCCAGTAAAGAACCTGTACCACCCATCGTCTGTATGTACATCTCTAACTCATCGATATAGAGACCAAAGAGTGTCAAAGACAAAGGACACCCCTGCTTCACCCCTATCGTACTGCGTACTTCCGCCGACAGCCCCGCCCGTGTCCTGACTCTACCTGTGACTCTCTCATACAAGGCCATGATCGCCCATTGAATCTCCCCATTGAATCCCAAGTCACGAAGTCGCTGGAAGAGTCTGAAACGCGGCACAGTGTCAAATGCCTTTCTGAAGTCCACGAAGCAACAATAGAGCCGTTGCTTACGTGACTTCGCGGAGCTTCATTTTGGAGTGAGCACGGTTGTGGTTTGTCTTGTGTGAGTTTGAAAGGTCAAGTGTCCTTTGGCCTAGTCAAGAGTCTAGATTGGATTTGGTGATGTGATAGATATTCTCTTATGTGATATCATCAGTGATGTCAGTGTGTGTCCTCATGAGTATATATAATGAGGCCTTGTACTTGTTATCAGAGTATCAATGAATCTACATCAAGCTCATGATCCCATCTCATTGTGATTGCCTCGTATCTCTCTCCCTTCTCCCTGGTTCCTTCATGTGGTGTTAGCGCAGCTCGTGCTTCTATTCTTCACCTTCATGATGTTGGACCATTGCTCATGCCTGTATTGCTTCACTGTTCCTCATGCGTGCAGATTCCAAGAATTAGAAGCAGCCTCGATTGCTTAAATTTCTTTATCGCTCCTTAATGAGAGAAACATGGAGAATTCTTTGGGTTTCATCTTTGCTAAAAGTGCTCTCAGAAGGCTGGGATATTCAAGACCAGCGTGATCATCTTTTGAAGATTCACCCATTACAACAGTTCTTGAAGATGATTCTGTCACGATTTGTTGATGATGAACCAGGATCTGGGTTGTGAAGTTTTACTGGACTATACTCTCCTTCTGCACCTTAAGGTGCGTATCGCACAACATAAACACGACAAATCTTCATCTTTCAAGAGCGGAACTAGAAAATCTTGACGTAGGCCTGCGTGTTGGGCGACATATGGCTCCTTCATCTACTCTTTCATTTGCTGTGCCTGCATCCAAGAGATTTTCAGGAACTGGTGTTCCCACATGGAAAAGAAAGATTCAACTTATCTTGATGTGTGAGATGGTTTATGGGACATTGTTATGGGAGGAGAACCAGCTCCACAAGAAAACGAGATCCAGAAGTACAAGCAAAGGTGTCAACGAGCCATTTCCATTATTGGCCTTAGTCTTGTGGATTCTTTAATCCATCATGTTGACTTATCATCCACTCCTAATCAGATCTGGATGAAGCTTGAAAGTATCTTTGGCAACAAGGTTACCAATTCTAAGGTATTCTTGAAACTTAAATTTTATGAGCTCAAGATGCAAGAGAGTGACAAGCTTAGTGTTCATCTAGCTACAATGAATTCTCTCATCAGTCAACTTGCTAGCCTTGAATCTGAGCCTGATGATGAAGATAAAATGGCTGTACTTATTAAGAGCATAAAAGATGTTCCTCGATTTCAATCTTTGCTTGAATTTCTTCGAGTTGCATATAAAACTTTTGAGGATATGGTGGCTCTTCTTTTGGAGAAAGATAGAAGGAATCTAGATAAAGACAAGCCTCCTGACACCGAACTTGCTCTTGCATCCAATCCCACTTGGAAGGGAAGCAAGAAGATACAGTGCTGCTATTGTAAGTGGTTTGGGCATAAAGAAGCCTTATGTTACCAGAAGAAAGAGAAAGAGCAAGCACAATGTTGGTAAACTGAAAGGAAAGCATAGAGTGAACACAAACTCAGAATACTTGCACATAGAATGAAGAAGAGTGAGGTTCTTATGTAGGCACCTCTTACATGCTCACTGACATCACTGATGACTTCAGAGCTCCACAATCATCTCCTCAATCTACTCCTAGATTCTCTCAATCATCCTATGTGGCTTCTACCACCACCTAACTATGCTTATGGGCACCTAACTGTGCCTCTAGCACTTACACATAGAAACCAAGGTGTGCCTGAGGCATACACCTTAAGATATCCCAACAACCCCCCCCTCAAGGGAATGCCTCAGGCTATGTCAAGGATACAGCTAGCACAAGGTGTCTCATGCCATCTCATGGTGGTCATGGATCTATCAATGGCTAGGATCTCAAGCTAGCAAGGGTTCCCATGGGTGTAAGGTAAACAAAAGGGATACAAAAGACCTTCCAATGGTTATCTCTCCTGCATGTACACGCACACAATGTCTGCAGGAGGTACCATGGAGCAAAACACATACACATGGCCTACATCATATGGTGACCAGAGATATGGTGACCAGAGGTGTTTACAAAACACACAAAACACAATGTTTATTTCATGCATTACATCGAGCTTGATGTAGACCACTCTACATCAACAAGTGACTTCTTCAACATTGCTTATTCGATTGGTGCCCGAGGTACTTTGCATTGATTGACTTCTTGATTAGTCGTGGTACCCGAGGCTTCTACTTCGACATTGGTGACTCTCCTTCCTGCATTTTGAGAGTCATCATGTAATTTCTCCATGTAGCTACCCATGGACTTCACCGACACATATTTTGAGACATTCCTGCCTAGTGCTTCATCGACTCGTAGGGATGTGCACACATGTGCATTAGCTACTTGGAGGACATCTCTTTCACAAAGAGATATTTTTATTTACTACTACATGCTTGATGTATTTCTGGGTAGTCCTCTGCCACTGAAATTGAAGAGGAAGGCATCCCAAGCTGCCCTCTCCAAAGAGTGGATGCCACCCTCTCTACCTCCTTTTTTATCTGAGGGTAACTTCACCATGTTGAAGTCTCCTCCAATGACCTAAGAATCTGCAGCGGGGCCCCATGAAAGAAACTCCTTCCAGAACAAGATACAATCCCCTCTATTATTAGGGGCATAGAGGTGAAGGAATCCAACCTTCCATCCCAATCAAAAGAAGAATCCACTGGTCTCTAGAGGAAAAGATAACACCGTGTCCAACAACCAAGGGGAGAAAATAGTCCAAAACTGAAGATGCGAGTACCTCCCCTGGTGCCCAAAGAAGGTGACCAAAAAGTGTGTCCTTAAAAAAATTTACTTGACTTTGTGTAACCTCTGACATCCAGCTTGTGTTCCCGAATGAATAAGCATCAATGGAGCCACCGTTAACACCTGAATGAAGCTGATTTCAGATCAGCTATCTGTGGCAGTGATAAGATATGTTCCAACTAACAATCCTTATCGACAGGAGGAAGTAGCATGGCACATCTCAAGTCCTCCCCCACTATGGAGTCTAGAGGGAGGTGGGGTGTTGAGTGAGCTTTTAAATGGGACCCGTTTCATGTCCATCGGACATGAGTGAGCTTTCAAATGGGACCCATTTCATGTCACAGGGGCTTGAGATATGTAACTAAGTAAGTTGGTGTAGGGTCGTGTTCCCATGGGGGGTTAGAGTGGTTTGATTAAGAAGTGTAGGACTTGGTGTGAAGAGGAGAGAGAGAGAGTATTCCAGAGAGTTGGAGGTTGGCAAGTTTCTATGTATGGAGAGAGAGAGAAGGTACGTATGGGGATTCGCAGCCTGGGGGATGTACAGTTCATGTATACAGTCTTGGTGCTTAGAATGAAAGGATAGCTTTTGGGTTTGGTTTTGCCCTGCCTCTCTCCATTGCTGATCGTCTGTCAACCCTGTCTCCATCGTTGATAGTCCGTCAGCCCTCGCTTGAAGAACCAGGGAGAAGGGAGAGAGATACGAGGCAATCACATGATGAACAATGAGATGGGACCATGAACTTGATGTAGATTCATTGATACTCTGATAGCAAATACAAGGCCTCATTATATAGACTTGTGAACTTGATGTAGATTCATTGATACTCTGATAGCAAGTACAACGCCTCCTTATATAGAATCACAAGGACACACACTGACATCACGGATGATATCACAAAAGAGACTATCTATGACATCACCAAAATCTAATCTAGACTCTTGACTAGGCCAAATGACACTTGACCTTTCAAACTCACACAAGACAAACCACAACCATGTTCACACTACCTAGGCTCCAAAATGCTCCAACACCCCCCCTCGGAATGATGGTGGTGAGACCCTCAACAAGAAGTAACAGATCTCCAACTCTACTGCAATACTACAGAGAGCGGGCCTATATGGTTAACACCTCCCATGTTACAGTAATCCCCTTAATCTGCTTGCGACCAGCAGCGGAGACCATCACTTAGTCACCCCCCCTTTCTCCGATGTGGGTGCAAGTGGACATCTCAATGGCTAAGACTCACCAAAAAAAAAAATACAATCCTTTTAGAGGGACTACTCAAGGCAAAGTACCTGTTATTGACTTAAGAACGCATAGGGATACTTTTATTGCATTCATTTTGGGAAGCAACTCGGACAGAGTGCCCTATACACAAAGACTGAACTAGAAACTAAAGGGGTTCTCAAAAGACTCGGTGACTTCAGTGTCTTCAGGTAGAGTTTCCTTCTCTACAGCAACCAAGTGTGCATGATATTGTGTGTTGGGATATCTCAAGGTGTATGCCTCAGGCACACCTTGGTTTCTATGTGTGAGTGCTAGAGGCACAGTTAGGTGCCCATAAGCACAGTTAGGTGGTGGTAGAAGCCACATAGGATGATTGAGAGAATCAAGGAGCAGATTGAGAAGATGATTGTGGAGCTCGGAAGTCATCAGTGATGTCAGTGAGCATGTAAGAGGTGCCTACTCTTCTTCATTCTATATGCAAGTATTCTGAGTTTGTGTTCACTCTATGCTTTCCTTTCAGTTTACCAACATGGTATCAGAGCCCTTTGATCCCCCTTGATCCCATTTCTGCCACATCATCTTCTTCTTCACCATCTCTTCCCCTTCTTCCCAAATCTTGCTAAAGCCTGTTCTCCTCCGTTTCTCCACCATTCTCCAAGCCCTTCCTGCTGGAGATACATCTCGAAGGGGCGAACCTCTGCGTGCAACGAATTGAAGTATCATCGCCGCTGCTCGACGACATTGCATGAAAACCGGCGAATCTCTTTCCTGCGTTTTCTCTGAGTTTGATTCATATTTCTCTAATTCCTTTTAGGGGAAGATTCTCCATGTCTTGAGCTATCCTGTGCTGAAATCTGAGCAGCAATGGCTGCATATTCAAGGTGAAAACTGAGAAAAACCAGTCGAATTTGAAGAAGCGAGCTATGGCAATCTGATACGGATTTGCGCCCCTTCTCCTCAGTGGACCTTCTGTAGTATATGAGCTTTCTTTTGCCTCAGAAAGCCCCCTTTTCTTTGCTTTGGAGAGTAAGATACAAGCCCTCCAAGTTCAGTCCTCTGTTTTTGACAGTTTTGACAAGGTTGTGAATTTGATGCTACATTAAATGCTACTTTAGCATTTCTGAGGTTTTGAAGTTTTGAAAAGCATCAGTACAATTGTGGCTACAGCTTTGTTTTGAATTGCTACACCTGGATTTGCTTGAAAAGCTTTCATTTAGCCACCTCTGTGAAGCATGTAAGTGAAAGCATCATTGATTTGTAGTATGAAATTTGGTCACAAGTCTTTGCATTAAATGCTTATACTTTGAACCTTTTCAGTTGTTTTTCTAGCCTTGTAAGAGAGAAGTCACTGCCCAATACCTGGGTTAGACCTTCTCATGGCTACCATATTGAATATAGAAAAATTCAATGGTTAGGGCTTCCACACATGGCAGATGAAGGTGAAATTTGCATTGATGAGGGAAAACCTCTGGGGACTTGTTAAACTGGCTTCAACTTCTTCTTCAACAGCCTCCAACGCTGGAGAATTCTCAGCTCCGACACACCTAGCAAGAGATCCTGCTAGACAGGAGAAAGCATATGGTATCATTGCTCTTGCTTTAGGAGATGATTATATTCATCACATCTCAAAATTATCACTTAAAATTTCTTTCTTTGAATTGAAGATGGTTAGTGGCACTCCTTTGGCTGCCCATGTCAATTACATGCGGAGTCTTATGACTCAAATTGCTTCTATCAACTCTCCTATCACTACACATGATGCTATGGCAGTGTTGCTTAAGAGTATGCTTGAAGATTATGATCATATTGTTACCACTTTGAAAAATCTTCCTAATCCTAATCTTGAAGGTCTTATCTCTGCTCTCCAAGAAAAAGAAAGGCACATGGAGCTCCGGAAAGGCAATGACACAGCCTATGCCATAAAAATCTAGAAGGGCAAGTTTTCACCTTGTAATCATTGTGGGAAGACTAATCACCTCTCAAAAGACTGCTTCAAAATCAATCCATGCAAACACTGTGGCAAAAACAATCATCATGAGAAGTTTTGCAGAGCCAAAAAGGAAGCAACTTCAAAGATCTACTTTCAGTTGATGTGCCTCCACAAGATGAGGCATCCTTTGAAGATTATGCTTTTTAAGTCATCTCTATGTATGCTCCAGATCTCTCTTTTTATGTTGAGTCAAGGTACTCAGCCTGGATAGTCCTCCAAAATGGAGTGTGTTGGAGTAGTTACATGAAGGAGTCACCGCAATGTAATGTCAACAGCTCACAACTGTGTGGGCAACAGAGCTACGTGGAGCAAAATGGCGGGCAGAATACGGCACCAACTTACGGGCAACAGCTCCAAGAGAATGTCGGGCAGGAGGAGCAAACGGCAGAAGGTCAACGATGAACAGGATGGACAGCTCCACGTTGAGGTGGCTGTGTCATGCTTGCGCTATCAAATCATTCAGCTCCAGAACAAAATTCACGTGTAGAAACAAATTTTCTCACTTCTTGCAAGGGCTTTAACTTTTCACAAAAAACTCAGATTGCAATGCTGTAAAAACAAAATTTGTAGTACTCACGATCCTCTACAACTTTGTTGAATATGCAAATCCATGGTTCTGCTTCTAGATCCGGATAAAAGCGTCACATCATCTGCAGGTCACAGAAAGATGTAGCTGAAGGAAGGAGAAGAGAGGTGGCAGATCATGGCGTGGAGAAGAGAGCTCAAGGAAGGAGAGAAGAGGGCACCCTTACAAGGAGGAGGAGGTAGAGTAGCTTGATTGGCCTCCCTCACCTCAACCTCTTGGAAGGGAAAGGGAAAGGGAAAGAGAGAGCAGGGCTAAGAACATGGCTCCGATACCACATGAAGAGATTTAGTAGCTAGCTAGGAACGGAATGGAAATATGGAAAGCATAATGAAAAGAAAAATGGAAAGGAAAATGAAAGAACAAGTGCTAGGCAATGATAAACAAAATACTCACATGATATAAAGCTTGATGTTGACTGATGTCATAGACAACAGACAAGTACAACACTATATAGTGTGACACTAGACTCTAGAAAGCCATAGTGTATATGGGATAACTCCCAATATGACATGTGGCATGTCCAGGACTCACTAGACTATAAAACACACCTAGAACACTCTTTTTTTTTTTTTCCAAAAAAGAGACTTCTATTAAGTAAGAAAGAAACTCGCTAGAGCAAGTTCTGAGTGGAAATACAACATCATGAAATCATGAGGATAAATAAAACCCCCTCAAAGTGAGGTGGAAAACAACCAAGGCTGAGGCTGAAAGTGCCACCTCAACCCTGTAGGAGTCTCAGAGAAGAAAGGAGAATCCTTCCATTCCCTGAAGAAAGAAGCCCTCCTAGCTGAGGCTGCACGGGAGTCTCCCTGTATACTCATCCATACGGCCATCAAAGTATGTATGGTGTCTGTCCAGATACTAGCCAAAGTGTGCGAGGGATGAACCTGAGTACCCTCCATAGCCTCTATGCATCTGGCTCTCCAGATATGCCAAGATGCTATGCTCGCTAAAATCTCCCAAGAAGTATCCACAGAGGCATGTACATCTGTAAAAGGAAGGTGTGGTACCACATCCAAGGAACACGATTCAATTTGATGATGTCGAACCAAAATGGCCCGAGAGGAGTCAAGTCTCTCATAGAATACCTGAGGCCCTGTAAGAGAGAGCCAAGCCACTGAGCCCCATGTCATAAAGAATGGGGGGTGGGCAAAGTGACTGAAAATCCTAGCTACCCCCATCCAAATCATCCTCACCTATCTGCAATCCCATAAACAATGTTGAACAGTCTTTGAGGCAAAGAGGCAACGAGGGCAAGTAGGGTCGGCTCCGAACCTGGATCTCCAAAGGTTCACTGCAATCCCACCATGGATAGAAAGCCAAAAGAAGAGAGTGATCTTTCTATTCCTGTGGGATTTCCAGAGTCTCCTCCAGAAGCACCTCTGCAGATCCGCAGTGATATCAAATGTCTCCCAATGAGGAACTCTGAAAGGTCTCCAACCTCTACTACTAAGCTGAGATCTCCTAGCATTACTAACCGTGTAACAAAAAAAGGGGATGCTCTTCTCTCGATGCCCTGCGTCAATCCACTCCCACTCTCCAGGGTCCCACTGCAAATACCTAATGGGAACTCCCTCGTAGAGCAAAAGGCTCCAAGACTCGGTGGAGAGTAGCCGGGGGTCTGGGTCGAGAAACCACTCTGAATCTGATCCCTGCACCAAAAGACCTACAACCCTGATCGGCTGAAAAGCAGACTCAAGCAAGATGTCCTCTGTGGATCTGAGCAATCTGCCACCATCTTGCACAGTAAAAACTAAAGCATTCTCTTGTGCATCTCGAAAGGCCAAAACCTGAAGCGGAACACCGCCTCTCATAAAAGTACCTGCCCAACTGAAGTGAGTGAGTGGCATATCATCTGTGTCTACCCAAGCAAGCAAGGGGGCATCCTTGACGGACTGATCTCGAAATCTGAAATCTCTCATCCCTTACCCCACCAATAAGTACCTGCTGGCTGTGGGCTGATCTGTAGGAGGAGGAAACACCTCTGATCCAAGCATCAGTAAAGCCAAAATTTAGAAGGGTGCCCTCCAAAAAACCCAAATCTACTCTGTCATAAGCTTTCTCAAAATCCAAAAGTAGAATGGCTAGATTCTAGCCACTCTGCATGGCCCACTCTGAGGCTTCCCAGAAAGAGAAAATGTTATCAAAAATGCTTCTGCCATGCACAAATCCCATCTGAGTGTCATGAATAAGATCTGGGAGAAGGAGCTGCAATCGGAGGCTGATTGCCTTGGCCAGAATTTTGTAACAAGTCCCTAGAAGTGTGATGGGCCTCCATTGGGACACTAGATTTTTGCAACCTCCTTTCAGGATAAGGTGGATGAGACCTTCTGTAAGCAACCCGGGCCTCTCACCAGAGTCCCAAATACCCTGCAGGGCTCAAGAAATGTAGTCTCCAATCATATCCCAGAATGCAATGAAAAAAGAGGGAGTAAGGCCATCCGAACCTGGGCACTTGCCCTTGTGAAGGGCTGAAAGTGCAGTCCTGAACTCTGTGTTGGTGAAAGATGCATCAAGCAAAACATGCATATCCAGTTTCACCAGCAAAGGGATGCTCTGCCAAATAACCTGTCTAGCATCCTCTCTATCCCGTGTCTCAGGATCAGCAGTAAGAAGGGTGGCATAAAAATCTGAAGCTATGCGCAACACATCATCAGGATCTGTCTGTAAAACCCCATGTGAGTCAATAAGTTGGGATACACTCTCTCTACTATGTCTAGGGCCAAGAGTAGAGAAAAAGTGTTTATTGACTCTGCCACCCATATGAATCTAGAAGGACTCCCGTGCATGAAAGGCATACTCTGCTCTCTGATCAAGCAATACCTGCTGATGAGCCCTTGCTGCAGCAAGGCGCTCCTAACTCCAAGCATCTGAAGGCCGTTTCTGCTCTTCCCTCTACAAAGCTGCCAACTGCTGGCGAACACCAATCTCACGTCTGAGAATATCTCCTCTCCTGGCACGAGCAACTGAGAGGTAGAAGTCGCTAATACCAGAAAGGGCAGCAGCTACCTGTGATGGCAATGGCTGCCCACCCTGGACGTGAGAAACCCATATCTGCAGGGCTGCCTCTGTATGGTCCTCCTCTGTGTACAAGGCATCTGGAATCCTGATGCTGGCAGAGCGGCCTCTCAAGTGAGGATTTGAGATAGCCAGCACAACAGGAAACTGATTTGAAGTGGAAATCCCAGCAGCAATGCATACCAATCCACCTCTATCAAGTGCCCAATCATCTACATAGAATCTGTCAATACGTGTATGAATAGGCATCTGCTGCCTCCTGTTCGAACTAGAGAACAGGAGGGACTGTGGCTGAATAAGAAAGGCATCGTCCAACCAAGTATCTCTGCCACAGTAGTGAAAAAGGAAGGCATCCGAAGCTGCTCTCTGCAAAGAGTGAAGTCCTCCTTCTCTACCCCCTTTTTTGTCTGACGGTAACTCAACCATGTTAAAGTCACCTCTCAAATCACCCATGAATCCACAATGGGAGCCCAGGAGAGCAAATCCTTCCACATAAAGATACGTTCCCCTCTAATGTTGGAGGCATACAAGTTAAGGAAACCAACCTTACACCCTCCAATCAAGAGAATAATCCACTGAGCTCTAGAGGGGATAATGACTCTATGTCCAACAACCAAGGGGAGAACCAACTGCGAAACTGAAATAGAAGTGCCCTCCTGGTGCCCAAGGCAGGCGACCAAAAAGTATGACCAAAAAGCAATTTGCCAGACTTAGAGAAATCACTGGCATCCAACTTCTGTTCCTGGATAAAAAGGATATCAATAGCACCTCCAATGACGCCTAGATGAAGCTGATCCCAGATCAGCTGCCTACGGCGACGGTGTGGAACTCCGCCTAGGCCCTGTATGTTCCAGCTGACTATCCTCATGGACAGGAGGATGCTGGATGGAAAGGCTTACCCGACCTAATAGAGGAGACCAGCTTTCCTTGAGCCGAAACACTCCTGCTGAGGGTAGGAAACTCAACAAGTGAAAGAATCCCTACACCTGCTGAGGGGGAGGGCCTGTCAAAAGGAATCCCAATGACCGGGACCCCTAAGGTGGAGGACACAAACTCCTCATCATCCATGGAAGTCTCCGAATCAGCCAGTGTCGAAAAAGAGTTCCTGAGAAGCAAGTCTGGCCGAGAAGTGCGAAGAAGACCTGCACTCATGAAGGAAGGAGGAGAAGGACCTGCTAGGCCTCTATCAGCAGATCTCGAGCTGGGAGCTGAGGAGGCCTGTGTCTGGGCTGAAGAAGGATCTGTAGTCCTCATCTGTGAAACACTCCCTCAGCTGTGGCATGAACAGTCTGAGGGGGAGAACTATTGGTAGCCCCCTCGTGATCAAAAATGAAAATGACTGGGGCTGGTGCATTTGAAGTCTTCCTTTGATGTGGAATTGTAGTATCTGGGGCTGCAACAACATCCACCTTCTGGATGGCATCTGTCTGAACCGGATCAAGGGTCTCCTCTTGAGGTAAAGGAGCCACTCTGACTGCTCTCCAACCTGGTACTAGGAGTGCTACAGGCTTTGGGCGCCCTGCTGCCCCTGGTGGTCCTGGGTGCGCGTAGCAAGACGCCTTGCTGCTCCTGGTAGTCCTAGAGTGCGTGGTACAGGCCACAGGGGAGGTGCAGATAGGGAAGTATGTGAAGGAGCTGCACTAGAAGACCTCTTGGGTCTTTTTCTCTTCCTTGGGAAATCTCTAGCAAAGTGTCCAAGGGTCCTACAAATCCTGCATTGATCCTGTCTACCAGCAATCTCGATTCTCTGTCGAAAGAGAGAGCCATTAGGGTCAGAGACAATGACCCTAACTCGAGGCACCCCGTCCCACTCTAACTGCCTCTGCTGATGAAGAAGGCATGCCAGGAAGGGGGGGAATCTCAACGACCACTCTGAAAGTGGCTCCGATAGAGCAAGAAGTTGATGGTAAACCTGAGCAAGACCAGGAAACCTGATGAACAGTGATGTGACCTGACTGTCCTCCTCAACCGGATCGAAGCCCAAGGTGTAGGGCAAAAGAAAAATCCTCCTCGAACCCAAAGCCAAGGGATTAGCTTTGAGAACAAGGGCTGTGGACTTGTAAGAGTCAAAAATCACTTAGAAGAATTCACGTCCCAGAAGTCGAATATCCCTGAGGTGTGGGGCAAAATCTCCTAGTAACATCGCCAACATCTAGTCTCTAGCCTGTGATCTGGAAGGATGTGACCCAAAGATGCGGGCAAAAAGTAATTCTTGCGGCCAGTGGAAGTGGACAGAGATTAGCTGAATGGGGATCCATTCGCCAATCGAAGTGAAAAGGCTGATTCGAACACTGTTAAAGCTTCGTCCATGAAACTACTGCCTAGGACGCCCTGAAGCGGGCGTACGAAGGAGGAGAAAAGGAGAGGGTAGGAGAGAGGGAAAGGGACGGAGAGGAGAAGTGGAGGGGAGCTGAGATAGGATAGAAGGGAGAGGGCTGACGGGGAAGGAGAGGAAAAGAGGGGGGGGTTAGGGGGGAGGGAGGGGGCGGTTTAGGAGGGAGGAAGGGGGCTGAAGGCGGGGAGGGAGGTGGGTGGGGGAGAGAAAGAAGGGGGTAGGTTAGGAAGGGAGGGGGCGGGGGGGTTAGAGGAAGGGTGAGGGAAGGGGCAGGGGAGGGAGGGGGCAGGGGAGGGAAGGAAGGAGAAGGGGGAAAGAGGGGGCGAGGGGGGAAGGGGAGGGAAGGGGCGGGGGGGCAGTGGGAGAGGGAGGGTGGGGGAGAAAGGGGGCGGGGGAGGGAGGGGGCGGGGGGGCAGCGGGTGGGGGGAGGGGGAGGGGGCGGGGGAGGGAGGGAGCACGTGGGGAGAGGGAGGGCGAGGAGGGAGAGGCAGGGGGCGGGTGGGCTGGCAAGGGGGGAGAGGAAGTAGAAGTAGAAGTAGAATTTATTAGCGTCCTTAGGGGGCCAAAAAATGACCCATGGGACCCGTCTCGATACAATGTCAAAAGAGTCTCCTCAAGGAGAGGGGTCAGGAGTCTATGAGTTCCTGACGACAGGTAAAAAGACGAGTGACAAAAGATCCCAATGCTGCCGGAGAGGCAGTGAAGAGAACTGATGTCAACTGAGCAGAGTCCCCCAATATCTACTGGTAGTCCTCCTTGATATGTGCATATCGGGGGCACTGTAGAGCTACATGTGCCTCGGTCTCAACTGTCTGCATGTCACAAAGGGTACAGACTCTAGCATGTCTGGGCTGGTGTATCCAAGCTCTCTGCTCAATGGCAAATGTATGAGATCTAGTACAGAACCTGGCGATGTTTCTGCGATATAGAAGGAGGATAGGTGTGCTAATATAAGACTGAGCATGAGCCTCTATGGACATGTATGTAGACCAACATGTGGGATTTATGTTGTCTTGGTAATATTCCAGCTTTACCCTCTTTTCACTTGTCAACCAGTGATTCCGCAAAGTGCTCAGTAAAGACAGTTGAAACTCTTGCATGTTGACCTTTTCAAGCGGCATGGTCAAATATGCTTCCACTTTCCATCTGCTGAACCATTTTCTTATGTCGGTTGCCCATCCTGTGCAGATGACCTTACTTTTGTAGTTCTTTTGAAGCTTTGTGCTAGCATTCCATGCTTTATGAGGCAGCCTATCAGCTTGCATTTGCTGCACCTCTATGAGGTATTGCATAACTCTGATCAATGCATAAAAATTCAATCGGTCTCCTTCCCGTCTCCAAGAGAGGGAGAGCGGGGAGGAGGAAGGGAGGGAGGAGGGAGAGGGGGCTGGTGAAGGGGAGAGAGAGGAGGAGAAGCAAGGGGAGGGAGAGGGCGGGCAGCAAGGGTGAGGGGGAGGGGGAGAGAGGGAGAGGGGGCTGGCTGAGAGAGGGAGAGGGGGGGGGGGGCAGCAGCTCACGGGGAGAGAGGAGCAGCTCAAATCCAACTCGTCCGCTTCAATATGGGGGTTAGCTAGAACACTCATTTTAGACTCACTTTGGCTTCATATTCCAACACAGATGAGACTGCTCTTGCCCCTTTTCGTGTTCATGTGCAGAGTGCTCACGTAGGGAGAACCTTTCACTAGAGACCCCTGCCTTGAGAACAATGCCAAAGTTGTGGCCGAGGTCATCCAGATTCATGCCGAGATCATGCAGCACTATGCCGAGTTATTACAGCACCCCCTTCTTCTCTTGCACAGCTGTCTACACCTGATAGAGGTAAGGGGGTTATTGGTTCCAGTCCTCCTTCCGCAGGGCTCCTTTGCACTCCTGCGCCAGAGGTACTCCGTAGGAATTCATTTTCAGTTCTGACAAACTTGGCTGAGTTTGAGGTTGAGGAGGAGTTTGTACCCTCTACGCTTGGGGAGCACATCTTTCAGACATCTGACAGAGTTTCCCCCTCAGTAGGTGTGGGTGTGCTATCCCCAACTTTTCGCAAGAGAGGGATTTCTCCGGTACCAGGTCGGGTAGGATCTTCCATCCGGCCTCCTCTCGCAGATGAGGATTGTCAGTTGGAACATTCGGGGACTCGAGGGTGTACCTCACCGCCGCCGCCGCCGCAGGAAGCTGATTCATACCCAATTTCATGCAGGTGTTACTGGGGGTCCCATGGACATTCATGTCAGGGATTGTACCAAGTTAGGTAAGCTTCTTTTAGGTCATAGTTTTTGGTCACCCGCCTTGGGTACTAAGGGAGTTACTTGCGTCTCTATTTCTTCTTCTATACTCCCCTTGGTGATTGGACACGAGATCATAGTCCCTTCCTCATTTGAAGGATGGGCAAGACTTGGGTATCTCATTTGCACGATGGGAAGCTTTGTCCTTCAGACTTAGCCGCAGCGCTCTCTGATATTAGCAACTTTTATCTTTCAATTGCTCGTATTAGGAGGGGTGAGATCCTCAAGCGTGAGATAGGCATCCGCCAGCAATTGGCTGCCCTCCAGAGGGAGGAGCAGAAGAGACCTATAGATGCTTGGATTCAGGAGCGCCTTGCTGCAGCAAGGGCACCGCAGCAGTCACTTTTCGATAAGAGAGTAGAGTATGCCTTTCATGCCAGAGAGTCATTTTGGACTTAGACGAGAGGTAGGGTCAACAAGCAGTTATTCTCTACTCTTGGACCCACACATAGTAGGGAGAGTGTCTCACAGCTTGTTGACTCAGGCGGAGATCTTCAGACACATCCAGATGCTGTCTTGCAGATTGCCACCGATTTCTATGCCTCCCTTCTTACAACAGATCCTGACACTCAAGTCACAGTTGATGCTAGAGTGGTTATTTGGTGACACTTACCTGGGTTGGTGACAGGGGATATGACTGTCTCACTTTATGAACCCTTTACCAACGTAGAGGTCAAGACTGCTCTCTCTGCTCTTCACAAGGGCAAGTGTCCTCGTTTAGATGGACTTACATCCTTATTTTAAATACTTTTTGGGATCAGGTTGGGGATCACATTACCTCAGCCCTGCAGGGTGTATGGGACTCGGGTGAGATGCCAGACTCACTTACGGATGGCCTCATTCATTCGATTCCAAAAGGGGGTTGCAGGAATTTAGTGTCCCAGTGGAGACCGATTACCTTGCTGGGTACCTTGTATAAAATCCTAGCTAAAGCTATCAGCCTTCATCTGCAGCCCTTTATCCCATATCTTATCCATGATACGCAAACAGGTTTTGTGCATGCCCAGAGCGTCTTTGATAATAGGCTTTGGACTGGGCCATGCATAATGGCCACAGGTTGGCCATTCTACTCTTGGACTTTGAGAATGCTTATGACAGGGTAGACTAGGGCTTTTGGAGGGCACACTTACTCGCTTTGGTTTCTCAGATGTGTCAGCCCTCTGCAGATCAGCCCACAACCAGGTTCTTATTGGTGGAGTCAGGGGGGGACAAGTTTGAGATTGCCAGATCCGTCTGTTAGGGATGCTGCTCCTTAGCCCCCTTTTTATTCCTTTTTGTGGCTGAGACTATGAGCTATTACATTAGAGCTCCAGCTGGGATTGTAGGGCTCAGGATTCCTCTGAGGCAAGAGGATCAGCTCTTAGACAGTGAGTTGGCAGATGATACGGCTGTTTTTTTGGATGCCACTCCACAGACACTGACTTCATTTAGGACGGCATTGGATTTGTTTTGCATTGCAGCACGTGCACACATTAATTGGAACAAATCCAATGGTTTTGGATCTGTTATGAGGACACTCCAGTCTGGGGCAATGACATAGGGTTCACTTGGATTTACAGGGGAGTCTCTGTTAGATATCTAGGATGCCAGGTTGGGGCGGGCATCTCTCCAGCACAACAGTTCTCTCCCGTGTTGGAGAGTATCAGGAGGAAACTCATCTTTTGGAGTTCAGCCAGACTTGACCTTGCATCCAGAGTTGTGGTTGTGAACCAAGTATTATTGGCCACTACCTGGTTTGTTTGCTCATGTTGGTGCAGATCTAGAGGTTGTATCGCTTAGCTCATGAGACCTATCAAGAACTTCCTGTAGAGCGGTTTAGATGGCACCTCAGATGTTAAAGCTAGGGTGGCTTGGGAGACTCTCATTCTCCCCACAGGAGAAGGTCTCAATATTATCGACCCGAACTAGTAGTGTATGGCCTTTCTCTACAAGTTCGTAGTACGTGGATTGATGCCTGGACAGGAGCCCTAGAAAGATTTTTTCTCACGTAGCATTCAGTCTTGTACCCCTTCTCATGGGGGAGATTGGATGGACAACATCAGATGGATCTTTATTTCAGCCCATCTCAAATCTCCCCCTTCCACTCTCATGGCTGCTATTATGAAAGCTTGGGGCTGCTTCAGAAAAACTCTTCATAGAGTTCCACCCACCTCTCCTGAAGAAATTCACAAGCAGCCACTCATGTGGAATGACTCGATTTTGGATGACCATGGCAAGCCGCTTGGAGTGTCACATTATATGCAGTGGTCTAGATGGGAGAGGGGACCTGTTTCTACAGTAGGCACTTGGCAAGCCTTAATGAGATTGCTAGAGGATCAAAGACTTTTAGCAGTTAGCCACCTTAGAGGGAGTGCACTCAGGATACAGCAAATATAGGCAACTATTCCGCCAAAGTGGATTGACACTGATGACATGCCGATCACAGAGTCCACTTGGTGGGGAGCGTTTTCAGGGATGGGCATCCCATTACAGATTATTGCACTACAGGATGCACATAAGGATACCCTAGTCTTTGATGTTTAGTCGGCGGGAGGCAGACTTATTAGGTCTTCTGATGAGATTATTTTGAAGGTTGAATTTCAGCCTGTCAGGATTGCACGTTTCATGGAGTGGGGCAAGGACTCACAGTGGTATCTTGACCCCGATCCTATTCTCCTCACGTTGGGGTCTTGGAGACTTTGGCTATATGGTGGTTCCCCTATTAGGTACTTGTAGTGAGACCCAGGGGAGTAGGAATGGATTGATGAGGGGCACCAAGAGAAGAGCTTCCCCTTCTTTCGCTACACAGTTAGAAATGCCCGGAGGTTTCAGCTCAGCAGTAGAGGTTGGAGGCCATCCAGAGCGCCCCATTGGGATAGTTTTTAGATTTCCGCAGTTGGAGCCCCTACGTCTGGCGTAGGCTCTGGAAATCCCTCAGGAATAGAAAGATCAATCTTTTCTTCTGGCTTTCTATTCATGGAGGAATTGCAGTGAACCTATGGAGATCCAAGTTTGGCGGACCCTACTTGTCCTCGTTGTCACATTGTAGTTGAGTTAGTACAGCATTGCCTTTGGGAGTGCAGATAGGCAAGGATGATCTGGAAAGGTGTTGCTAGGATTTTCAGTACCTTTCATACAACACCTACCTGGGGTTCGGTGGCTTGGTTATCTCTTGCTGGCCCTCATGTGTTTTTCGAGGGACATGATCCAGATCCAGCTCTCATTGTGTAAACTACTCGGTGCTTTCTATCAATTCAAACAACGGATTTTGCAGAGGCATTTGAATGAGATGATTGCGAGTTGCCAAACACATATACTTGAACTTAAGAGTTTGCAATTAAGCTGGAATTAAGACTTATACAGCTTAAACACAAAGTGACATCATTGGAGAATGCAATATGATTGAGGGGCCAAGACGGGGCCCCCCCCTTATCCAGGCTCACTTTAATCTTGAAAATGGAGATACAAGACCAAGGTGCAATGCACCTTCCAAACTGATGAACTCAGTGAAAACCTAGGACCTAGATACAAGACTCAAAAGCATATGTACAAGGTAGACAACAAAAAGGAGGACTCCAAGCTCAGGTTTCAGCTCTTGGCTTGCCCAATCCACAAGGAAGAAGCCTGCAACAATCACCACTTATATCCAACATTAGAGACAAGCACTAGTTTCTAGAAAGATAGTAGAAACAACATGAAATAGGGCTGTAAATGAGATAAACTTGACAATAAACTTGACAATACAGGCTCCCTTCGTGACTTGACCCTTTTGTAGATGAAATCCTTGATGCCTCTGAAGCTACCTTGGGTGAGGAGAGTGTGGAAATGGGGCTGGAATGAGAACAGCTTAGAAAAACAGCCTGTAGGCTAGAGAGAGAAAGCTTTTATGGAGTGATAGCTGTAGAGAGAGAGTGCCAATGCTGATCCCAAGGGAGGAGATGTAAGAGAGGAGCTGCTGCTGTTCCAGAGGTGCACAGAAAGGCAGATTTCTGCAAGGGAAATGGGCTGGAACAGTAGAGAGAGAAATTCTGCAGTAGAGAGAGAAAGACTGCAGCAGGAGAGAGAAAGGGGCTGTGGCTGCTCCAGGCTAAGTGAAGGAGAGAGGATGCTGCTGCTGTTCCAGAAGAGCTGAGAGGGGGCAGATTTCTGGAGAGGAGGGGCTGGAACTGTAGAGAGAGAATGTGCTGTTGTAGAGAGAGAAAGTGCTGCTGAGGTGAGAGAATGGCCTGGGGAGAAGCTGGCTGCACCCAAGGAGCTGGAGAGGTTCTGCTGCATCATCCAAAAGGAGGGAGAAGAAAAGTGACGAAATTTTCATGTGTGGAATGAAGGGGAGAGGCCTTCTTTTATAGGCTCAGCCCCCCCCCTAGGCCTAGAGTGGAAGGTGGACACTTGTCCCAGATTTTTGGTGGGCTGCAGTCCCAAAGAGGACAGCCGGGTAGAGAAGGCGGACTTCACTCTTTGGAGAGAGCAGCTTGGGATGCCTTCCTTTTCCATTTCTGTGGCAGAGATACTTGGTGTGATGATGCCTTTCTTATTCAGCCACAGTCCCTCCTGTTCTCTTGGTCGAACAGGAGGCAACAGATGCCTATTCATGCACGCATTGACAGATTTTATGTAGATGACTGGGCACTAGACAGAGGTGGATCGGTATGCATTGCTGCGGGGGTTTCCACCTCAGACCATTTCCCTGTTGTTCTGGCTAGCCTCACTTGAGAGGCCGATCTGCCAGCATCAGGATTCCAGATGCCTTCTACACAGAGGAGGACCTTACAGAGGCAGCCCTACAGATATGGTTTGCTCATGTTCAGGGAGGGCAGCCACATCCTTCACATTTAGCAGCTGCCCTCTCTGGTATTAGCGACTTTTACTGCTCAGTTGCTTCTACCAGGAGACGAGATATTCTCAGACGTGAGATTGGTGTTCGCCAGCAGTTAGCAGCTTTGCAGAGGGAAGAGCAGAAACGGCCTTCAGATGCTTGGATTCAGGAGCGCCTTGCTGCAGCAAGGGCTCATCTGCAGTTATTGCTTGATCAGAGAGCAGAGTATGCCTTTCATGCACGGGAGTCCTTCTGGATTCAGATGGGTGGTAGAGTCAATAAACACTTTTTCTCTACTCTTGGCCCTAGACATAGTAGAGAGAGTGTATCTCAGCTTATTGACTCACATGGGGTTTTACAGACAGAGCCAGATGACGTCTTACGCATAGCTTCAGATTTCTATGCCACCCTCCTTACTGCTGATCCTGAGACACACGATATAGAGGATGCTAGACAGGCTATTTGGCAGAGTATCCCAGTGTTGGTGAATCCGGATATGCATGTTCTACTTGACGCACCTTTCACCAACACAGAGTTCAGGACTGCACTTTCAGCCCTTCACAAGGGCAAGTGCCCAGGTTTAGATGGCCTCACCCCGTCTTTTTTCATTGCATTTTGGGATATGATTGGAGACTATATTACTTCAGCCATGCAGGCCATTTGGGACTCTGGCGAGATGCCTGAATCGCTTACAGAGGGCCTCATCCACCTTATCCCAAAAGGAGGTAGCAGAAATTTATTGTCCCAGTGGAGGCCTATCACACTTCTGGGGACTTGTTACAAGATTCTGGCCAAGGCTATCAGCCTCCGATTGCAGCCACTTCTCCCTGATCTTATCCACGACACTCAGACGGGATTTGTGCATGGCAGAAGTATTTTTGATAACATTTTTTCTTTCTGGGAAGCTTCAGAGTGGGCCATGCAGAGTGGCCAGAATCTTGCCATTCTACTGTTGGATTTTGAAAAAGCTTATGACAGAGTAGATTGGAGTTTTTTGGAGGGCGCCCTTCTACGCTTTGGATTCACTGATGTTTGGATCAGAGGTGTTTCCTCTTTGTACAGATCAGCCCATAGCCAGGTACTTATTGGTGGGGTAAGGGGTGAGAGATTTCAGATTTCGAGATCAGTCCGTCAGGGATGCCCCCTTGCTCCTTTGCTTTTTTTATTCGTGGCCGAAGCTATGAGCATCTATGTTAGATCTCAAGCTGACATTTTTGGGCTGAGACTTCCTATCAGAAGAGAAGAGGAGCTGCTTGACAGTGAGTTCGCTGATGACACAGCGATTTATTTGGATGCCTCTCCACAGACATTGACTTCTTTCAGGACAGCATTGGATTTATTTTGCTTGGCGGCAGGGGCGCAGATAAATTGGCATAAATCCAATGGCTTTTGGATCAGTGATGAGGACACTCCAGTTTGGGGACTTGACATAGGGTTCACTTGGGTTCAGAGGGGTGTGCCTATCAGGTATTTGGGCTGCCAGGTCGGCTTGGGTATTTCTACCATGCAGCAGTTTGCTCCCGTGTTGGAGAGCATCAGAAGGAAGCTTCTCTTTTGGAGCTCAGCCAAGCTGGATCTTGCCTCTAGAGTTGTGGTGGTCAACCAGGTCCTCTTGGCCACGGCCTGGTTTATTTGTTCATGTTGGTGCCGTTCTAGGGACTGCATCATTCAGCTCAGAAGACCGATCAGGAACTTTCTCTGGAGTGGGCTTGATGGCACAGCAGATGCCTTAGCCAGAGTGGCTTGGGAGACCCTCATCCTCCCTACACAGGATGGGGGTCTCAATATTATTGATCCAGATTTACAGTGCAGAGCCTTACTTTGCAAGATAGTGGTGCGAGGACTTATGCCAGGACAGGAACCGTGGAAGGACTTTCTTATCAGCAGCATACAGAGGTGCACACCTTCCTCAGGAGGAGACTGGATGAGCAGTGTTAGATGGATCTTCACCTCAGCACACCTCAGATCACCTTCATACCCTCTCATGGTTGCCATTCTGAAAGCTTGGGCTAGTTTCAGAAGCTCTCTTCGGAGGATTCCTCCTTCCTCCCGGGAAGAGATTGATAGGCAGCCCATCATGTGGAACGACAGTATTTTAGATGATCGTGGCAGACCACTGGGTGCCTCACTCTACATGCAGTGGGCCAGGTGGGAGAGGGGACCTGCTTCTTCTTTAGGATCTTGGAAAGCCTTCCGTAGGCTTCCAGAGGAAACCAAGTCAAGGTTGACAGGACATCTCAGAGGGAGTGCAGGGAGGATCTTGCAGATTGAGACAGCCCTTCCAGAGGCTTGGATAGACACAGATGATATGCCTCTCACTACCTCCACTTGGGCAGGTACTTTCTCGAGAGGCGGGGTTCCACTTCAGGTCTTAGCCTTCCGAGATGCACAGGAGGATGCTTTGGTTTTCAGTGTCCAGGATGGTGGCAGATTGCTCAGATCTACAGATGATATATTGCTTGAGTCTGCTTTTCAGCCTATCAGGGTCGTAGGCCTTTTGATGCAGGGATCAGATTCAGAGTGGTTCTTAGACCCTGACCCCCAGTTACTCTCCACCGGGTCTTGGAGACTTTGGCTCTATGGAGGAGTTCCCATCAGGTATTTACAGTGGGACCCCGAAGAGTGGGAGTGGATTGACGCGGGGCATCGAGAGAAGACCATCCCCTTCTTTCGTTACACGGTCAGTAATGCCAGGAGATTTCAGCTCAGTAGTAGAGGCTGGAGACCCTCCAGAGTTCCTCATTGGGAGACTTTTGGTATTACTGCGGATCAGCAGAGGTACTTCTGGAGGAGGCTCTGGAAATCCCACAGGAATAGAAAGATCACTATCTTCTTTTGGCTTTCTATTCATGGAGGGATTGCAGTGAACCTTTGGAGGTCCAGATTCGGAGCCGACCCTACTTGCCCTCGTTGCCTTTCTGCTTCGGAGTCTATTCAGCATTGCTTATGGGATTGCAGACAGGCAAGATTGATTTGGATGGGGATAGCCAGGATCTTCAGTCACTTTGCCCATTCCCCACTCTTTATGACTTGGGGCTCGGTGGCTTGGCTTTCTCTTAGAGGACCTCAGGTTTTCTATGAGGGACTTGACTCCTCCCGGGCCATTTCGGTTCGACGTCATCGGGTTGAGCTCTGCTCGTTGGATGTGGTTCCACACCGTCCTTTTACAGCTGTATATGCCTCTGTGGATACTTCTTGGGAGATTATAGCGAGCATAGCAGCCTGGCATATCTGGAGATCCAGATGCACAGAGGCTATGGAGGGTACTCAGGTTCATCCCTCGCACACATTGGCTAGTATATTTTATCTGGACAGACATCGTACACACTCTGATGGCCGTATGGACGGGTATGCAGGGGGACTCCCGTGCAGCCTCAGCTAGGAGGGCTTCTTTCTTCAGGGAATGGAAGGATTCTCCTTTCTTCTCTCTGAATCTACTACAGGATTGAGATGGCACTTTCAGCCTCAGCCTTGGTTTCTTTCCACCTCACTCTGAGGGGGTTTTTTATTATCCTCATGATTTCATGATGTATTCCGCTTTGAGCTTGCTCTCGCGGGCTTTTGTTCTTACTTAATAGAAGTCTTTTTCATGAAAAAAAAAAAAAAAAAGAGGACAGCCCACCACTTGCCCTAAATCTACCAGATTTGGGGCCAAACACTTGGCCTGCATGCCCTGCCACTTGCCATGCATGCTGCCACATGTGTGGGACAGGTGGACTGACCTGCCAGCTCAGATTCCATGTGGCAGTCTGCCACGTGTCAGCTGCCACGTCACTCCCAAAAACCCTAAAATTTCAAAGTTGTCAGAATTTAATTCTGATCGCACCCACGGGTTCCTAACAGCTTAGACTATCTATTGACGTACTCTAAGGTCATAATTGAGCCATACTGAGCTCATTTGTTTGTCGTCTTATCTTGTATCTCCATTACTCTTGGCATGCTGCCAGGCCCACACCCAAAGCTCAGGGAACATTCTCTTGAATGGTTCCTAGGTCGGTATGCAATCTGTGCATTTGATTGGTCCCATGTTTGGGTACTCAGGTGGGGTGTGGTTTCTAGATGTCCCTCTCAAAGAGAGGCCATCACTCTTGTGGGTCACTAATGCCCATAACCCCAAGCAAGGGGGTCCACCCTCAAATGCTAGACCTAGTCCCCATTGTCCGTAACTGAACAGAAGGAAAACATTTCATTTCTTAATAAGCATACTATTGAAAAACAAAAAGAAATAGTACCAAGCAAGTGGATACATGTTGAAGCAGGATGACATTCCCTCCGTCTTTCATTCGGTTGTCCGCAACTGAAATGCTTCCTCATAAGCATCCAGGATTTCAGGACACTCCTGAAATGTAGCTCTGTCCACCCATTGGGCATCGGTGGATGGGAGCCCTCTGAACTTCAAAAGGTACATTTTGCGAGTCGTGCCTCGACGTCCCGTAGTGAAGTTATGCAAAATAATTTGCTCTGGGATCAACAAGATCTCAGTGTCCTCTACTTCAGGTGCATCGTCCAGTGTGGGCTCTTGAGGTGGTTCCCCAATGAAGGGTTTCACCAAGCTTACGTGGAAGACATTGTGGATCTTCCAATGCTCTGGAAGTCTCAATCGGACTGAGACATCATTTATTACCTACAACACCTGAAAAGGACCATAATATCGAAAGGATAGCTTGAAGTAGATGCGCTTTTTGCCGACTTTGGTTTTTAACCCGGCTTTCTCAAATTTCAATAAGACCCATTGGCCTTCTTTCACTGCAAACGCCCTCCGTCTTTTATTTGCAGCTGCTCTTTGTTTCTCCTGTGCCTTTTGAATGGCTGCTCGAACTGTGGCATAAGCAGAGTCATAATCCTCCCTTTTCTGGAGGTGCTTCCACCTTGTTAACTACCAAAACTGGCTTTTTGAGGGCTGCTTCTTTGTTGCTGCTGTTTTTGGCAGCTTGAGGGCATTCGTAGAAGTTGTGGCCTCGATCGCCACACTTGAAACACTGCCCTTCGGAGTAATACTTTTGCTTCTATTGTGGAGACAATGAGCTGAAAGTGCGGGCTGCTTTCTTCGAAGGAGGCTGGCTGGCTGACTTTTGCTCTTTTGGTGCATCCTTTGCTGTCTCCTTACCCTTTTGTTCCTTGGAAGAGGTTCCCTGGGACTTCCGCTTGTTGTTGCTGCCATTCCGCTTGTTGGAGAAAGATTGTTTCTTCTCCACCTTCAAGGCAATGTTGATGGTGTCTTCGAGAGAAGTAGGAGTGGCAATGTCCACCTCATGCTGAACGATATACCGTAGGCCAGCAAAGAACTTCCTTTGCTGCTCTTTTTTATCCTTCCTACTGAATGCTTGAACTTTTAACAAAGTATCCCAAAAACGATCAACATACTCACTGACTTTCTCTTCTTGGCGTTGGCGGAGGATGTCCCACTGCACCATTGTATCTCTCTTAAACTCCTTAGGCAGGAAGTGCCTCATCAAGTTCTTCTTGAAGTGCTTCCAGGTGTGGGCTTGCTGTCCAGTGTTGACCATAGTTGCCCACCAGAGTGAAGCACGGTCTTGCATGTGCAGGACGGCAAACCGGATCTTCGCCTTGTCTTCGTACTCGTCCCCCTCAAAGAAATACTCGAGGTCTCGGATCCAGGCCAGCAAGACCTCGGGCTTGTCCTCTCCCTTGTACTTGGTAAACTTGAAGAGCTTATCTCCAAGAGGTACCTTATGCTTTGCATACCTTCGTCTCCGTGGACGTCTCGAAGGAGATGGACTCCGATGACGCCGTCTACCTCGAGGAGGGGAAGAAGAGGATGATCTTCCCTCCTTGTTGGAGTTGGTGTTGTCCGCCCGACCTCTTCCTTGGGATTGGGGCCCTATGTCATGAGTTCCTGCTTGGCTGCTTTCCAGCACTTGAACCTGTTGAGCAATGTTTGCCAAGAGAGCACTCAACTCATGCAGGTTAGGAGGAGGGTCAGGTCCATTGGCTGCCATGATGACAAGATGACTCAACGAAGGAGAGACTCAACAAGAGAAAGCACAGAGTACAGGACCACTGCCTAAGCTCTGATACCAATGTAAACTACTCGGTGCTTTCTATCAATTCAAACAACGGATTTTGCAGAGGCATTTGAATGAGATGATTGCGAGTTGCCAAACACATATACTTGAACTTAAGAGTTTGCAATTAAGCTGGAATTAAGACTTATACAGCTTAAACACAAAGTGACATCATTGGAGAATGCAATATGATTGAGGGGCCAAGACGGGGCCCCCCCCTTATCCAGGCTCACTTTAATCTTGAAAATGGAGATACAAGACCAAGGTGCAATGCACCTTCCAAACTGATGAACTCAGTGAAAACCTAGGACCTAGATACAAGACTCAAAAGCATATGTACAAGGTAGACAACAAAAAGGAGGACTCCAAGCTCAGGTTTCAGCTCTTGGCTTGCCCAATCCACAAGGAAGAAGCCTGCAACAATCACCACTTACATCCAACATTAGAGACAAGCACTAGTTTCTAGAAAGATAGTAGAAACAACATGAAATAGGGCTGTAAATGAGATAAACTTGACAATACAGGCTCCCTTCGTGACTTGACCCTTTTGTAGATGAAATCCTTGATGCCTCTGAAGCTACCTTGGGTGAGGAGAGTGTGGAAATGGGGCTGGAATGAGAACAGCCTGGAAAAACAGCCTGTAGGCTAGAGAGAGAAAGCTTTTATGGAGTGATAGCTGTAGAGAGAGAGTGCCAATGCTGATCCCAAGGGAGGAGATGTAAGAGAGGAGCTGCTGCTGTTCCAGAGGTGCACAGAAAGGCAGATTTTTGCAAGGGAAATGGGCTGGAACAGTAGAGAGAGAAATTCTGCAGTAGAGAGAGAAAGACTGCAGCAGGAGAGAGAAAGGGGCTGTGGCTGCTCCAGGCTAAGTGAAGGAGAGAGGATGCTGCTGCTGTTCCAGAAGAGCTGAGAGGGGGCAGATTTCTGGAGAGGAGGGGCTGGAACTGTAGAGAGAGAATGTGCTGTTGTAGAGAGAGAAAGTGCTGCTGAGGTGAGAGAATGGCCTGGGGAGAAGCTGGCTGCACCCAAGGAGCTGGAGAGGTTCTGCTGCATCATCCAAAAGGAAGGAGAAGAAAAGTGACGAAATTTTCATGTGTGGAATGAAGGGGAGAGGCCTTCTTTTATAGGCTCAGCCCCCCCCCTAGGCCTAGAGTGGAAGGTGGACACTTGTCCCAGATTTTTGGTGGGCTGCAGTCCCAAAGAGGACAGCCCACCACTTGCCCTAAATCTACCAGATTTGGGGCCAAACACTTGGCCTGCATGCCCTGCCACTTGCCATGCATGCTGCCACATGTGTGGGACAGGTGGACTGACCTGCCAGCTCAGATTCCATGTGGCAGTCTGCCACGTGTCAGCTGCCACGTCACTCCCAAAAACCCTAAAATTTCAAAGTTGTCAGAATTTAATTCTGATCGCACCCACGGGTTCCTAACAGCTTAGACTATCTATTGACGTACTCTAAGGTCATAATTGAGCCATACTGAGCTCATTTGTTTGTCGTCTTATCTTGTATCTCCATTACTCTTGGCATGCTGCCAGGCCCACACCCAAAGCTCAGGGAACATTCTCTTGAATGGTTCCTAGGTCGGTATGCAATCTGTGCATTTGATTGGTCCCATGTTTGGGTACTCAGGTGGGGTGTGGTTTCTAGATGTCCCTCTCAATGAGAGGCCATCACTCTTGTGGGTCACTAATGCCCATAACCCCAAGCAAGGGGGTCCACCCTCAAATGCTAGACCTAGTCCCCATTGTCCGTAACTGAACAGAAGGAAAACATTTCATTTCTTAATAAGCATACTATTGAAAAACAAAAAGAAATAGTACCAAGCAAGTGGATACATGTTGAAGCAGGATGACACATTGTACGGCGACACTCAGTGGAGTCTTGTTCCCTCCAGGATGTTCCCTTTACTCCTTTCAGAGCTGTTCATGCCTCAGTAGACACGTCTTGGGAGATTCTAGCTAGCATTGCAGCTTGGCATATTTGGAGAACCAAGTGTACAGAGGCGATGGAGGGTATCCAAGTTCACCCTTCCTAGGATATGGCTAGTATTTGGACAAACACAATACACACTCTGATGGCCATATGGGCGAGCATGCTCCAGAGCAGCCACTACAAAGAGAGTTACTTTCTTCAGAGTTTGGAGAGGATCTCCTTTCTTCTCTGAGTCTTTCTTAGGGTTCAGGTGGTATTTTCAGCCTCCGCTGAGCTGTTTTTTCCTCATGCATTGAATGATGTACTCCTGCATTTGAGCTTACTCTTACGGTTTTCATTCATACTTAATGAAGTAATTTTCTTGGAAAAAAAAAGAACTCTCCGAAGAGTGCCTTTGAAACTGCCCCAAGATTTTAGAATGGCAGCCATGAGAGGGGAAGAGGGAGATCTAAGATGGGCTGAAGTAAAGATCCATTTCGACTTGTCCATTCAATCTCCCCCATGAGATAGTGTACAAAGATGAATGTTGTGTGAGAAATAATATTTCCAAGGCTCCTGTCCAGGCATCAATCCTCTCAATAGAAACTTGCAGAGCAAGGCCATGCACTGCAAGTTCGGATAAATAATATTGAGACCTTCCCCTGTGGGGAGAATGAGGGTCTCTCCAGCCACCTTGGCTACAACATCTGAGGTGCCATCTAACCCACTCCATAGGAAGTTCCCGATAGGTCTCCTGACCTGAGAGATACAACCTCTAGATCTGCACCAACATGAGCATACAAACTAGGCAGTAGCAATTAATACCTAGTTCACAACCACTACTATGGATGCAAGGTCAAGTTTGACGGAAGTCCAAAAAATGAGTTTCCTCCTGATGCTCTCCAACACAGGAGCAAGTTGTGCTGCAGGAGAGATGCCCACCCCAACCTGGCATCCTAGGTACCGAATGGAAACACTCCTCTAAATCCAAGTGAATCCTATGTCATTCCTTGGGTATAGAGTGTCCTCATCACTAATCCAAAAGCCATGTTCCAATTAATATGAGCCCCTGCTATAGTGCAAAACACAGTCCTGAACGAAGTGAATGTCTGTGATGTGGCATCCCAAAAAACAACCGTGTCATCTGTCAACTCACTATCTAAGAGCTCATCCTCCTGCCTCAATGGAATCCTCAGCCTCATAATATCAGCTTGAGCTCTAAGATAATAGCTCATAGCTTCGGCCACAAATAAAAAGAGAAAAGGGACTAAAGGGCATCCCTGATGGACTGATTTGGTAATTTGAAACCCCTCTCTCCTGACTCCACAAATAAGAACCTGGCTATGGGCTGATCTGTAGAGAGCTCACACCCCTCTGATCCATGCATCTGTGAATCCAAAGCAAATGAGGGTACCCTCTAGAAATCCCCAGTCTACTCTGTCATAATCTTTCTCAAAGTCCAGGAGTAGAAAGGCAAGCCTATGGCAATTATGCATGGCCCAGTCAAAAGCCTCCCAGAATGAGACGATGTTATCGAAGATGCTCTTGCCATGCATAAAGCTTGTCTGCGTATCATGTATAAGATCTGGAAGAAAGGGCTGCAACTGTAGGCTAATTGATTTTGCTAAGATTTTGTACAAAGTACCCAATAGAGTGATCGGTCTCCACTGAGACACTAAATTCCTGCAACGTCCATGAGTCTGGCATCTCACCCGAGTCCCAAACTCCCTACAGGGTTGAGATGATGTGTTCCCCAATCTGATCCCAAAATGAAATTAAAAAAGAGGGGTTAAGTCCATCTGAGCCAGGGCACTTGCCCTTGTAAAGGGCAGAGAGAGCAGTCTCACTCGAGTCCCAAACACCATGCAGGGCTGAGATAATATGATCCCCAATCTCATCCCAAAATGAAATAAGAAAAGAGGGGTTAAGTCCATCTGAGCTAGGCCCTTGTGAAGGGTAGAGAGAGCAGCCTTGAACTCTTTGTTGGTGAAGGGTGCATCAAGTGAGACTACCATATCTCCAGCCACCAACATAGGTAAGTGCTACTAAATAACAACCTGAGCATCATCTTCGGCCTGTGTGTCAGGATATGTTGTAAGAAGGGAGGCATAGAAATATGTGGCTACTTGAAAGACAGCATCTGGATGCGTCTATAAAATTTCGTCTGAGTCAACAGGCTGTGAAACGCTCTCCTTACTATGTCTGGAGCCAAGAGTACAGAAGAACTGCTTGTTGACGCTACCTCCCATCTAAGTCCAAGATGACTCTCTGGCATGAAAGGCATAGTCTGCTCTCTGATCTAAGAGTAACTGGTGCCGAGCCCTTGCTGCAGCAAGGCGCTCCTGAACCCAAGCATCTGTAGGCCTCTTTTGCTCTTCCCTCTGAAGAGCAGGCAACTACTAGTGGATACCTATCTCTTGCTTGAGGATCTCACCTCTCTTGATACGACCACTTGAATGATAAAAGTCGCTAATATCTCAGCTACATCTGACACGGAAAGCTACCCATCGTGCATGTGAGATACCCAAGTCCGCAACACTGCCTTTGTGAGGCCCTCCTCTGCATGTTGGCTTTCCAAATGATATTTATGGCAGTTTAAGGATAGAATTTTCGAATCGATTGAATTCGTTAGGATTGGAGCTCCATTATATATACGAAATTTTGTAGCCACGGGCTGCTATGAGATTGGAAGCTTTTCCCAGAAAGGGCATCTGGAAAGCTGATACTGGCAGAGCATCTCCTCACCACCTCTGCCACTGTATTAAAAAAGGAAGGCATCCCAGGCTGCTCTCTCTAGGGAATGGATACTACCTTTCCTACCTCCTCTTTTGTCTGTGGGCATTTCAACCATGTTGAAATCACCCCCAATGATCCAAGACTCCGCAATGCATGACCAAGAAAGCAGCTCCTTCCATAGAAGGACACCATCCCCTCTTAAATTGGGGCCATAGAGGTTTAAGAAACCAACCTTACACCCACGAATCCAATGAGCTCTGGAGGCAACTATGATCCCATGTCCAATGACCAAGGGGAGCGTCGAAAAAGAAACAGAAATAACCTTTGCTCCAGCGTGCCATTTCTCCTTCTGTTTGCCTGCAATCAGCTCTAGCTCCATGCTCCACGCTGTCCATGCCGATCCTGCTGCCCATGCCGATCTGCTGCCCATGTAGCTCTAGATCTACTGCTCACGCTGCCCTCGGGATTGATGTCAAGCTGCTGCTCCAAACTTGATGTGAGCTCTCGACATTACATTGCGGTGACTCCTTCACGTGACTACTCCAACATTGGTGAAGACTTCCAGAGCTAGATGTGAGTTCTTTGATACTACTCCAACATACTCCACTACAGTGATCTCTCTAATTAGTGCATTACCTCGAGCTTGATGTAGACCATTGTACATCAACAAGTGACTTCTTCAACATTGCTTATTCGATCGGTACCTGAGGTACTTCGCATTGATTGACTTCCCAATTGGTCGTGGTACCTGAGGCTTTTACTTCGACATTGGCGACTCTCCTTCTGGAATTTTGAGAGTCACCATGTGAGTGCTCCATCTAGCTACCCCATGGACTTCACCGACACATCTTTTGGGGCATTCCTGCCTAGCGCTTCTTCGACATCGTCATCGTCTCGCAAGGATGTGCACACGTGTGCAGTGGCTACTTGCAGGACACCTCTTATCATAAAGAGATCTATTTTTTATTACTACATCTTGATGTATTTTGGGGTCCTCTGCCTTGAATAGTCCTCTTAGAAAGATGTATTGATTTTCCTAACATGTCTTGTTATGAAGCCAAGGGGGGATGTACTGTGGGAGCCATATGTATTGGCTTTGATAGGTTTAGAGAGGGATGTATTGTGGGAGCCATGTATTGGCTTTGATAGGTCTATTTGTTTATCAGGCCTGGCCGAGTTTCAGGATGTTGGTATATTCCTAGACCTATGAGCTGGTCATGTAGCCATGCTATAACGTGAGCCTCTAAGCATGTTGAGTCTCAAGCCATGAGAGTGCTTGGATCAACCTCTGAACACGCTCAGACTTTAGCCTCTGAGTTACATAGGGTACACAGTTTGATGACCGTCATTGTCATGTTCTGTTCTTGGTTCCATTTCAATAGTCCCTCACCTTAGACCATCATTGTCATGTTCTGTTCTTGGTTCCATTCCAGTAGTCTCTCACCTTGCCTTCATGGGCGGGTGTTGGAATATGAAGCCAAAGTGAGTCAAAAATGAGTGTTCTGCCTAGGGGGTGTTTTATAGTCTAGTGAGTCCTAGACATGCCACATGTCATATTGGGAGTTATCCCATATACACTATGGCTTTCTCGAGTCTAGTGTTCACTATACAGTGTTGTACTTGTCTTCAGTCTTTTAATATCAGTCAACATCAAGCTCTTTGGGATCATGTGAGTACTTGTCCATTGCTTTCATTTTCTTTCCATTTCATGTCCATTATGCTTGTTATCTTTCCTTTCCATTCCTAGTGTTAGCTTGCTTCTCTCCCTACCACTATGATCTTTTTTGGGTTGATACTATTCATACTCTGATGGCCAGTTGGGCGAGCATGCAAGGGTCCTCCCGGGAAGCCTCTGCCAAGAGGGTTATATTCCTTACGGAGTGGAGGGGCTCACCCTTTTTTTCAGAGACTACATCAGGGTTGAGGTGGCATTTTAAGCCTCAACCTTGGTTTCTGTCTAGCTCATTTTGATTTTTTATTTACTCCTCTAGAGTGGTTTTTTTTCTCAATGCCCAGCATGATGTATTTCCGCAACAAGCTTGCTCACGCAGGGGTTTTTCATACTTAATAAAAGTCTCTTTTATGAAAAAAAAAGATGCACAAAGCTCCTGTGTAAACTTTTCTGAGTTAAAGTCAAGAGGCATCAATAGAGCAGCTATTAAATCCTAGTTTAATAAGCTATCCATTGATCAGTTCTTGTTATCTGAGATTTTATTTTTACCTCTCGAATTATTCTTGTGTTCTTGGAACTTCCTTTGAAACTCTGCTTCAAATCTGTCCAAGGAGTTTAATTCATGATATAACTCCTGCCAAAATTCAGATGAGTATTCAGAAACAATCCTTCAAATTAAGCTTGTTAAAACAACAAACATGCTTCATTGAAAGAGGCTTAGATACAAACATGCATAGCATTCAGGGTCAATAGTACTTCTTACTCCTGTCTCAAGGGCAATTCAGACTGTGAGTTGGCTGATGACATTGCTATTTTTATTGAGGCCTCCTTGCAGTCACTTGATTCTTTCTGGACAGCCTTGGATATTTTTTGCTCAGCTGCAGGGGCACACATTAACTGGCATAAATCCTTTGGCTTTTGGATCAGTGATGAGGACACTCCAGGCTAGGGAGTTGACATTGGTTTTTCCTGGATTTAGAGGGGTGTTCCTATCATGTATTTGGGATGCCAGGTAGGATTGGACATCTCTCCAGCAAAGCAGTTTGCCCCAGTACTAGAAAGTATAAGGAAAAAGCTCCTTTTGTGGAGCTCTGCCAAACTCGACCTTGCATCTACCAGGTTCTCTTGGCCACCTCCTAGTTTGTGTGTTCTTGCTGGTGCCGGTCTAGGGATTGCATCACTCAGCTCATCAGACCAGTCAAGAATTTTTTATGGAGTGGACTTGATGGCACAGCACATGTTGCAGAAAGGGTGGCCTGGGAGACCATTATTCTCCCTACATGTGAAGGGGGCCTTAATGTCATTGACCCGGACTTGCAGTGCAGGGCATTGCTTCGTAAGGTCGTGGTGAGGGGACTCATACTTGGGCAGGAACCTTGGAAGGATTTTTTTTTGGGATGCATTCAGGCTTGCACTTTATGACTGCCATCTTGAAAGCTTGGGGGAGCTTCAGGAACACTCTTCGAAGGATTCCACCTTCTACCGTCGAAGAGATTGATAGGCAGCCGATCATTTGGAATGATAGTATTCTTGATGAGCATGCCAGACCACTGGGCACTTTCCATTACATGCAGTGGTCTAAATGGGAGAGAGGCCCCGCCTACATAGTAGGCACTTGGAAATCTTTTATTAGGCTACCTGAGGATCAGAGACTGCAGTCCGTGAGTCACCTCAGAGGGGTAGCATGCAGGATTTAGCAGATAGATGCAGCCATCCCGGTGGAATGGACAGTTGAGTTGCCTATTACTTCCACCACTTGGATGGGGGCTTTTTCGAGGACATCAGTTCCTTTACAGGTAATCGCTCTCCGAGGTCTCGAGGAAGATGCACTGGTCTTTGATGTTGGGGATGGAGGTTTACTGTCTACATCCAAGGATGGCATTCTTCTTGAGGTTGCCTTTCAGCCTGTCATGATTGTTGGTTTTGTGGACCATGGAGCGGGTTTGCAATGGTACTTAGACCCTGACCCTCTGCTTTTGGCCTTCGGATCCCGGAGGTTGTGGTTATATGGAGGTGCACCTATCAGGTGCTTGCAGTGGGACCCAGAAGAGTGGGAGTGGATAGATCATGGGCACCGAGAGAGGGGGATTCCCTTCTTTTGTTTCACCGTTGGTAATGCGAGGAGGTTTCAGCTGAACAGTAGGGGTTGGATTCCCTCCAGAGCCTCCCATTGGGAAAGCTTCTTCATCACCGCATATTTGCATATAATTTTTTGGAGGAGGCTATGGAAATCCCTCGGAAATAGAAAGATCACTCTTTTCTTTTGGCTTTCTATTCATGGAGGGATTGCAGTGAACCTGTGGAGATCAAGGTTTGGGACTAATCCCACTTGTCCTCAATGTCATTCTGCAGAGGAGTCAGTGCAACATTGCCTTTGGGATTGCAGTTAGGCGAGGACTGTTTGGAAAGGGGTTGCTCGGATACTCAGCATCTTTCACACTTCCCCTTTCTTCATGACTTGGGGCTCGGTCTTATGGTTATCTCTTACCGGGCCCCACGTGTTTTATGAGGGTGAGCCTTCTTCTTGGGCACGGCACTCTCGGTCCGCTGGCAAGTGATAGAGCCTAGCTCTCTGTAGGATGTGCCACTTACTCCCTTCAGAGCTTCTCATGTTTCAGTAAAAACCTCTTGGGAGATTTTGGCTAGCATTTCCTCTTGGCACATTTGGAGAGCCAGATGTACTGAGGCCTTGGATGGCACCCAAATACACCCATCACAGGTGTTCACGCGTATTTGGACTGACACAGTTCATACTTTGATAGCCATATGGGCTAGCATGCAAGGCCCCTCACGGGAAGCCTCTTCTAGAAGGACTATATTTCTTCGAGTTTTGAGGGGTTCTCCCTTTTTCTCGGAGGTTTCTACCAGATTGAGATGGCACTATCAGCCTCAATCCTTTCTTTTTGGCTCTTGAGCTTTTCGTGCATTGCATGATGTATCCCGTATGGAGCTTGCTCTAACGGTTTTTCTTTAATACTTAATAGAAGTCTCTTTTTGCAAAAAACAAAAAAAAAGTACTTCTTAAAGTCCCAACAAACTTGTAAAACCTGCCAAGCATATAACTAATGAGACACCACACCCCCCCCGCGCCCCGACACACACACATTCCTCCAAAAAATCAAGAAAAGGAAGTACATACCAAGACTAATACTTGGATTAAATGCACATAAACAATCTTGAAAATTACACAAATGAATCTCTTAGCCGGGTCCTCTCCCTTGTCCTCATCAACCTCCTTGAAAACCAGCTCGTCAACCTGATGTGTAGTATGGTCCATACCCACCTCTTCAAGAAAGTGGTTGCTACATGGGGCTAAGGATAGTAATATGGGGTCCCGATTGATTGGGTTTAGGAGCTTGAAGAAAGGGAGATTAGGAAGCAATTGTCTCCAACACATTGAGAAGAGCAGCATAGGGTAAAGATGCAGTCACAAGAATGTCAGTGCGACTCTTTGAACAGTAGCGAGGGGTTCTCTAGTTGGATACCTGACAATAAAAGCTTCCTCAACCCGTTGAGATATCTATATTTGAAGGCATAATGTCCCTAGATTTCACAAAAAGTACAAAAATAGATAGAACTTTTTATCGGAGGGACATCCCCAATGACCATGAGTAGAAACTCTGCACTCAATTCACCATAGACCACCTCTGACTTGGGTTTCAAAAAATGAGAGCTCCTCAAACTTTGTTCTTTCTTTCAACCCTTCTTTGATTTCTTCCAATTTCTTCTTGAGACGATGCCATTCAGATGATCCCACCTCAATTGGAAAGGAAATGGATTCCAGATGAGTTAGTTTGGTGTGTGCTAGTGAGTTTTAGTGTGAGTTATAGTCTACTGTGTCCTATGGCTGCCACATGTCACATTGGGAGTTATCCCATATGCGGTCTAGACATGCACCCTGGAATAGGAAACCTCCAGCTAAGAGGGCTCAGGTAATGGTGAAGCGTAGGAGACAAAGTTGACCCTCCATCATTCGGGCAAAAAGGGGACAAATGGAGAAGAAGGCAGACCAGATCCAAATCAGCTCCAACAGCTCTGAAGGTGAGGCTGAGGGAAGTAAGATGGGAAGAACCGAGTGGAAGGGAGCTCTATCTTGGAGGAGAGGGGAGCTTCCATTCGCGGGCTTCTCTCATCCTCTAGGTAGAGCGAGGAGAAAGGAAACCTAGGAAGGGAGGCTCTGATACCACATGAAGGTACATGGTGGAGAGGGAGAGAGAGAGGGTAGGCTAGGGAGAGAGATAGTGATACTCAAAGAGAGATATAATGAAATGGAAATGAAATGATAAGAGCAATGAACCAAAATGAAAGTACTCACATGCAGACTAAAGAGCTTGTAGGCTTGATACTTGATTGATTTGACACTAGACAAGTACAGCTCTTATATAGAGCACACACACACATATGAACACCAATGGCCTATGCTCCAAAATTTTTCCTATAATGCATGAAATTGTCGTTGGCACTCCGCTAATCATATCTCTCTTCTAGAGCAACCATTCTCTAATTCCTCTTAGGAAAGGCTGGGCGACACCTCAAGATACCTACAGTCCAAGCTTGAGCTTAAATGGTCCACGGCTTGAGGAGAAATCAACAACAAACCAGTCGCCCTTCATGAGATTGGCTATGGCGACCAAAGGGACATTTCATCTATCCTCTTCTTTGCTTATACGCTTATATAAGGGCTTTCATTTGCCACAAAAAGCCCCTTATTTGGACTTCTAAGGAGTGAGAATTGAAGCCTCCAATCTTGCTGTGTTTTTTGCTAGATTTTTTGTCAGTTTTTGAAGTGTAATACTTGGCCAAGTCAACTAAAATTCAGGGCCTTTGCTGTTGGCTGATTGTTTACTGAGTGTTGACTCTGATCTAGCCTTGTGAGTAGACGCTACCCATATCTAGGGTAAGACCCTCAAATATTGCCTCGACTGCAAGCTGAGTGTTTCTAGGGCACTTCCCTGCAACAAAATTTGAAAAGCCCTAAATTTGGCAACACTTTCAGTGACTCTCCACCCGCCATTTTGAGAGTCATGATGTAATCACCCTTGGTAGCTGCTCCCATGAACGACATCGACGTATCTTTAGGGACATCCTCACCTGATTCTTTACCGACATACTTCTTCGGGATGTGCGCTCTTATGTGCAGCAGTTACTTGGGGTCATTTACGGGTTCTCTACCCTTCCTATGCATAAAATGAGTTGGTCTCCTAGACCTCTGGGTTGGTCATGCATCCATGCATGATGAGCCCTCTGACCCATGCTAGGTGAGCCTCTAATTCTATAGCATGCTCACTTGTCCCTGAGTTAGCATGAGAGCCATGTCTAGCTCTTGACCATCATTTCACAATTCGATGACCGTCATTGTCATGTTCTGTTCTTGGTTCCATTCCAGTAGTCACTCACTTTTCCTCCATGGGGGGGTGTTAGAAAATGGAGTCAAGATGAGTCAGTTTGGTGTGTTCTAGTGAGTTCTAGTGTGTCCTATGGATGTCACGTGTCACATTGGGAGTTATCCCATATGTATTTGTGTTCATATGTGTGTGTGTGCTCTATATAAGAGCTGTACTTGTCTAGTGTCAAATCAATCAAGTATCAAGCCTACAAGCTCTTTGGTCTACATGTGAGTACTTTTATTTTGGTTCATTGCTCTTGTCATTTCATTTCCATTTCATTATGTCTCTCTTTGAGTATCACTCTCTCTCTCCCTAGCCTACCCTCTCTCTCTCCCTCTCCACCATGTGCTTTCCATAGTAGGGGATTTTCTCTTGACCTTTGTGAGCTTTGGATGAAGCTTCGTCCTCCTTACCTTCCTCCTTCATTGCTCTTTGCTTTGTACTTCTTCGTGACTTGGATCCACCAGCCACCACGGACCTTGTTGGTATAAGTCAATGAGAGCTGCAATGAAGTTGGTAGCTTTGGCAACCGTTCCAATGGGTATACTTTGAGCTCATCTTGAAGACTTCTTGTATTGTTGTCGCATGTGTTGTACTTCATTGGTGGGACCTCCGTCACCACCAACAGTCATCAAGAGTCACACCATGGTCAAACCTTGTTCACACCTAGGTCACACCTTGTTCACATCTTGGTCACCGAGTAGCATGTCAAGGATGGGTAGACCTTGTTCACACTTGGGTCACCCCTTGTTCACATCTTGGTCACTCGAGCGACCTATCAAGGATGGATAGACCTTGGTCACACTACAGTCAGACCTTGCTCACACTATCAGTACGAGACTAGAATGGTACATGACTTGGACTAGAGCAGTACATGACTCGAGGAGTACAGGACTAGATATGCCAAGCCTCTGGACCGACCTTGGTGAGAGATGACCTGCCCTCCGTCATCCGCCCTTGGTCAAAGTGAGTACCGGCGCACTCCACCAACTAGTGTCAGGTGCACATTGAATAGACATGAGTATATATGGAGTACTTTACTGATTGACTCGAAGGAGGTTGGGGAGTTGTAGAAGCCATCAAGTGACAAAGCGGTGGAACAGCTAAGGATACAGGAAGACAACCAATAGGAAGGAGGGACGTTTCTAGTGACGGGAAGCCGATGAGGGGAGGTGAAGAGGGGCAAAGGAGGGAGGATGGGGGGCATTCCAGCATAGGGCATGAGTGAGTGAGAGAGGCTAGAGTCAAGAGCTCGCCTAGTGTGTATATTCCTTGGTGTATCAGTGGTATGGTGTAACTCTCATGAGCGCATGATTCATTCCTTCTAATGAGCTATGATTCTTCTCATCTCTGCTCGCTCCTCTAACATCTCTTCCCTGAGTGTTCTCCTCCCCTCCTCTCCCTTCACCTGGTATAACGGACCCTGTGTCATGTGGCTGGAAATTCTATTCCGTTCATGTCAAGGGTTGGGTCTTGTGATTTTGTTCAGCTTTAGTATTTCTCTTGCTCACACCACTCTTGCACTTGTATCGCTCGCACATCATTGACACCATTGACCAACACTCGCACCACGTACCATCCGTGATACCAATGGCACGTCTTGCTTGCTCCGCGCACCAGTGGCCCTAGGTCTCCGGTAAAATTTTTAGAAGTGGTAGACCCCCCCTCCCCCCCCCAGACAGTTTATGGCTGGACACTACTGGTGTTGAGTAGCACAAGTGAAGTGGTGTTCTAGGGTCCTAGAGAGAGAGGTCTTAAGCCGAGTAGTTCTGAAACTTTTGAAGGAGTTAGTGAGAGAACTAGGAGGTACTTGAGGAGGGTGGAGAAAAGACTTCTGATAGACCAATGTGTGACGGGGAGTTCGTGAAGTCCTCAGGGCTAGCACAAAGTGAGCTCATTGGAGCAGTAGAGCCAAAGCAAGTAACTTCATCGACACTGTCATTGACTTGGATCAACGGGATCCTTGGTGTTCATATCGAGATTTTGGAGAAGAAGAAATACAAAGTAAAGATTGGGTGAAAGAGGAAGGTACGAAGGATGAAATCTCCTTAAGAACTCATCAAGGTCAAGAAAAACCCTCTCCTCCTCTTGCAACGATGTCTTCATCAATAACCACTTCTGTGGGAGTGGTGACTCCTCCCAACTCAACATCTGCTGGTCAAGCTGGTCAAGCCGCTATCTCATCTGTTATGCATAGCCCTAGGTTTCTAGCGAACATTACTTCCACATCCATCCCACTCGAAGGTATTTTCGCTCCGGCCATGCCTTTACCTACTATGAATGTTTCATCTCCCTTTCCTTTTTTTTCAAGAAAATTACTTCATTAAGTATGAATGAAAACCGCAAGGGTAAGCTTAAATGTGGGAGTACATTATGCAATGCATGAGGAAAAAACAACTTAAAATGAGCTCATAAAAAACCAAGGCGGAGGCTGAAAATGCCACAACCTTGAGGGAGACTTCGAGAAGAAAGGAGATCCTATCCAAACTCTGAAAAAAGTAACTCTCTTAGAGATAGCTGCTCTACCCTGCATGCTCGCCCATATGGCCATCAAAGTGTGTACTGTGTCGGTCCAAATACCGGCCATAACCTGGGAAGGGTGAACCTGAATACCCTCCATAGCCTCTGTACACCTGGCTCTCTAAATATGTCAAGCTGCAATGCTAGCCAGACTCCCAAGACGTGTCTACTGAGGCATGAGCAGCTCTGAAAGGAGTGAAGGGAACATCCTGGAGGGAACAAGACTCCACTGAGTGTCGCCGTACAATGAGAGGTGGATCTGAATCATGTTCCTCGAAAAACACTTGAGGGCTAGTAAGAGATAGCCAAGCCACTGAACCCCAGGTCATCTAGAAAGTTGTTGTGTGAAAGATATTGAAAATCCTAGCAACACCTTTCCAAATCGTTCTCGCCTGTCTGCACTCCCAAAGGCAATCTTGTACTGACTCAACTACAATCTGACAACGAGGACAAGTAGGGTCAGCCCCGAATCTAGATGTCGGATCTCCACAGGTTCACTGCAATCCCTCCATGAATAGAAAGCCAAGAGAAAAGAGCGATCTTTCTATTCCTGAGGGATTTCCAGAGCCTACGCCAAAAGTTTTTCCGCACAACTACAAAAATCTGGAAACAATCTAAATGCGGCGCTCTCGAGGGCCTCCAACCTCTACTGCTGAGCTGAAACCTCCATGCATTTCTAACTGTATAGTGAAAGAAGGGGAAGCTCTTTTCTCGGTGCCCCTCATCAATCCATTCCCACTCCCTTGGGCCACACTGCAAGAACCTAGTAGGGAAACCACCATATAACCAGAGTCTCGAAGACCCTAGTGCAAGGAGAAGAGGATCGGGGTCAAGATACCACTATGAGTCCGTTGTTGAGATATCGAGCTCCACTCGCGATATGCCAAGGTGACTGTTGTGCATTTATGTCACCGACTTGTTAGCTGGAGATGCGGTTGGTACACCGCCCACGAATAATAGCTGGATGACAGCTATCCTTATCTACTCTAGTTGCTTTCCTATTTCGAGTTTGGGAGCAAATCTCTGCAGGTAGCACAGCCAGAAGTCCAAGAGTGCACTGTCTCAGATTGAGACGCCCTTCGCGGTGTGGCGAGAGTGCAGTAGATTTTGGGGCCCGTTTTGAAGGCGGAAGTTCTTCGCAGGCACTCAGAAAAAGGCCCTGTTTTGGCTGTGCGACCACTGCGCGGCTAGTCGGTGAAAAGTTGCCGCAGAAATTGCATCGTATGCCTGTGTGCAAAGATATTGGGAGTTGCAGAATCATACTTGTTGCCTGTTGATGCAAAATCGTCACAGGGAAGTGACTGTGTGGTGAAATACCACTTTCGTCAGTTTTGCAAATCTGCCCGTGTGAGGCAAAAGCTGTGTTTTTTGCAGTGACAGAATATTTTGCAGTGTTCTGTAATGGCATCTGATTCTCTTTCACAGATTGTCACTGAAAAGCTTGACAAGAACAACATCCAGGCATGGAAGTTTAGAATGACGAATTTCCTTATGGGAAAAGGCTATTGGGAGTTCATTATAGGAAATGAAGAAGAACCTGTTCTTCCTAATGTTCCCAATCAACAGGAAATGCAGGCATTTAAAGGATGGCATGAGAGAGCCAGGAAAGTTATGTACTGGCTGTCTATCAGTATTTCGGACTCCATGATTGTGCATATTCAGGATGCAAGTACGCCAAAGGAGGCATGGGATACTTTGGAAAAAATGTACAGCAGAAATACGCAAGCCAGGAGAATGCAACTCAAACATGAGTTGCACAATGTGCAGAGAGAAAATTTGAGCATAAATGACTACCACATGAAAGTGAAGAAAATTGCAGATGCACTTGCTTCCATTGGGTCGCCAGTGGAAGATGATGATCTAGTTTCTGTGACCTTGAATGGTCTAGGAAAGGATTATGCACAGTTCCAGACATCCATTGCCGTCCGTCAAAAATTTCCTGATTTTGAAGAGTTGTTTGCTCTTCTAATTTCTAAAGAGCAGAGAAATGGGGGTGCATCTTCTTCAGCAGGAACTTCAAAAGAAACTGTCTTCTACTCAAATGCTGGCAGAGGTAGAGGCAAAGGTAGAGGAGGCCGATCTGCAGGCCGTGGTAGAAATCAGAATATGCAGCAAACGCAAGAAAACCAGTCCTATGCAGGAGGACGTGGTAACTCTAGAGGCAGGGGGAGCCAAAGAGGCCGTGGTGGATGGCAGAGAGGCCAAAATGCAAACAGCAATGTTGAATGCTACTATTGTGGCAAAATGGATCTTATGGCTAAGGACTGCTATAAAAAGCAGAATGACATTATGAATGGAAAATTGCAGCGAGGCAATTATGCATCTTCTAGTAGGCAGGGTGATGACAGAAATGAGCATCTATTTATGATGCAGCATATGACCAATTCTGTGACAAGTGCAGAAGAACGAAATGATGTGTGGTATGTTGACTCAGGTGCGTCAAACTACATGACAGGTCATGCAGAATGGATGCAAGATGCAAGAAAAATGGAAAAGCCAGGATTTGTGGAGACTGGTGATGATACTGCACATCCTATTGTGCAGATTGGTAAAATTCCTTTGTCTATGCAGGATGGGAAAAGGAAATACATGTCCGATGATGTATTTCATGTCCCGAACATCACCAAGAACCTGGTTTCTGTTGGTCAAATGGTTGAGCAGGGCTTGCAGGTTAGATTTAATCCTCATGGATGCTTTGTTGAGGATATGAAAAATAACGGTCGCTTGATAGCAAAAGGAAAGAAGAAGGGCAGGATGTTTACGTTGGATGCGGACATGCCTGAATTGAGTGCAGCAATGTTTGCACATGGGACCGGTGTAGTTGCAGATATTGATATCTGGCACAAACGCATTGGTCATGTTAATATACAGCAACTTAAATCAATGCAAGCCAGAAATATTGTTGCAGGATTGCCAAAATTCAAGGTTGCAGAAATGCACAAGGTTTGTGAAGCCTGTCAATTTGGGAAACAGGCAAGAAAACCTTTTCCTAGGCATGTTCAAGAGAGTAAAAAGCCATTGGAATTAATCCACTCTGATGTGTGGACTACTAAAGCTGCATCTATTGGAGGCTGTCACTATTTTGTCACATTTATTGATGACTTCAGCAGAAAACTTTGGGTGTATTTTATGAAAAAGAAAAGTAAAGTGTTTGGGCACTTCAAAGCTTTCAAAGCTATGGTTGAAAAAGAAGCAGGCCTGCAAATAAAATGCCTAAGGTCAGATGGAGGGGGAGAGTACCTCTCAAATGAGTTTGCAAGGTTCTTGCAGGAGCATGGTATAAAGCAGCAATATTCATGCAGTCATACCCCACAGCAAAATGGAATTGCAGATTGAATTGCAGAACGGAAAAACAGGCACATTGGAGAGGTATCTCGGGCTATGCTAAATGAAAAAGATCTACCAGCCCTTGGGTGGCAAATGATGTAGCTGCTGCTCCTCCCCGTTCCCTTGCTCCTCCCCCTCCCTCAGCCCGTCTCTCTCTCCCCTCAGCCTGTCCCTCGCCCCCTCCCTGCTGCTCCCCCCCCTCCCCTCCTGCTGCTCCGCCTCCTCCCCCTGCCTGTCCCTCGTTCCCTCCCCCTGCCCTTCCGCCCCCTCTCCCTGCTTCCGCCCCCTCCCCCCTGCTGTTCCGCCCCCTCTCCCTGCCTCCGCCCCCTCCCCCCTGCTGCTCCGCCCCCTCCCCCCTGCCTCCGCCCCCTCCCCCCTGCTGCTCCGCCCCCTCTGCCTGCCTCCGCCCCCTCCCCCCTGTTGTTCCGCCCCTTCCCCCTGTCCCGCCCCCTTCCTTGCTTGCCCCTCGCCTCCCCCCTGCTGTCCCGCCCCCTCCCTGCCTGCTCTCCCGCCCCCTCTCTTCCTCTCACTCCTGCCCTTCCCTTCTCTCCTTCCCCTCTCCTTCTTCTCCTCTCCTTTCCCTCTTAGCCCTCCCCTCCAACGCCCCCTCCCTCCCTCTCAGCTTGCCCCTCTCCCCTCTCAGCCCCAGCCCCTCTCCTCCTTCCCTCCCCTTCCCCCCTGCTTCCTCCTTGCCTCCTTTCCCCTCCCTTGCCCCCCGCAGCTTTTTTGGAACGGAAGGAGCCTTTATTCTGTTCGAGTCGGCCTCCTCACCTTGATTGGCGATGGATACCCCGTCAGCCAATCCTACTCCATCTCCACCGGCCGCGAAAACTATCACTTTCTCTAAAGACGAGTTGCAGCAGCTCAAGAAGGATGTAGAGATTGAATGCTCTACCACATTGCTAGCACGCATCTTCGGGTCTCACCCTTCCAGATCCCAAGCCAGAGACTGGATGCTTGCGACTCTCCCCCCAGACCTCACTCCTCGATTGTTAGATGTTCGCCTTCTGGGACGAGGTTTTTTCCAGGTTGTTTTTTACACTCCAAAGGCTGCGAGCACTGTGCTCAAGGCCGAGTTTTTACACCTGGGACACAGGAAGATCTTCTTTGAAGCCTTTCACCTTGGTTTCGACCCAGTAGAGGCAGATAAGAAAATCTTCTCGCTCTTCATCAGGTTCCCCAGGCTTCCCCAGGTTTACCATCGACTTCTTTCTGTTATTGGGGAGCATTTTGGCGCAGTTGCTGAGATTCCACCCCTCCCTGGGTTGCCATTGACTGCAGCAGAGGCAACCAAGGTTGATGGGGTTCCTAGAGTTAGGGTCCTTTGCAAGGATCCTAACCTCAAGATGGACCACGTCATGATCCAGCGCCCGGATGGTTCCTTTTTTCGCCAGAGAGTGGAGATTTCAGGCAGGCAGGACCAGTGCAGGATTTGCAGGACCTCGGGACACTTTGCCAGTGATTGCCCCAAGAAGAAGAAAAGGCCTAAGAAGCCCTCTGGTACAGCTACCGCCTCAGGGCATCAACAGGGGGGACAGGGGGGGGATTAGACCCGACACTTGCCCCTCGACCTCGACAGAGGGGTGGTACAGGTCCAGCTCCTGCTCCTCATTCTTCACGTGGCGGTCCTGCTCAGTCAGGTGTGCTCAGTCAGGTGGTGGTACAGGTCCAGTACCTATTCCTCAGCCTTGACAGGGGGTGGTACAGGTCCTTCACCTGCTCCTCGACCCCCACCTCCCTCAGGCACACGCGACGCTTTACAGTGGGTTCCAGTACGTGTGCAGGTCCCTCCTTCAGTTCACGAGGGTGCCTTAGTAGACTCTGCTTCACCTCGAGCTGTCCTTCCTGTCTCACCTTGCACAGTCCGAGACGCTGAAGCTTCGACCTCCTCCCCAGTTACAGCTTCTTCCTTAGATCCAGCAGTGCCAGATGTTCCTCTTGAGGACGGAGAGATCTCCCGGCTGGGCAGACACAGGGTAGAGAGCATTCCTCACTCCCTCCCTTGGATAGGGGGAAGGGGATAGCTTACACTGTTGATCCTCTTCCCTCACAAGGGATCCTTCGTACTCCGGTGTCTGGATTGCTCCACAGGAACTCGTTTTCAGCCTTCGCAGAGAGTTCAGATTTCCCAGAGGAGGAGTTTGTGCCCGCTACTTTTGGGGAGCCAGTGGTTGGGTTTCCTATTGATAGGGCTTCTTCTTCAGGTGCCAGGATTCTTTCCCCTATTGACTTTCCACCACTGGGTTCCTTCCCTCCCTCCTGGAGCAGGAGGTCTTCCCCTGTTGAGGGGTTTGTTTCCGCCACTAGGTCGGGTAAGGTGTTCCACTCTACATCCTCCCGTCGATGAGGATTATCAGTTGGAACATACAGGGCCTAGGTGGCGTCCCACATCGCCACCGTAGACAGCTGATCAGCTTCATCCAGGTGTTACTGGGGGTCCCATTGATATATTATTTATTCAAGAGCACAAGCTGGATTATAGAGATTGTGCCAAGTCAGGCAAGTTGCTTTCAGGCCATACTTTTTGGTCGCCTGCATTGGGCACTAGGGGAGGCACTTCTATTTCAGTTTCGCAGTCGGTTCTCCCCTTAGTTGTTGGGCACGGAGTCATTATCCCCTCTAGAGCTCAGTGGATTATTCTTTTGATTGGAGGGCGTAAGGTTGGCTTCCTCAACCTATATGCCTCCAACATTAGAGGGGAACGTGTCCTTATGTGGAAGACTTTGCTCTCCTGGGCCCCCATTGTGGATTCTTGGGTGATTGGAGGTGACTTTAACATGGTCGAGTTACCTTCAGACAAAAAAGGGGGTAGAGAAGGCGGACTTCACTCTTTGGAGAGAGCAGCTTGGGATGCCTTCCTTTTCCATTTCTGTGGCAGAGATACTTGGTGTGATGATGCCTTTCTTATTCAGCCACAGTCCCTCCTGTTCTCTTGGTCGAACAGGAGGCAACAGATGCCTATTCATGCACGCATTGACAGATTTTATGTAGATGACTGGGCACTAGACAGAGGTGGATCGGTATGCATTGCTGCGGGGGTTTCCACTTCAGACCACTTCCCTGTTGTTCTAGCTATCTCAGAGCCTCACTTGAGAGGCCGATCTGCCAGCATCAGGATTCCAGATGCCTTTTACACAGAGGAGGACCTTACGGAGGCAGCCCTACGGATATGGTTTGCTCATGTCCAGGGAGGGCAGCCACATCCATCACATTTAGCCGCTGCCCTCTCTGGTATTAGCGACTTTTACTGCTCAGTTGCTTCTACCAAAAGACGAGATATTCTTAGACGTGAGATTGGTGTTCGCCAGCAGTTAGCAGCTTTGCAGAGGGAAGAGCAGAAACGGCCTTCAGATGCTTGGATTCAGGACCGCCTTGCTGCAGCGAGGGCTCATCTGCAGTTATTGCTTGATCAGAGAGCAGAGTATGCCTTTCATGCACGGGAGTCCTTCTGGATTCAGATGGGTGGTAGAGTCAATAAACACTTTTTCTCTACTCTTGGCCCTAGACATAGTAGAGAGAGTGTATCTCAGCTTATTGACTCACATGGGGTTTTACAGACAGAGCCAGATGACGTCTTACGCATAGCTTCAGATTTCTATGCCACCCTCCTTACTGCTGATCCTGAGACACACGATATAGAGGATGCTAGACAGGCTATTTGGTAGAGTATCCCAGTGTTGGTGAATCCGGATATGCATGTTCTACTTGATGCACCTTTCACCAACACAGAGTTCAGGACTGCACTGTCAGCCCTTCACAAGGGCAAGTGCCCAGGTTTAGATGGCCTCACCCCGTCTTTTTTCATTGCATTTTGGGATATGATTGGAGACTATATTACTTCAGCCGTGCAGGCCATTTGGGACTCTAGCGAGATGCCTGAGTCACTTACAGAGGGCCTCATCCACCTTATCCCAAAAGGAGGTAGCAGAAATTTATTGTCCCAGTGGAGGCCTATCACACTTCTGGGGACTTGTTACAAGATTCTGGCCAAGGCTATCAGCCTCCGATTGCAGCCACTTCTCCCTGATCTTATTCATGACACTCAGACGGGATTTGTGCATGGCAGAAGTATTTTTGATAACATTTTTTCTTTCTGGGAAGCTTCAGAGTGGGCCATGCAGAGTGCCCAGAATCTTGCCATTCTACTGTTGGATTTTGAAAAAGCTTATGACAGAGTAGATTGGAGTTTTTTGGAGGGCACCCTTCTACGCTTTGGATTCACTGATGTTTGGATCAGAGGTGTTTCCTCTTTGTACAGATCAGCCCATAGCCAGGTACTTATTGGTGGGGTAAGGGGTGAGAGATTTCAGATTTCGAGATCAGTCCGTCAGGGATGCCCCCTTGCTCCTTTCCTTTTTTTATTCGTGGCCGAAGCTATGAGCATCTATGTTAGATCTCAAGCTGACATCTTTGGGCTGATACTTCCCATCAGAAGAGAAGAGGAGCTGCTTGACAGTGAGTTGGCTGATGACACAGCGATTTATTTGGATGCCTCTCCACAGACACTGACTTCTTTCAGGACAGCATTGGATTTATTTTGCTTGGCGGCAGGGGCGCAGATAAATTGGCATAAATCCAATGGCTTTTGGATCAGTGATGAGGACACTCCAGTTTGGGGGCTTGACATAGGGTTCACTTGGGTTCAGAGGGATGTGCCTATCAGGTATTTGGGCTGCCAGGTCGGCTTGGGTATTTCTACCACGCAGCAGTTTGCTCCCGTGTTGGAGAGCATCAGAAGGAAGCTTCTCTTTTGGAGCTCAGCCAAGCTGGATCTTGCCTCTAGAGTTGTGGTGGTCAACTAGTGGTCAACCAGGTCCTCCTGGCCACTGCCTAGTTTATTTGTTCATGTTGGTGCCGTTCTAGGGACTGCATCATTCAGCTCAGAAGACCGATCAGGAACTTTCTCTGGAGTGGGCTTGATGGCATAGCAGATGCCTTAGCCAGAGTGGCTTGGGAGACCCTCATCCTCCCTACACAGGATGGGGGTCTCAATATTATTGATCCAGATTTACAGTGCAGAGCTTTACTTTGCAAGATAGTGGTGCGAGGACTTATGCCAGGACAGGAACCGTGGAAGGACTTTCTTATCAGCAGCATACAGAGGTGCACACCTTCCTCAGGAGGAGACTGGATGAGCAGTGTTAGATGGATCTTCACCACAGCACACCTCAGATCACCTTCATCCCCTCTCATGGTTGCCATTCTGAAAGCTTGGGCTAGTTTCGGAAGCTCTCTTCGGAGGATTCCTCCTTCCTCCCGGGAAGAGATTGATAGGCAGCCCATCATGTGGAACGACAGTATTTTAGATGATCGTGGCAGACCACTAGGTGCCTCACTCTACATGCAGTGGGCCAGGTGGGAGAGGGGACCTGCTTCTTCTTTGGGATCTTGGAAAGCTTTCCGTAGGCTTCCAAAGGAAACCAAGTCAAGGTTGACAGGACATCTCAGAGGGAGTGCAGGGAGGATCTTGCAGATTGAGACAGCCCTTCCAGAGGCTTGGATAGACACAGATGATATGCCTCTCACTTCCTCCACTTGGGCAGGTACTTTCTCAAGAGGCGGGGTTCCACTTCAGGTCTTAGCCTTCCGAGATGCACAGGAGGATGCTTTGGTTTTCAGTGTCCAGGATGGTGGCAGATTGCTCAGATCTACAGATGATATCTTGCTTGAGTCTGCTTTTCAGCCTATCAGGGTCGTAGGCCTTTTGATGCAGGGATCAGATTCAGAGTGGTTCTTAGACCCTGACCCCCAGTTACTCTCCACCGGGTCTTGGAGACTCTGGCTCTATGGAGGAGTTCCCATCAGCAGGTATTTACAGTGGGACCCCGAAGAGTGGGAGTGGATTGACGCGGGGCATCGAGAGAAGACCATCCCCTTCTTTCGTTACACGGTCAGTAATGCCAGGAGATTTCAGCTCAGTAGTAGAGGCTGGAGACCCTCCAGAGTTCCTCATTGGGAGACTTTTGGTATTACTGCGGATCAGCAGAGGTACTTCTGGAGGAGGCTCTGGAAATCCCACAGGAATAGAAAGATCACTATCTTCTTTTGGCTTTCTATTCATGGAGGGATTGCAGTGAACCTTTGGAGGTCCAGATTCGGAGCCGACCCTACTTGCCCTCGTTGCCTTTTTGCTTCGGAGTCTATTCAGCATTGCTTATGGGATTGCAGACAGGCGAGATTGATTTGGATGGGGATAGCCAGGATCTTCAGTCACTTTGCCCAGCTGCGTTATTTCTTGGGCATTGAGGTGATTAGATCACCAAGTGGGATACAGCTCTTGCAGAGGGATTGGACATGTTGTCCAAATATGGAAAGACAGGCTGTAAGCCTATTTCAGTTCCTTTGGAGCAGAATGTGAAGCTGAGTGCAGATGTAGGTGAGCTTCTGGAAGACCCTACTATGTACAGACGCATAGTAGGAAGTTTGATTTACATGACTATTACCAGGCCAGATTTGAGCTATGCTGTTGGGTTGATAAGTCAGTTTATGCAGGCTCCAAGGAAACCGCATTTGGATGCGGCTAGACGCATACTCAGGTATGTGAAGTCCACATTGCAGTATGGACTATTTTATGAGGCTGGGGTTCAGATACAGTTGCATGGATACACTGATGCTGATTGGGCTGGTAGTATTTCTGATAGACGATCTGCCAGTGGATATATGTTCTCTTTTGGGAGTGCTGCAGTCACTTGGAGCAGCAAGAAACAGCCTACAGTTGCCTTGTCGATTCACAGAGGCTGAGTACAGGGCAATGGCTGCATGTGAGGTAGCTTGGTTGCATAAGCTACTCTATGATATGCATCAGGGCCGGTTGTCATTTATTGTGACAACATGAGCAGTATACACTTGGCAAAGAACCCAGTCTTTCATTGATGTAGTTTATGTCAGCACAGAGGATCAGGTAGCTGACATATTCACGAAAGCATTGGGCGCAGAGAAGCTGCGCAAGTTCAGAGACCTGCTTGGTGTGCAGGATTTGGGATTGAGCTCGAGGGGGAGTGTTGAGATATCGAGCTCCACTCGAGATATGCCAGGGTGACCGTTGTGTACTTATGTCACCGACTTGTTAGCTGGAGATGTGGTTGGTACACCACCCACGAATAATAGCTGGATGACAGCTATCCTTATCTACACTAGTTCGTGGCTCTGTTAGTATGCCACCTTAGTTAGTTGAGTTTGGTTTGAGACCCACATATAGGGTTCTTCTTTTTCTTTGTACTTGAGTTCTTTTGGCTTTCACAACTAAGAAGAGGAAAATTGTTTTCAGCCTCCACCTTTGTGTGTATTCCCCCATTGTGATTGTGAGAAAGCTTCAAGTGAGACTCCTTCCCTCTTGCACAAGAGAAAAAGGATTTTGTATTTATTGCATTTTAGGATAGATTTGGTGCCAAGGGAGATTCAGTTGCATATGATGCTTCACATGCTTCATCTGGTGATTCTTGATTTGCTGCCATAGATACTTGGTATCTAGATAGTGGTGCATCGAAGCACATGACTCACAGGAAAGAGCCGTTTGAAGAAATCAAACATGTTTATGGTAGGCAGGTTACTTGTGCTAATGATGCATCTCAAGACATCACAAGACTGGGAGATGTTCCATCCTTTTGGATTCAGGAAAGAACAAGTATATCCATGATGTCTGGTATGTTCTTGACTCCAAGAAAAATATTGTTTCAGTTCCATCCATTGCCCATGATCAGCACATGGTCGTGGAATTTCAGGATGATCAATACAAGATCAAGGATCCAAAGAAAGGGTATGAGATTATGCTTACAGGCTCTTATGAGAATGGGTCTTTACAAGTTTGATGCTCAGTCCTATATTCAGCATGCTTTGGCTGTCTCGTATACTAATCCTAGTGATTTATGGCATGCCAGGTTTAGTCATGCGCATCACAGAGCTTTGGCATACTTGCATAATTGTAATAGGGTTGAAGGTTTGTCAAAATTACGCTTTCTGTCTCCCCCCTCTTTCATTCTCCCGCAGCGCTTTTTGGAATGGACGGAGCCTCAAAAGTGTTCGAATCGGCCTCCTCACCTCGATTGGCGATGGATATTCCGTCAGCCAATCCTATTCCACCTTCACCAGCCACGAAAACTATTTTATCTTCTAAAGACGAGTTGCAGCAGCTCAAGAAGGACGTAGAGATTGAATGCTCTACCACGTTGATCGCACGCATCTTCGGGCATCACCCTTCTAGATCCCAAACCAGAGACTGGATGCTTGCGGCTCTTCCCCCACTCCACGACTTTTAGATGTTCGTCTTCTAGGATGAGGTTTTTTCCAGGTTGTCTTTGACACTCCAGAGGCTGCGAGCACCTTGCTCAAAGCTGAGATTTACAACTGGGACACATGAAGATTTTCTTTGACGCCTTCAATATTAGTTTCGACCCAGTGGAGGCGGACAAGGAGAATATTTCGTTCTTCATTAGATTTCCCGGGCTTCCCCAGGTTTACCATCGAGGTAGAGTAGGGCTAGGGACAATGGCTTTGATACCACATGAAAGATCATAGTGGTAGGGAGAGAAGAAAGCTAACACTAGGAATGGAAAGGAAAGATAACAAGCATAATGGAAATGAAATGGAAAGAAAATGAAAGCAATGGACAAGTACTCACATGATACCAAAGATCTCGAGCTGTCTCCTCCTCTCCCTCCTTGCCTAGCCCCTCCTCCTCTCTACTCCTATCTTCTTGCCTAGCCCCTCCCCCCCTCCTCGTCTCTACTCCTACCCCCTCCTAGCCTCTCTACTCCTCCTCTCTCTACTCCTACCCTCTGTCTTATCCTCTCCCGCCTTCCACCTCTCTACTCCTACCCTAGTCCTATCCTCTCTCCCCCTCCCTTAGCCTTCTTCATCCCCTTCTCTCCACTCAGCCTTCACCCTCTCCTCCCTTTTCTCTACTAGCAGCATTTTTAGTCGGACCAGAGCTCAATAGTGTTCTTGATGCACCCTTCACCAACATAGAGTTCATGACTGCTCTCTCTGCCCTTCACAAGGGCAAGTGTCCTGGTTCAGATGGACTTAACTTCTTATTTTTCATTACTTTTTGGGATCAGATTGGGGATCAAATTACTTCAGCCCTGCAGGGTGTATGGGACTCGGGTGAGATGCCAGACTCACTTATGGAGGGCCTCATTCATTTGGTTCCGAAAGAGGGTTGCAGGAATCTAGTGTCTCAGTGAAAACTGATTACCTTTCTAGGTACCTTGTATAAAATTCTAGCTAAAGCTATCAGCCTTCGTCTCAGCAACCCTTTCTCCCAGATCTTATCCATGATACGCACACGTGATTTGTGTAGGTAGGAGCATCTTTGATGACATTTTCTCATTTTGGAAGGCTTCGGATTGGGCCATGCATAATGTCCACAGGTCATAGGACTAAGTGTCCTAGGTGTCACAAAGGACTAAGTGTCCTATGTGGCCTAAAAGACACTAACACCTTGGACTTGAGAAATCTTATGACAGGGTAGACTAGGGCTTTCTAGAGGGCATACTTACTCACTTTGGTTTCTCAGATGCATGGATCAGCGAGGTGTTAGCCCTCTACAGATCAGCCCACAGCCAGGTTCTTATTGGTGGAGTGAGGGGGACAAGTTTGAGATTACCAGATCAGTTCGTCAAGGTTGCCCCTTAGCCCCCTTTCTGTTCCTATTTGTGGCTGAAGCTATGAGCTATTCCATTAGAGCTCAAGCTGGTATTGAACGGCTCAAGCTTCCATTGAGGCAGGAGGATGAGCACTTAGAGAGTGAGTTGGCAAATCATACGGCTGTTTTTTTGGATGCCACTCCACAGACACTGACTTCATTCAAGACGGCGTTAGATTTGTTTTGCATTGCGGCAGGTGCACATATTAACTAGAACAAATCCAATGGCTTTTGGATCAGTAATGAGGACCGTCAGATATATGGGATGCCAGGTTGGGGTGGGCATCTCTCCGGCACAACAATTTGCGCCCATGTTGGAGAGTATCAGGAGGAAACTCATCTTTTGGAGTTCTGCCAGACTTGATCTTGGATCCAGGTTGGGTATTATTGGCCACTGCCTGGTTTGTTTGCTCTTATTGATGAAGATCTAGAAGTTGTATCACTCTGCTTATGAGACCTATCAAGAACTTACTATGGAGCGGTTTAGATGGCATCTCAGTTGTTGTAGCCCGGGTTGCTTGGGAGACCCTCATTCTCCCTACAAGAGAAGGTTTCAATATCATTGACCCGAACTTGCAGTGTATGGCCTTGCTCTGCAACTTCGTAGTACGTGGATTGATGCTTGGACAAGAGCCATGGAAAGATTTTTTCTCACGCAGCATTCATTCTTGTACCCCATCTCATGGGGGAGATTGGATGGACAGAATTAGATGGATCTTTACTTCAGCCCATCTCAAATCTCCCCTTCCCCTCTCATGGTTGCTATTCTGAAAGCTTGGGGCTGCTTCAGAAACACTCTACGTAGAGTTCCACCCACCTCTCGTGAAGAAATTCACAGGCCAACAGTCATGTGGAATGACTCGATTTTGGATGACCATGGCAGACCACTTGGAATGTCACATTATATGCAGTGGTTTGGATGGTAGAGGGGACCTGCTTCTACAGTAGGCGCCTGAGAGGCCTTCATGAGACTTCTAGAGGATCAAAGACTTATAGCAAATGGCCACCCCAGAGGGATTGCAGTCAAGTACCAGCAGATTCAGGTAGCCATTTCGCCAGAGTGGATTGATACAGATGACATGCCGATCACAAAGTCCACTTGGTGGGGAGCGTTTTCAAGGACGGGCATTCTGTTACAGATTATTGCATTGTAGGATGCACATGAGGATGCCCTAGTCTTTGATGTTCAATCGGGAGGCAATTTTTTTTTTTTTTCAAAGAAAGGAACCTTCTATTAATGCTTGAAAGATTTTATCCAAGAGAGCAGCCCCGAAGGCGCTGAGTATGGGAAAAACCAGAAAAAGCTGAAAGGAAGAAACCGGCCTAGTCTAGAGAAATCCAGCTCACTGCCTAGGGGATCTCTGGAACTGGGGCTAACAGCCAAGTGGGGGGACTATACAGCTAGCGAATCCCTCACGGAGTGAAGATGTAGAAAACACCTGTAGGCTAAGCCTTGCAGAAACGAGCATGCCTCTCGATAGTCGCCCTGGAGCTTGGAGTCCCACGCTCCCAGGTGGACCGTAGAGTGTAAATGATATCCTTCCAGATGGCAACTAGGGTAGCCGAAGGTGGAACCCGGTGCTCACCCATCACTAGACTACAGCGAGCCACCCAAATGTTCCAAGCCGTGATGCTGGCTACCACCTCCCAAACACTGTCCTCCCTAGGAGAAGAAGGAGCTAGGCTGTCAGGAGGGGTCGGGAGGCAGAGTTATCAGATCTTCTGATGATAGTTTTTTGGAGGTTGCCTTTAAGCCTGTTAGGATTGCAGGTTTCATGGAGTGGGGCACGGATGTGAAGATAGTGGGAGAGAGGGAAGGAGTCTCACTTACGGCTTTCTCACATGCACAATGGGGGGGAATACACACAAAGGTGGAGGCTGAAAACAGTTTTCCTCTTCTTAGTTGTGAAAGCCAAAAGAACTCTAGTACAAAGAAAATAGAAGAACCCTATATGTGGGTCTCAAACCAAACTCAACTAACTAAGCTGGCATACTAACTGAGCCACAAACTAGAGTAGATAAGGATAGCTGTCATCCAGCTATTATTCGTGGGCGGTGTACCAACCGCATCTCCAGCTAACAAGTCGGTGACATAAATGCACAACAGTCACCCTCGCATATCGCGAGTGGAGCTCGATATCTCAACACTCCCCCTCGAGCTCAATCCCAATTCCTGCACACCAAGCAGGTCTCTGAACTTGCGCAGCTTCTCTGCGCCCAATGCTTTCGTGAATATGTCAGCTACCTGATCCTCTGTGCTGACATAAACTAGATCAATAAGACCTAGTAACACCTTCTCCCGCACATAGTGATAATGCACCTCAATGTGCTTTGTTCTAGCATGAAAGACTGGGTTCTTTGCCAAGTGTATACTGCTCATGTTGTCACAATAAATGACAACTAGCTGTTTGAGGGGGAGGGGTTCCTATCCTTCCGGAGGTGTTACCGGAGGCCAAAGGCCACTGGCGTGAGAAGCATGAGTTTTGCAATGCTCTAATGCAATGGATCGTGCAGAGCGCACCGTGCAGTAGTGTGCGAGTGTCGTATGCTATACTGCAGTGAACGACGACGTACGAGTGCACTATGCTAAATGACAATCACCGGTGAACTCCACAACATAAGCAAAATAAGAAAATCCTACACTGGTGAACAATCCCCATATCCGGAAGAGACAAGAGAGATGAGAAAGTGACCGAGTTGGCCAATGTACATATCACTGGACGTGTCCCCAGGTCACAAGTCGCAAGTCACAAGAATACACAAGCCCCAAATCAGCAGAATACACAGGTCTATCCCCATAGTAGACAAAAGGTGCACACAAGTCTCTCCACATTCTCTCCTTGGCGAGCTCGTAGCTCTAGCCTCTATCTCTCCTCACTCTCCTCTCTTTCGCTCTCTCTCGAATGCCGCTCTCTCTCTCCCTTCTCCTTCATCCTCATCCCCCGCCTTGGAGGGTCCCTTCTTCGCTGAGAATCCCCCCCTTTCTTCCCATTGGTCATCCTCTTATTGCCTTAGCTGTTGAGGATAGCCGTTGCGCCGCTGGCTCTCTTGATGGCTTCGGCGACTTCCTGACTCCCTGCCTCGCCAGCCTGATGGTATAAATTCTCCATGTGCAGGTGAGCTGGTTCACCGCACCTCTTGATGGCTTCGGTGACTTTCTGACTCCCTTACTCGCCAGCCCGATGGTATAAATTCTCCATGTGCAAGTGAGCTGGTTCACCGCACTACTGCACCACTGTATCACTGAACCACTGTGTAATATAAATACTCCTGACTGCTCCATGTGCTAAGCTCACTCTCCATGTGCGCAGCTCTTGATGAGATCACTTTGGACACGGTACTCCTGGTTGACCCGTGTCGACCTGTGGTTGACCTGTGTCGACCTGTGGTTGACATGTGTCGACCTGTGGTTAACATGTGTCGACCTGTGGTTGATAGCCTCGGACAGTACTCCTGGATGAACCCGTGTGATCGCGTGGCTAACTTGTGTTGACACATGGTCAACATGTGGTCAACAGATGTCGTCATGTGGTCAACGCCTGTCGACAGGTGGTCATGTGATAAGGTAACACTGGCCCATCTGTAGACTGATGCATATCATAAAGTAGCTTATGCAACAAAGCTACCTCAGATGCAGCCATTGCTGCACCCCTGTACTCAGCCTCTGTGCTCGACAAGGCAACTGTAGGCTGTTTCTTGCTGCTCCAAGTGACTGCAGCACTCCCAAAAGAGAACACATATCCACTGGTAGATCTTCTATTAGAAATACTACCAGCCCCATCAGCATCAGTGTATCCATGCAACTGTATCTAAACCCCAGCCTCATAAAATAGTCCATACTGCAATATGGACTTCACATACCTGAGTATGCGTTAGATCTGGCCTGGTAATAGTCATATAAATCAAACTTCCTACTATGCGTCTGTACATAGTAGGGTCTGTACATAGTAGGGTCTTCCAAAAGCTCACCTGCATCTGTGCTCAGCTTCACATTCTGCTCCAAAGGAACTGAAATAGGCTTACAGCCTGTCATCCCATATTTGGACAGCATGTCCAATCCAAACTGCCTCTACAAGAGCTGTATCCCACTTGGTGATCTAATCACCTCGATGCCCAAGAAATAACGCAGCTCTCCCAAATCCTTCATCTCAAACTTCTGCCTTAATAGCATTTTCACATGAAGGATATCTTCATCACCATCACCTGTGATGATCAAATCATCAACATAAATGACAAGCAGCATAATCCCTTTCTCTGTTTTTCTCACATAGAGTGAGAAATCTGCCTTGGAAATCTGAAAGCTAATAGTGACAAGATACTGTCCTATCTTGTCAGACCATGCTCTAGGTGCTTGCTTCAAGCCATACAAGGCTTTCTTCAACCCCTGCAAACAAACTCAGGATGAATAGCATGAACATAACCTGCTGGCTGCTCCATAAAGACCTCTTCTTGCAAATCACCATGCAAGAAGGCATTCTTTACATCCATTTGATGTAAAGACCATCCCTTTGATGCAGCCATAGCAATGGTTGCTCTTACGATTGCCATCCTTGCAACCGGGCTGAAAGTTTCTTCATAATCAATGCCATATGTCTGTGCATACCCCTTGACAACTAATCTTGCCTTGTATCTATTCACAGAACCATCTGCATTGTGCGCTTGATCTTATAAACCCACTTACAGCCAATTGCATTCTTGTCTTTAGGCAAAGGCACCAATTCCCATGTAGCATTAGCATCCAAGGCTGCTAATAAACTGGTTTCCTACCAGTATACATCTCCTCTAGCGTCATGCCATGTATTGCTGCAGTGGGAGTCCTGTTCATTATATAAACTGCTGTAGCAACTGCTTCAGCCCAATAATAATCTGGTAGATCTTTTTCATTTAGCATAGCCCGAGATACCTCTCCAATATGCCTGTTTTTCCGTTCTGCAATTCCATTTTGCTGTGGGGTATGACTGCATAAATATTGCTGCTTTATACCATGCTCCTGCAAGAACCTTGCAAACTCATTTGAGAGGTACTCTCCCCCTCCATCTGACCTTAGGCATTTTATTTGCAGGCCTGTTTCTTTTTCAACCATAGCTTTGAAAGCTTTGAAGTACCCAAACACTTTACTTTTCTTTTTCATAAAATACACCCAAAGTTTTCTACTGAAGTCATCAATAAATGTGACAAAATAGTGACAGCCTCCAATAGATGCAGCTTTAGTAGTCCACACATCAGAGTGGATTAATTCCAATGGCTTTTTACTCTCTTTAACATGCCTAGGAAAAGGTTTTCTTGCCTGTTTCCCAAATTGACAGGCTTCACAAACCTTGTGCAATTCTGCAACCTTGAATTTTGGCAATCCTGCAACAATATTTTGGGCTTGCATTGATTTAAGTCGCTGTATATTAACATGACCAATGCGTTTGTGCCAGATATCAATATCTGCAACTACACCGGTCCCATGTGCAAACATTGTTGCACTCAATTCAGGCATGTCCGCATCCAACGTAAACATCCTGCCCTTCTTCTTTCCTTTTGCTATCAAGCGACCGTTATTTTTCATATCCTCAACAAAGCATCCATGAGGATTAAATCTAACCTGCAAGCCCTGCTCAACCATTTGACCAACAGAAACCAGGTTCTTGGTGATGTTCGGGACATGAAATACATCGGACATGTATTTCCTTTTCCCATCCTGCATAGACAAAGGAATTTTACCAATCTGCACAATAGGATGTGCAGTATCATCACCAGTCTCCACAAATCCTGGCTTTTTCATTTTTCTTGCATCTTGCATCCATTCTGCATGACCTGTCATGTGGTTTGACGCACCTGAGTCAATATACCACACATCATTTCGTGCTTCTGCACTTGTCACAGAATTGGTCATATGCTGCACCATAAATAGATGCTCATTTTTGTCATCACCCTGCCTACTAGAAGATGCATAATTGCCTCGCTGCAATTTTCCATTCATAATGTCATTCTGCTTTTGATAGCAGTCCTTAGCCATATGACCCATTTTGCCACAATAGTAGCATTCAACGTTGTTGTTTGCATTTTGGCCTCTCTGCCATCCACCACGGCCTCTTTGGCTCCCCCTGCCTCTAGAGTTACCACGTCCTCCTGCATAGGACTGGTTTTCTTGCGTTTGCTGCATATTCTGATTTCTACCACGGCCTGCAGATCGGCCTCCTCTACCTCTGCCTCTGCCTCTACCTCTGCCAGCATTTGAGTAGAAGACAGTTTCTTTTGAAGTTCCTACTGAAGAAGATGCACCCCCATTTCTCTGCTCTTCAGAAATTAGAAGAGCAAACAACTCTTCAAAATCAGGAAATTTTTCACGGACGGCAATGGATGTCCGGAACTGTGCATAATCCTTTCCTAGACCATTCAAGGTCACAGAAACTAGATCATCATCTCCCACTGGCGACCCAATGGAAGCAAGTGCATCTGCAATTTTCTTCACTTTCATGTGGTATGCTCAAATTTTCTCTCTGCACATTATGCAACTCCTGTTTGAGTTGCATTCTCCTGGCTTGCGTATTTATGCTGTACATTTTTGCCAAAGTATCCCATGCCTCCTTTGGCGTACTTGCATCCTGAATATGCACAATCATGGAGTCCGAAATACTGATAGACAACCAGTACACAACTTTCCTGGCTCTCTCATGCCATCCTTTAAATGCCTGCATTTCCTGTTGATTGGGAACATTAGGAAGAACAGGTTCTTCTTCATTTCCTGTAATGAACTCCCAATAGCCTTTTTCCATAAGGAAATTCGTCATTCTAAACTTCCATGCCTGGAAGTTATTCTTGTCAAGCTTTTCAGTGACAATCTGTGAAAGAGAATCAGATGCCATTACAGAACACTGCAAAATATTCTGTCACTGCAAAAAACACAGCTTTTGCCTCACACGGGCAGATCTGCAAAACTGACGAAAGTGGTATTTCACCACACAGTCACTTCCTAGTGACGATTTTGCATCAACAGGCAACAAGTATGATTCTGCAACTCCCAATATCTCTGCACACAGGCATACGATGCAATTTCTGCGGCAACTTTTCACCGACTAGCCGCGCAGTGGTCGCACAGCCAAAACAGGGCCTTTTTCTGAGTGCCTGCGAAGAACTTCCGCCTTTAAAACGGGCCCCAAAATCTACTGCGCTCTCGCCACACCACGAAGGGCGTCTCAATCTGAGACAGTGCACTCTTGGACTTCTGGCTGTGCTACCTGCAGAGATTTGCTCCCAAACTCGAAATAGGAAAGCAACACTAGTCCTCTTACCAGGACACCACGAACTTGGCTTGCTTTCTTGAGCTCCTTACCACGAACAAGGCTCAGATACCATGTGAAGATAGTGGGATAGTGCGTAAAGATGTCATTGTTGCTTCCCATTCCTGCCTGTGATTATGGAGGCGATCCTCAAGGGCAGCCTTCTGAATATTCCAAGCGATGTCACGCTCATGTATTGCTGAGTCCTTCTCTTTCTGCCACCTTTCCTCCTGTTGTCGAAGTGTCACGCTAGTGGCGCGCTGCTGGGCTGCTTGAGCTCTCTCGAATTCTAACTTTAAATGTTGCTGTTGAGAGAGGAGCTTATGAGCATAACCTATGGAATTGAAGACCGCTGTCCCAAGTTGCGTGAAGGTGTCATCCATGATACGCTGAGCAAGATGCAGGGACCTTTTCATCCACGCATATGTGTCGTTGTAATTCATCCTGTCCGCCAAATTAATGACGTCCCCCAATTCCTCAAACATGTCAGGAAGAGCTCCCTCTTCCTCGGTTGACAGGTTTCCTGTAGGTGGCAATTTGTCCAAGTGCACAAAACAGTCGGGGCCCTGGAGATCTTTTTGTTCTGTGCGAGGCAGTCCTGCAAGGGAATGGTGAAGATTTGAGTGAGATCCTCCTCTTCCCCACATACTGGTGAGCGTTTTTTGTGAAGGACAGATAGTAGTTGGCTGTAATCTTCATTCTGTTTCTCCACCAGGGAAATTTTTGAAAGAGGTGGGCCCGATGAAGCAGCTATGTAAGCTGTGAACATATCATTCTCATGAAGGGGTGGGCAATCCACAGATTTGGGCAGAATCCCTCCCTCAAATACCTCCTCTGATGCTGAAGTGGCCGATGGAGCATCTCCGCGAGAGGGGCTCCCACTCCCGTCTCTAGTCCTGTCTCTGCCTAGGGAGGCCGAAATGTGAAGTACACCCTGGGATGACATCTCCTAAGAAAGCCCATGGGAGTGGGAGTCGGGTCCCAGGCTAAGATTCAGGTCCAACACCTGGTCCAAAACATGGTCAGAGGTCGCCTGAATTGTGGTGATGACTGCATCGGTGAAAGTGGTAGGGGGTGAAGACGAAACAGCTGCAGTCCTGCGTAACAATACACCTGTCGAGGAAGTCCCGGGTACAACAGTCGTCGTCACTGGTAGAACAGGAGGTGTACCTGGTGCAATCCCTCCCATGGAAAGTCTGGAGATCGTTGGAGAAGCCTGGACAAGTGTGACTGATGGAGAGGCAAGTCCTGGCACGGGCACGACTGATGGAGATACAAGACATGTCACTGATGTTAACCCTGTGGCACCGGTAACAGAATATACTGAAGAAGCTCCGGTGCAGACTTCCTGAGGTGGCGCTCGCCGAGGTGTCCTCCTGAGCGAAAGAGGAGAAGAGGCAGTCCCGGGGGAAGGAACACTGGAAGTGACAGTGAACGATGTGGAAGAGGGGGTGATAGGAGGGGAGAGAGATGTGGAAGGGAGGCGACCTGTGACAATGGGAGGAGGGTTGGCCTTCCACTGATGAAGTAAGAAGGTGAGGTGGGGCCCACAAGTACAGATATATGTGCCCCGACGCTTGCGAATTGTGTTATGAAAGGCAGAGTAGAAGAGTGAGGCGAAATCATAGGGAGTGACCGAGAGGATGGAGTCTAAGGCAGAATGGATCGCCTTGGTGATGAAGAAGTGGCCTGGGGCAGAGTAGAAGTGTGTGAACAAATACCTCGCTAGAAGCGCCTCTCGGTTGTTTCCCTCGAGAACTTTCTTGCACTCATGTCCTCTCCGATGAGTTTTACAGGTAGACAAGAAGGACAGGAATGTGGGTAAGCCAGTGTGAGGTGGCAAAAAGGGAAGTGTGGGAAGACGGAGATATGTGGATACGAGACTAGGAGTGAACATGTGACGGGAATTCAAGAATCCGAATGTGTCTGTTGCAAAGTCATAAGACTGAATGAACGCAGTACACATTTGGACGTCCACCTGGGGAAGTGTGACATCATCAAACTCCACGAGAGACATGCGGGCTATCTCATCAGGTGACAAGATGCTAGACAGCTTGAGTGTGGGATCGAGGAAAGGTTTGAAAACCACTCGAATGATCGAGGAGGATGAAGCTGGGGGTGGAAGATCACAAGCCGTACTTTGTGGGGCCAAATCATCGCCACCGTTACTGTGACCACTGTGCCCACTGGATGCCTTGGATGGTGTTTTGATTGTACCTGTGGGGGGCAGATAGTCGGAGCCTCCATGATCTGAATCAGAGGAACTTGAAAAGGGGGATAGCTCCTCATCCGATATGATAGTGATCCTGTCGGAGGGAGGTGAATCTGCAACTGCTCGAGGTCGTTTCGAAGTGCTTTGTGGTGTAGACCCGGCACCCAGGTCATCAGTGGTGCGTTTGCCAAGTGATGCCATGGAAGATGGTCCCGATCCTGTCGTGTGGCCTGCTCGAGCCCGATGGAAGTCAACGAATAAAGTATCACGGGGTAATCTGGGTTTGTACTTGTGGCGAGAGGCACGGGTAGGCATGAACGATGGCGTCGTATGGAGAGGAAAAGAGTACGGAGGGGGTGTCGATGTCGAGGTCTGGAGAGGCAAGGAGGAAGGAGGAGGTGTTGATGTCGAGGTTAAGCCCGGAATCTGCTACGAGAGAATACTTCAGCAGATCCACCAGTGCAGGCCCATGCTTCGATGGAGAGGAAAAGAGTGAGGAAGGAGTGTCGGTGGAGAGGGAGAGTAAAAGGACGGGGATGTAGACTAGGGGGGAGGAGGGGGGCTGGAGCTAGGAGGGGAGGTGATGCAGAGGGTGTAGGGAGGAGAAGGGGGGAGAGTTGCTCCAGAGAGGGGGACGTAGGCAGAGAGAGGGGGCTGCGCAGGAGAGAGGGGGAGGGGCAGGGTGGTGGGTAAAGGGAGAGCGGGGAGGGGCTGTTGCGCAAGAGAGGGGGAGGGGACTGTTGCGCAGGAGAGGGGGAGAGGGGAAAGGTGGGGGGTAAAGGGGAAGAGGGGGGAAAGCCTGTTGCGCAGGAGAGGGGGAGGGGACTGTTGCGTAGGAGAGGGGGAGAGGGGAAAGGTGGGGGGTAAAGGGGAAGAGGGGGGAAAGCCTGTTGCGCAGGAGAGGGGGAGGGGACTGTTGCGCAGGAGAGGGGGAGAGGGGAAAGGTGGGGGGTAAAGGGGAAGAGGGGGAAAGCCTGTTGCGCAGGAGAGGGGGAGGGGGCTGTAGCGCAGGAGAGGGGGAGGGGGCTGTAGCGCAGGAGAGGGAGAGGGGGCTGTAGGGCACGAGAGGGGGAGGGGGCTGTAGCGCAGGAGAGGGGGAGGGGGCTGTAGGGCAGGAGAGGGGGAGGGGGCTATGGCGTAGGAGAGAGGAGAGGGGAAGGGGGGGGGGGTACAGGGGGAGAGGGGTGTAGCGCAAGAGAGGGGGAGGGGGCTATGGCGTAGGAGATAGGAGAGGGGAAGGGAGGGGGGGGTAAAGGGGGAGAGGGGTGTAGCGCAAGAGAGGGGGAGGGGGCTATGGCGTAGGAGAGAGGAGAGGGGAAGGGAGGGGCGGTGAAGGGGGAGAGGGGTGTAGCGCAGGAGAGGGGGAGGGAGCTATGGCGTAGGAGAGAGGAGAGGGGAAGGGAGGGGGGGGTAAAGGGGGAGAGGGGGGCTATGGCGCAGAAGAGGAGAGGGGGGGACAGGTGGTGGGTAAAGGGGGAGAGGGGGGGGCTGTGGCGTAGGAGAGAGGAGAGGGGAAGGGAGGGGGGTAAAGGGGGAGAGGGGGGGGGGCTGTGGCGTAGAAGAGGAGAGGGGGGGACAGGTGGTGGGTAAAGGGGGAGAGGGGGGGGGGCTGTGGCGTAGGAGAGAGGAGAGGGGAAGGGAGGGGGGTAAAGGGGGAGAGGGGGGGGCTGTGGCGTAGAAGAGGAGAGGGGGGAACAGGTGGTGGGTAAAGGGGGAGAGGGGGGGGGGCTGTGGCGTAGGAGAGAGGAGAGGGGAAGGGAGGGGGGGTAAAGGGGGAGAGGGGGGGCTGGTGTGCAGGAGAGGAGGGGGGGGGGGGAGGGTGGTGGTAAAGGGGGGAGAGGGGGGGGCTGTTGTGCAAGAGAGGAGGAGGGGGGGGAGAGTGGTGGGTAAAGGGGGAGAGGGGGGGGCTGGTGTGCAGGAGAGGAGGAGGGGGGGAAGGGTGGTGGTAAAGGGGAAGAGGGGGGGGGTGTTGTGCAGGAGAGGAGGAGGGGGGGGAAGGGTGGTGGTAAAGGGAGAGAGGGGGGGGGGCTGTTGTGCAGGAGAGGAGGAGGGGGGAAGGGTGGTGGTAAAGGGGGAGAGGGGGGCTGTTCAAAGGGTGGAAAGAGAAGGTGTTTGTAAGAGAGAGGTAGGAGTTGGATAGAGGGTGGAAGAGAAGGTGTTTGTAAGAGAGAGGTAGGAGTTGGACATAGGGTGGAAAGAGAAGGTTTTTGTAAGAGAGAGGTAGGGAGTTGGACAGAGGGTGGAAAGAGAAGGTTTTTGTAAGAGAGAGGTAGGGAGTTGGACAGAGGGTGGAAAGAGAAGGTGTTTGTAAGAGAGAGGTAGGGAGTTGGACAGAGGGTGGAAAGAGAAGGTTTTTGTAAGAGAGAGGTAGAAGTTGGATAGAGGGTGGAAAGAGAAGGTGTTTGTAAGAGAGAGGTAGAAGTTGGACAGAGGGTGGAAAGAGAGGGTTTTTGTAAGAGAGAGGTAGAAGTTGGACAGAGGGTGGAAAGAGAAGGTGTTTGTAAGAGAGAGGTAGAAGTTGGAGAGAAGGTAGAAGGAGAAAGAGTTTGTAAAACAGGATGAAAAGGGGAGGCCGTAGTTAGAGAGAGAAAGTGACACAGAGTGAAAAAGGGAGGCCACATTTTAAGGGTGGTCATTTAGAGAGAGATAGTGGCACGGGATGAAAAAAGGTGGTCACACTTAGAGAGAGAAAGTGACTCAGGGTGAAAAATGGAGGGCTCACTTAGAGAGAGAGAGTGACACTTGGGTGGAAAGAGAAGGACCCATTTAGAGAGAAAAATTGGCACTAAGGGGAGAGAGGAGGAGCCATGTAGAGAGAGAAAGTGGCGCTAGGGGTAGAGAGGAGGACCCTTGTAGAAAGAGAAAGTGGCCCTCACTCAGAGGGAGAAGATGTCACCAGGAAGGAGAAGGAATAGGAGGGTGTTTTCTCATTGATCATGGTACCTCTTGATGCGTGACCCATTCACCGGGGCAGGTAGAAGTCTGCCTTCCAAAGTGGCCAAGTAGACTCCACCACTTGGGATAAGCTTGGCAATGAAAAATGGACCTGTCCAACCACTCACAAACTTAGGTTTGTGTTTGAGAAACTTACTGGAATACAAGAGTATTAAATCTCCGACTTTGAAATTCCTTTTCTGAGGTTCCGGTCATGCCAAGCTTTTTGTCGCTTCTGCCAAACTTCTTGAGGGAAAACTGCTTCACGTCGATGCTCTGCCAGTGCTTCCAAATCCCACAAGCGTTCCATTGTGCAGGCTTCAAGGTTGTCATTTTTGTCTGGAAGAATCCTGTGAGTGTCAAGATGAAATTCATAAGGCATAACGGCCTCTAGTCCATAGACCAGCTCGAAGGGTGAATACCCAGTACTCGCCTTGTAAGCCGTTCGATAGGCGAATAAAGTAGCTGGAAGTATGTCGTCCCAATCGGCTAGAGAATTTAGGCAAAGTCGATGCACGATCCCGCACATTGTGCGATTTGAGCTCACAGCTAGACCATTGGCACGTGGGTAATAGGGAGATGAAAATTTGTGAACTATTTGAAGCAGGTGAACTAGTGCAGCAATGGTGTCATTTAGGAAGTGAGACCCTCTATCACTTATCAACTCAAAAGGACAACCAAACCGAGAGATGATCTAGTCATATAGAAATGTGGCTACTACCTGGGCTGTACAGTTCTTGACTGCCTTGGCTTCGACCCATTTGGTTCCATAGTCGGTGGCAAGTAGGGCATACTTGTTCCCTCGGCGTGTGGCAGGAGAGATGGGTCCAATGAAATCCAATCCCCAGCGATAGAAGGGAGGCACCGGAGTGAATGGTTTGAGAGGGAGGTACTCACGCCTCGTAGGCTTGGGGCCCGCTCGTTGACATGAATCACATCTGGTCACATGAACATGGCAGTCGCGGAAGAGCTTGGGCCACCAGAACCCTGCTCGCATGATCTTACGAGCAGTAGCATCTGAGGCCATATGCCCTCCACCTATGCCAGCATGTGCCTCTTTAAGAATGGATTGTGTCTCGTGCGGAAGCACACACCGTCTCAAGATCTGGTCCTTCCCAAGCTTGTACAATTGACCTGCAATCAACTTAAAAGGAGTAGCTTGAAGGATCCGTTTGCGTTTCTCTGTTGGAGTTAATCCTGGAGGAAAGCCACCTGTAGACAAGAGGTGTACTATGTTGGCATACCATGGTGGGAAGCAGTCCACCGCAAATAGGCATTCATCAGGTAGTGTTGTTATTCCGAACAAGCCCGCATCGGGTAAGTCATCGGTGATACCACTGGCTGGTTCCCCGGAATGTAACCTGGACAAGTGGTCTGCAGGTTGATGCAGTCTCCCAGCCCTCACCACAATGTCGAATTCAAATTCTTGAAAGAGAAGAATCCATCTGCTTATCCAGCCACCAAGAGTAGGCTTATTCAATAAATATTTAAGAGCTTGATGATCAGTGATGATCACAAACTTGTTGCCCAAGAGGTAGTGACGATACTTGGTCATGGCATAAACCATGCCGAGGCCCTCCCTTTCTATGGTACTGTAATTGCGTTCTGCTCCATTGAGTTGTCGACTCGCGAAGTAGATGGGCAAATCAATCTTAGTATCCTGGTTAGGTTGAGCCAGTATAGCACCTACTGCCCACCCACTAGCATCCACATGGACATGAAAAATTACATCCCAATCGGGCTGCCTGAGGATGGGGGCCTTCACGAGGCGATGCTTCAGATCATCAAAGGCTAGTTGTTGTGGGGTGGCCCAGACAAACGATCGGTCTTGATGTAGGAGTTCTGTCAGTGCAATAGCAATGTCGGCATAGAAACGTATGAACCTTCGGTAATATCCTACATGCCCTAAGAAGGACTTCACCTCTTTGGGTGTACGAGGGATGGGCAATGAGATGATCACCTCTACCTTTGCGGGATCCGTGGTCATGCCCTCAGCAGAAACAATATGACCAAGGAGAACACCTCGGAGTGCGAGAAAGAAACATTTGTCAAGGTTCAAACACAAGCGCACTTCTCTGCACTTATCAAAGACCCATCTCAACTTATGTAGATGATCATTTTGTATGGCCGGATCAAGATGGGAGGCCGATTTACCATAAAAAACAGAGAAGTCATCTAGAAATACCTCAAGAAACTTGCCGATATTCTCTTGAAAGAGTTTGGTTACAAGTCGTTGAAAGGTTGCCGGGGCATTACATAGTCCAAAGGGCATCATTCGGTAGGCGTATGTTCCCCATTGAGTCACAAAGGTAGTCTTGGGCTGATCCTGTTCTTTCACTCGAACTTGGTTGTACCCGCTATATCCATCCATGAATGAGTATAAAGCATGTCCTGCCACTGTCTCCAACACTCTATCTGTGAAGGGAAGGGGGAACCTATCACGTCGTGTTGCAGCATTCAAACTCCGATAGTCAACACATATTCTAAGTTTGCCGGTCTCTCTTTTGGGTACAATGACAATTCCACTGACCCAATCGGAGTAATCCACTGGGTAGATTAATCCTGCTTGCTCCATTTTCTGTATATCTGTTTGGACTGCCTTGCCGTAGTTGGGATTCATGCGGTATGGACCTTTAATCACAGGGTCTGCATCGGGATATAAGTCGATGCTATGCTCCATGAAATCACCGGGCACCCCCTCAGATCCTTGTAGGACCAAGCAAAGACATCCACAAATTCTTTAAAAAGGTCGGTGACTGCAGCTAGAAGATAGTCATGTTCCCAGACCCAAGTGGCTAACTTCAAATGCCTGGGTTGGTCCTCACTTCCAATGTTGAGATACCGCCAGTTCCGTGCCTCATCAATAGGGGCAATGCATTGGGATGTTGAGGTACTTGGTTCACCCATTCTCAGTCCTGTATGTGCTGGAGTATCTTCAAGGGGAAAGTCCCCCTCCACTTCTCTCAACCAAGATGAGGGGTAAGTAACTGGGGGGTTCTCAGGCATTGACTGAGATGTAGAATCAGTAGATGTTGCAGATGTTGTGTGCCTTCGATGCCTCGGTGACTGTTTCAGCATGCCCCGGTAAGGTAAGCCTTCCACCTCATAAGTGGTTTCCGGAAGGTCTTGAATTGAGGGGTGGTCGGCTTCTGATAAGAAAAGGTCAAGCAAAGTGAGATCGGCCATGTCCTCATCTCTGTATCCGGTATGCACCCTGGGTCCGCCCAAGACCTCAAGCTGTTGGTGGTGATTCTCCTCAAGTTCAGCAATGTCTATGTCACTTTCTTCTAAATCACTATCATCATCATTAGTGTTCCTGTTTTCTCTATCACCTTCATTGCACTTAGCAGCACCATGGTTGTACACCGTAGTACCATGGTTGTGCACCGTAATACCATGGTTGTACTTTGAAGTACCATTGGTGGGTTGTGCCCTACTAGCCTCGTCCCTAGTAGATCCTTCATTGTATCCTATAGTATTGTCAGCATCATTTTGACCAATGTCCTCCATGTCGGCCATCCTCAATGTTTACTACAATACCATCATTGTCCTCAGTACGATCTGTGGTGTCCACTGTAGTACCCCTAGTGACCATTCTCTTATACATGTGTGGACTATTGCAAAGTCCAAAGGGCATCCTTTCGTAAACTAGTTCAGCCAGACCCTGTCGTTCTGGGTGGATTTCTAATACTGCAAGTAGGTGTTCTTCTTTATCTTCTTGTTGGCATAGTTCCACCATGTTGACCGCTAATGAGCCCAGGGCTCCCATCCAATCCAAAATGACAGCCTCCTCGTCTTCTTGATCAGCCCGATCCAACAAGTAGGTCAAACTTTCAAATCCTTCTAGGGTTGTCTCCTCATTGTTACCTTGGTCACCACCCCTGGGCCAGTCCCCACAGGCCCAATGCTCCTCTTCGACTCCGGCTTGTTCTTCAAAATCCTCCTCTCCTAGTTCTATTGGTATGTGCCTTGCCTGCCTTGTGACCATATCTATTTCGAGGGATGTCGATCCCAGGGGCAATCGAACTTCATCAGTTGACCAATCCTTAATGGCTTTTGAAGACCGCAACCATGGCCGACCAAGAAGTAGAGGGTAAGTTTGTTCATTTTCGGTCATATCAAGGACAACAAAATTGGAGAGAAAAGTTACTCCGCCAATCTTCATGTGAACACCTTTGACTGCACCCATTGGTTTTACTCTGCGTTGATCAGCCATGCGTACCTGAAAGTGAACATCACTTGTCAACTTCAAGCCTAGTTTTTGGAGTGTACCTTTTGGCATAATGTTTACAGCCGCCCCACCATCGAGGAAGACGTCCTTCAGCTCCACTCCATGGATCTCCACGGTGAGCTTGGGACTTTGTTCACAAGTGAGGGCAGCGTAGGCAGAGAAGTGGTCCGGTGTAGACCCATGCTGAGCCGGTAATGTCTCTGGTGGTGGCCCACTCGGAGTAGATCCCTTGTGTCGACCTCCTGGGAGGCGATTCAGAAATGTAATAGTCTGATGCTTGATTTGGGGGGACAATAGGCAAAGTTGTCGTAGAGTGAGGTTGGGTTTGAAACTCATAAGATCTTCAAACAAGGAGTAGTGGTGGACACTAGCATTAGCCTTTTGCAACTTCATCCTCCTAGCCTCTGGCCGAGGGTCGAAACTTACACGAGGATGTGGATGTAGGTCTGAACTGTGAGTCATTGTCTCCAGTGGTTTCTCTTCCATTACTCCTTTCCCTTTTTCGTGGGCAAAACTAGATCTTGTCCCCATAGCCTCTTCTCTGTTGAGTGCTGTTGAGGACAAAGTGGGAGGACCTACTCATGCCTCCTTATCCCGGTACTGTCCGAGGGTTGTCACTTCTGTTGCAAACCTCACAGTTTTGGACTTGCGGGATGGAAGCTGAGGTGGGCTACCTTCATCTTCAGAACTTGTTTGAAGATCTCTCGTGACACCCTTTACTACCTCCTGATACCTCAAAGGCATAGAGTGATCCCCCGAGGATGAGGCACTCCCAGAGTTAGTGGTTGACCTTAATGGTTGTGGGCCCTTCGAGTTTGTTTCTGAATCACTATCAGAAGCGAGCATGGGTGGTCTATTCCTGGGCGTACTGTGTACCTTGGAGGAGGAGAATGACCTCGGTGGGGGAACACTTGTCGAACTCATTGGTGCTGAGGTCTCCGGTGCTGACTCTGAGTCACCCTTATATTTGTCACCTTTTGTATGTGACCGTGTCACAGCGCCCAACACTGCGCCAATCAAATGGGGATTGTTGCCCTCCCCCGCCACTACTACATCAACCATATTCACTTGGGATGCGGGTTCCACTCTTCTATTGGGACAATCTCTGGTGTAGTGGTCATTTGTGTTGCACTGTGTACAAGAGGGTCCCCCGAACGGCTGTGTACAATCATCTTGGTAGTGGCCGTACTCGCCACATCTGTAACACATGATGGGTCTTCTAAAGTTTGTACCCCTGCCTGCACCTCCGCGTCCACCTCTGAAACCACCCCTTCGACCGCGTTGATAAGAGGGTCCATAGCCACCTTCTGACATAGGTGGTTGGTACGGGGCATAGTATGGCTGAGGATAGAAATAAGGGGAACCAATTGAATTGGGGGCAGGAGCTTGGAGCAAAGGGGGAGTCGGAAGCAATGGAGGTGGCATGACAGGAGGAGGAGGTGGCTCAGATGCTCGTGCAAGAGGGGGAGCAGGAGATACTTCTGCTGGACCAGAAGTTATGGGTACCGTTCTGTTGACTGCAGCGACCAGAGGTTCCCCCGAGGTATACTCTGGAAGAAGCTTCCTTAATCCTTTGAGGTACCTACACTCAGAGGCATCATGTCCATGGATCTCACAAAATGTACAAAATGAGGTAGAAGTAAGTACCTTTCGCTTGGAGGGGCACTCCCAGTAACCATGGTTAGAACCCTTGCATTCGGTGCACCAAAGGCCACTTCGAATTTGGGCCTCAAAGGACGATTGGCCATCCACCTTTATTCTATCTTTCAGGCCTTCTGTGATTTCTTCTGACTCCTTCTTGAGTTGCTACCATGCGGATGATCCCTCCTCTCTTCGGAGTTGGGTGGTCGTATTCGTTGATGAGGCAAAGCTTAACTGTGACCGTTTCATCTTGACAGCTTCTTTTAGGAAGTCTTGAAGTGAGGCATGTTCAGGGAGTTTATCCACCAACCTTATAGCAATGGAAGGGGGTAATGCTTTCAAAAACGATCCCTTCATAACAGCATCATTAGGTGGCACAGACATCTTTGCCGCCAAGACCCTCATCCTTGTGTACATCTCAGAGATGCTTTCTCCAGGCTTCATGGTGTCAGTGGACAACTCTTGGACAATCATGTGTTCGAATTTTTCCAACTTGAAAGTGCGTAAGAATTCCTCCCTTAGGTCTGTCCACGTCTGGAGGTCCGGAGGAAATTGACTGTACCATACATCCGCTGCATCCTCCAATGACGAAGGAAAGATGTGAAGGAACGCATGCTCATTCTCCACACCTTTAGCTTTACATGATGTGAGGAACTTCCTCACATGAGCTTCCGCATCCTCATGGAGGTGGCCTTTGAACTTTTGAGTCTTCACGTGGACCTTGTTGAGTAGCTCAAGAAGTCTAGCTCTGTCTGGGGGACTGAGAATGGCCATCCCCACCCGAGAGGTTGGAGAAGATGCAAGAGTTGGAGGGAGTCCCGATGGGGATATAATGAGTGTTGGTGTTCCCAAGGAGGAGACCACCCCGACAACTCCTCCTGTGGAGGACCACAATGGGGAAGTCACTACTGATGTAGTCATAGAGGGAGTGTACCCAGATGGTAGCGCATAAGTGGGGGGTCTCGTTGTTGCAGAGGGAAAGGGTGAGAACATGGAAGATGTGGGGGTGAAAGAGGATGGGAGAGCATTTGGGAAAGAGAGGGACGGAGCTGAAGTCATGGATGGGAGAGGGACGAAGCTGAAGTCATGGATGAGTAGGCAGAAGGGAAGGAAGGAGGTGGTGGAAAAGGCAACACCGGTGTGGATGGAAAGGGAGATGAAACTATCGTGACAGGTAAAGGCATGGCCGGAGCAAAAGTACCCCCCAACGGAATAGATGTAGAAGAAGGATTAGCTAGGAGCCCGGAGCTATGCATAACAGATGAGGTAGCAGCTTGTCCACAAGAGGTTGAGGCAGGAGCAGATGGAGTCACCACTCCGGTAGAAGAGGTGGTTGATGAAGACATCGTTGCAGGAAGAGAAGAGGGGCTTCCTTGACCTTGATGAGTCCCTGAGGAGCACTCTTCCTCAGTATCCTCTTCTTTCACCCGCTTTGCACTTCTTCTTCTCCGGAGTCCGGCTCTGACCACCAGGGTTCCTGTTGATCCAAGTCAATGAGAGTGTCGATGAAGTTACTTGCTCTGGCTACTGCTCCAGTGGGCTCACTTTGTGCTCGAGTTGAGGGCTTCGCAAACTTACGTCGCACGTAATGCTTCTTGTACCTAGTTTGGTCCGCCGGAAGTCTTTTCTCCACTCTCCTCAAGTACCTCCTAGTTCTCTCACTAGCTCCTTCAAAGGTTTCAGAACTACTCGGCATAAGACCTCTCTCTAGGACCCTAGATCACCACTTCACTCGTGCTACTCAATACCAGCAGTGTCCCACCGTGATCGCCATAAACTGTTTGAGGGGGAGGGGTTCCTATCCTTCCGGAGGTGTTACCGGAGGCCAAAGGCCATTGGCGTGAGAAGCATGAGTTTTGCAATGCTCTAATGCAATGGATCGTGCAGAGCGCACCGTGCAGTAGTGTGCGAGTGTCGTATGCTATACTGCAGTGAACGACGACGTACGAGTGCACTATGCTAAATGACAATCACCGGTGAACTCCACAACATAAGCAAAATAAGAAAATCCTACACTGGTGAACAATCCCCATATCCGGAAGAGACAAGAGAGATGAGAAAGTGACCGAGTTGGCCAATGTACATATCACTGGACGTGTCCCCAGGTCACAAGTCGCAAGTCACAAGAATACACAAGCCGCAAATCAGAAGAATACACAGGTCTATCCCCATAGTAGACAAAAGGTGCACACAAGTCTCTCCACATTCTCTCCTTGGCGAGCTCGTAGCTCTAGCCTCTATCTCTCCTCACTCTCCTCTCTTTCGCTCTCTCTCGAATGCCGCTCTCTCTCTCCCTTCTCCTTCATCCTCATCCCCCGCCTTGGAGGGTCCCTTCTTCGCTGAGAATCCCCCCCTTTCTTCCCATTGGTCATCCTCTTATCGCCTTAGCTGTTGAGGATAGCCGTTGCGCCACTGGCTCTCTTGATGGCTTCGGCGACTTCCTAACTCCCTGGCTTGCCAGCCTGATGATATAAATTCTCCATGTGCAGGTGAGCTGGTTCACCGCAGCTCTTGATGGCTTCGGTGACTTTCTGACTCCCTTACTCGCCAGCCCGATGGTATAAATTCTCCATGTGCAGGTGAGCTGGTTCACCGCACTACTGCACCACTGTATCACTGAACCACTGTGTAATATAAATACTCCTGACTGCTCCATGTGCTAAGCTCACTCTCCATGTGCGTAGCTCTTGATGAGATCACTTTGGACACGGTACTCCTGGTTGACCTGTGTCGACCTGTGGTTGACCTGTGTCGACCTGTGGTTAACATGTGTCGACCTGTGGTTAACAGCCTCGGACAGTACTCCTGGATGAACCCGTGTGATCGTGTGGCTAACTTGTGTTGACACATGGTCAACATGTGGTCAACAGATGTCGTCATGTGGTCAACGCCTGTCGACAGGTGGTCGTGTGATAAGGTAACACTGGCCCATCTGTAGACTGATGCATATCATGAAGTAGCTTATGCAACCAAGCTACCTCACATGCAGCCATTGCTGCACCCCTGTACTCGGCCTCTGTCCTCGACAAGGCAACTGTAGGCTATTTCTTGCTGCTCCAAGTGACTGCAGCACTCCCAAAAGAGAACACATATCCACTGGTAGATCTTCTATCAGAAATACTACCAGCCCAATCAGCATCAGTGTATCCATGCAACTGTATCTGAACCCCAGCCTCATAAAATAGTCCATACTGCAATGTGGACTTCACATACCTGAGTATGCGTCTGGCCGCATCCAAATGCGGTTTCCTTGGAGCTTGCATAAACTGACTTACCAATCCAACAGCATAGCTTAGATCTGGCCTGGTAATAGTCATATAAATCAAACTTCCTACTATGCGTCTGTACATGGTAGAGTCTTTCAAAACCTCACCTGCATCTGTGCTCAGCTTCACATTCTGCTCCAAAGGAACTAAAATAGGCTTACAGCCTGTCATCCCATATTTGGACAGCATGTCCAATCCAAACTGCCTCTGCAAGAGCTGTATCCCACTTGGTGATCTAATCACCTCGATGCCCAAGAAATAACGCAGCTCTCCCAAATTTTTCATCTCAAACTTCTACCTTAATAGCATTTCCACATGAAGGATATCTTCATCACTATCACCTGTGATGATCAAATCATCAACATAAATGACAAGCAGCATAATCCCTTTCTCTGTTTTTCTCATATAGAGTGAGAAATCTGCCTTGGAAATCTGAAAGCCAATAGTTACAAGATACTGTCCTATCTTGTCAGACCATGCTCTAGGTGCTTGCTTCAAGCCATACAAGGCTTTCTTCAACGTGCAAACAAACTCAGGATGAATAGCATGAACATAACCTGCTGGCTGCTCCATAAAAACCTCTTCTTGAAAATCACCATGCAAGAAGGCATTCTTTACATCCATTTGATGTAAAGACCATCCCTTTGATGCAGCCATAGCAATGGCTGCTCTTACGGCTGCCATCCTTGCAACCGGGCTGAAAGTTTCTTCATAATCAATGCCATATGTCTGTGCATACCCCTTGACAACTAATCTTGCCTTGTATCTATTCACAGAACCATCTGCATTGTGCTTGATCTTATAAAATCCTTCATCTCAAACTTCTGCCTCAATAGCATTTTCACATGAAGGATATCTTCATCACTATCACCTGTGATGATCAAATCATCAACATAAATGACCAGCAGCATAATCCCTTTCTTTGTTTTTCTCACATAGAGTGAGAAATCTGCCTTGGAAATCTGAAAGCCAATAGTGACAAGATACTGTCCTATCTTATCAGACCATGCTCTAGGTGCTTGCTTCAAGCCATACAGGGCTTTCTTCAACCTGCAAACAAACTCAGGATGAATAACATGAACATAACCTGCTGACTGCTCCATAAAGACCTCTTCTTGCAAATCACCATGCAAGAAGGCATTCTTTACATCCATCTGATGTAAAGACCATCCCTTTGATGCAGCCATAGCAATGGCTGCTCTTACGGTTGCCATCCTTGCAACCGGGCTGAAAGTTTCTTCATAATCAATGCCATATGTCTGTGCATATCCCTTGACAACTAATCTTGCCTTGTATCTATTCACAGAACCATCTGCATTGTGCTTGATCTTATAAACCCACTTACAACCAATTGCATTCTTGCCTTTAGGCAAAGGCACCAATTCCCATGTAGCATTAGCATCCAAGGCATCCATTTCTTCATCCATGGCTTTCTCTCATTTTTCATTTCCCATGGCTTGCTCAAAAGAAGTGGGTTCTGGTTCCTGTATCACTTTGACCATATAGGCATAGTGAATGGCTGTAAATCCATCATATTTCAGCCTATCCACAGGATACCTAACCCTGGTAGACCTGCGCAAAATAGGCTCACTTCCAGGTGCTCTCAAAACATCCCTGGTCTTTCTTACTCCAGGTGTAACAACAGAAGGAATACCCAACTCATCATCAATGCTCTGTTCTGAGCCACTGGATTCACCATCCACACAAGAGTGACCTGCATTCACATCAAACATGGGCTGATCTACCTTCTCTTTTCCTTTTCGTGATACCTGCGTACCACTCTCTGCATTGCTTTGAGGGGATTCTCTTGATCTCAATCTGCCTGTCCATGGCGTAGTATGTGAACCACTGGTAGAGGACACTCCAGGTCCACTGATATTTTGTGATTGCTGCTGTGCATTCTGTGCAGCATTACCATTTTGTGCATCTACATCAATCATCACATTTACTGGTTTATACCAGCTGCTCATCTCATCAAAAACATCTCTGCTCACTGTGAACTTACGTGTAGAAGGGTTATAGCATCTATACCCTTTCTGCTGCAGAGAATAACCAATAAAGACGCACTTCTCAGCCTTTGGATCCAACTTGGACCTCAACTCATCTGGCACATGGACATAGGCAATGCAACCAAAAATCTTCAAATGAGAAATATCTGGTTTCCTACCAGTATACATCTCCTCTGGCGTCATGCCATGTATTGCTGCAGTGGGAGTCCTGTTCATTATATAGGCTGCTGTAGCAACTGCTTCAGCCCAATAATAATCTGGTAGATCTTTTTCATTTAGCATAGCCCGAGATACCTCTCCAATATGCCTGTTTTTTCTTTCTGCAATTCCATTTTGCTGTGGGGTATGACTGCATGAATATTACTGCTTTATACCATGCTCCTACAAGAACCTTGCAAACTCATTTGAGAGGTACTCTCCCCCTCCATCTGACCTTAGGCATTTTATTTGCAGGCCTGTTTCTTTTTCAACCATAGCTTTGAAAGCTTTGAAGTGCCCAAACACTTCACTTTTCTTTTTCATAAAATACACCCACAAATTTCTGCTGAAGTCATCAATAAATGTGACAAAATAGTGACAGCCTCCAATAGATGCAGCTTTTGTAGTCCACACATCAGAGTGGATTAATTCCAGTGGCTTTTTACTCTCTTGAACATGCCTAGGAAAAGGTTTCCTTGCCTGTTTCCCAAATTGACAGGCTTCACAAACCTTGTGCATTTCTGCAACCTTGAATTTAGGCAATCCTGCAACAATATTTTGGGCTTGCATTGATTTAAGTCGCTGTATATTAACATGACCAATGCGTTTGTGCCAGATATCAATATCTGCAACTACACCGGTCCCATGTGCAAACATTGCTGCACTCAATTCAGGCATGTCTGCATCCAACGTTCTGCATCCAACGTCTACATCCAACGTCTGCATCCTGCCCTTCTTCTTTCCTTTTGCTATCAAGCGACCATTATTTTTCATATCCTCAACAAAGCATCCATGAGGATTAAATCTGACCTGCAAGCCCTGCTCAACCATCTGACCAACAGAAACGAGGTTCTTGGTGATGTTCGGGACATGAAATACATCAGACAAGTATTTCTTTTTCCCATCCTGCATAGACAAAGGAATTTCGCCAATCTGCACAATAGGATGTGCAGTATCATCACCAGTCTCCACAAATCCTGGCTTTTCCATTTTCCTTGCATCTTGCATCCATTCTGCATGACCTGTCATGTGGTTTGACGCACCTGAGTCAACATACCACACATCATTTTGTTCTTCTGCACTTGTCACAGAATTGGTCATATGCTGCACCATAAATAGATGCTCATTTCTGTCATCACCCTGCCTGCTAGAAGATGCATAATTGCCTTGCTGCAATTTTCCATTCATAATGTCATTCTGCTTTTTGTAGCAGTCCTTAGCCATATGACCCATTTTGCCACAATAGTAGCATTCAACATTGTTGTTTGCATTTTGGCTTCTCTGCCATCCACCACGGCCTCTTTGGCTCCCCCTGCCTCTAGAGTTACCACGTCCTCCTGCATAGGACTGGTTTTCTTGCGTTTGCTGCATATTCTGATTTCTACCACGGCCTGCAGATCGGCCTCCTCTACCTCTGCCTCTACCTCTGCCAGTATTTGAGTAGAAGACAGTTTCTTTTGAAGTTCCTGCTGAAGAAGATGCACCACCATTTCTCTGCTCTTCAGAAATTAGAAGAGCAATCAGCTCCTCAAAATCAGGAAATTTTTCACGGACGGCAATGGATGTCCGGAACTGTGCATAATCCTTTCCTAGACCATTCAAGGTCACAGAAACCAAATCATCATCATCCACTGGTGACCCAATGGAAGCAAGTGCATCTGCAATTTTCTTCACTTTCATGTGGTAGTCATTTATGTTCAAAGTTTCTCTCTGCACATTGTGCAACTCCTGTTTGAGTTGCATTTTCCTGGCTTGCGTATTTGTGCTATACATTTTTGCCAAAGTATCCCATGCCTCCTTTGGCGTATTTGCATCCTGAATATGCACAATCATGGAGTCCGAAATACTGATAGACAGCCAGTACATAACTTTCCTGGCTCTCTCATGCCATCCTTTGAATGCCTGCATTTCCTGTTGACTGGGAACATTAGGAAGAACAGGTTCTTCTTCATTTCCTGTAATGAATTCCCAATAGCCTTTTCCCATCAAGAAATTCGTCATTCTAAACTTCCATGCCTGGAAGTTGTTCTTGTTAAGCTTTTCAGTGACAATCTGTGAAAGAGAATCAGATGCCATTACAGAACACTGCAAAATATTCTGTCACTGCAAAAAACACAGCTTTTGCCTCACACGGGCAGAACTGCAAAACTGACGAAAGTGGTATTTCACCACACAGTCACTTCCTAGTGACGATTTTGCATCAACAGGCAACAGGCATGAATTTGCAACTCCCAATATCTCTGCACACAGGCATACGATGCAATTTCTGCGGCACCTTTCCACCAACTAGCCGCGCAGTGGTCGCACAGCAAAAAACAGGGCCTTTTTCTGAGTGCTTGCGAAGAACTTCTGCCTTCAAAACGGGCCCCGAAACGGCCTCAAATCAGAAAAATAAAGTCACTAAGGGCTTCGCCCTTATCCGCAGCATATACTGCGCTCTCGCCACACCGCGAAGGGCGTCTCAATCTGAAACAGTGCAGTCCTGCACTTCTGGCTGTGGTACCTGCAGAGATTTGCTCCCAAACTCGAAATAGGAAAGCAACACTGGTCCTCTTACCAGGACACCACGAACTTGGCTTGCTTTCTTGAGCTCCTTACCACGAACAAGGCTCTGATACCATGTGAAGATTGTGGGAGAGAGCAAAGGAATACACACAAAGGTGGAGGCTGAAAACAGTTTTCTTCTTCTTAGTTGTGAAAGCCAAAAGAACTCAAGTACAAAGAAATAGAAGAACCCTATATGTGGGTCTCAAACCAAACTCAACTAACTAAGGTGGCATACTAACTGAGCGACGAACTAGTGTAGATAAGGATAGCTGTCATCCAGCTATTATTCGTGGGCGGTGTACCAACCGCATCTCCAGCTAACAAGTCGGTGACATAAGTACACAACGGTCACCCTGGCATATCTCGAGTGGAGCTCGATATCTCAACAAAATTTGCATGAGATGGTGAAGCATTTACATTCTTAGTTGGTGCAACATAATTACTATTTGTGCATTGCCTCTTTTTCTCATTGGCAATCCATTTCTGGCACTCTGCAATGTAATGACCAGCCTTCTTGCAATAATTGCATCTGCCTTTCTTCACCTTCACACCTTTATCTACATTCCTTGTATTTGTGTTTGCATTTCCCTCCTTGGGATGATGGGCATGGTTGGACTTTTTTTGAAAATGACCTATAGGCTGAAACCTACCATTTCCATAGGTGGCAAGTGCTTGTTCACCCTGACGAGAGGAACGAGCAGCATTGGAAGTCCTCGTTTCTTCCTGTAAGAGCAAGCCAACTAACTCATCAAAAAAGAGAGAAGCAGCCTTGAGCATGATGGTCAAGGAGGTAACAAATGTGCCGTATGAGGGAGCCAGGCTGTTGAGGGTAATAGAGACCAATTTCTTGTCTTCTATGTTCTCATCAATGGCTGGAAGCTCATCTCAAATGTCAGTAATCTTAGCAATGTGCTCTGAAACAGTTTGACCTTCAAGCATGGATAGGTCATTGAGCTTATTGTTCAAAGCAATGCTTCTTGCTTCATTCTTGACATTCCACATGTTTTTCAGTTTGTCTCAAGCATTCTTTGCATGCTTGCATGACTTAATGGTTGACTTAATGTGTGGCTTCAACACTGATAATGCAATCAAAGACAAAACTTGGGCATCCCTGCAATCAAACCTCTTCTGATCCTCCGTGGGAGCCACCTGGCTAGTGACAATAGAAGCCTGAGTGGTAGTGGAAGATGCACTAGATCCAGCAGGTCTAGTCACATCACCATTCACGATGTTCCATTATCCTTTGCCAACCAAAATATTCTTGAGCGTAAATGACCACAAAGCATAGTTGGGTCCATCCAACTTATCTACCTTAGTCATGGTACCAAAATTCTCATTGAGAGACATGATTGCAAGCTCAAGAATGAGGGCAACTGTACCTGCAAATCACATGACTGCAATGGCATACACGGACAATGGCTACTCTGAAATACCAGAGAATCTGCCCCAAAAGTACCTGCCCAAAACACAATCCCTTCCAGGATACAAAATGCAATCAAGCAATATATTTCTGCCCAAAAATAATCCTAAATCACAGCCAAACACTGGCTCAAAATGCAATGCCAAACACTGGCCCAAATTGCAATGTACTTCTGCCCTAGAATCTGCTTGAATCTCAGCCAAACACTGGCTCACAATACGATAGTAGTTTCTTGCTCAATAGGCATCCAAAAATGCATACACCTTCAGCCAACATTTGGCGTCAAAATGCACAACAGCTGAGCAATAATTTGAGCTGAATATGCAGCCCCGAAACTATCCCCAATGCACATGCTCAAACTCTCCAAATGCAACTGTACTCCAAGTACTCCAAGGACACTTGTGCAAGCAAACTGAAAACACGGGCTGCAAGTACAACCTGGAGCTGCAAGTACAACCTAGAAGAGGTTCAAAATGAGTAGAGGCAAGGACCAAGGCACGAATAGGGGCTTCAGCAAGCGGTACGTCAGAGTCGAGGTTGATGGTGAGTTGCAGGTTCGGGAGCTGGAGGCAAAATGTGACCGTACGGACTGTACAGAAACAGTCCGTACAGTTGTACGGGCTGTATGGGCAGATGGCGGGTGTGTGGACACATGGCGGGAGCTATAAAGAACCAAGGCTGAAAATGCCATCTCAACTCTGAACGAAACTCAGAGAAGAAAGGAGATCCCCTCCAAACTTTGAAAAAAGTAACTCTCTTGGCAGTGGCTGCTCTAGAGGATCCCTGCATGCTAGCCCAAATGGCCATCACAATGTGTACTGTGTTAGTCCAAATACTGGCCATAGTCTGGGAAGGGTGAACCTAGATACCCTCCATAGCCTCTGTACACCTGGCTCTCCAAATATGCCAAGCTGCAATGCTAGCCAAAATCTCCCAAGGCATGTCTACTGAGGCATGAGCAGCTCTGAAAGGAGTGTGGGGAACATCCTCGAGGGAACAAGACTCCATTGAATGTTGCCGTACAATGAAAGCTAGATCTGGATCATGTACCTTGAAGAACACCTGTGGACCAATAAGAGAGAACCAAGTCATTGAACCAATGGTCATATAGAAAGGTGCTGTATGAAAGATGCTGAAAATCCTAGCAACACCTTTCCAGATCATCCTTGTCTGTCTGCACTCCCAAAGGCAATGCTGTACTAACTCAATTGCCATGTGACAACGAGGAAAAGTAGGGTCAGCCCCGATGCAATCCCTCCATGAATAGAAAGCCAAAAGAAAAGAGTGACCTTTCTATTCCTGAGGGATTTTCAGAGCCTACGCCAGAAGTTCTTCTGCACAGCTGCGGAAATCTGAAAACTACCCCAGTGTGGCGCTCTGGAGGGCCTCCAACCTCTACTGCTGAGTTGAAATCTCTGGGCATTTCTAACTGTATATCGAAAGAAGGGAAAGCTCTTCTCTCGGTGCCCCTCATCAATCCATTCCCACTCCCCTGGGTCCCACTGCAAGAACCTAATAGGGGAACCACCATACAGTCAGAGTCTCCAAGACCCCAACGCAAGGAGAATAGGATCACGGTCAAGATACCACTGTGAGTCCCTGTCCCACTCCATGAATCCTGCAATCCTGACAGGCTGAAATGCAACCTCCAAAAGAATATCATTAGAAGATCTGATAAGTCTGCCTCCCGACTCAACATCAAAGACAAGGGTATCCTCATTTGCATCCTGCAATGCAATGACTTGTAACAAAATGCCTATCCCTGAGAACGCTCCCCACCAAGTGGACTCTGTAAGCGGCATGTCATCTGTGTCAATCCACTCTGGCGGAATGGCTACATGTATTTGGTGAATCCTCAGTGCACTCCCTTTTTTTTTTCCCCAAGAAATAGACTTCTATTAAGAGAAAAAACCCGCGCAAGCAAGCTCTAAGCGGAATACATCATGAAATCAAGAGGATAAATAAACCCCCTCAAAGTGAGGTGGAAAACAACCAAGGCTGAGGCTGAAAGTGCCACCTCAACCTTGTAGGAGTCTCAGAGAAGAAAGGAAAATCCTTCCATTCCCTGAAGAAAGACGCCCTCCTAGCTGAGGCTGCATGGGAGTCTCCCTGCATACTTGTCCATACAGCCATCAAGGTATGTACAATGTCTGTCCAGATTGTCTGTCCAGATACTAGCCAATGCGTGCGAGGGATGAACCTGAGTTCCCTCCAATGCCTTTGTGCATCTGGCTCTCCAGATATGCCAGGATGCTATGCTCGCTAGAATCTCCCAAGAGGTATCCACAGAGGCATGTACAGCTGCAAAAGGAAGGTGTGGTATCACATCCAATGAATAAGACTCAACCTGATGACGTTGAATCAAGATGGCCCGAGAGGAGTCAAGTCTCTCATAGAATACCTGAGGCCTTGTAAGAGAAAGCCAAGCCACTGAGCCCCATGTTATAAAGAATGGGGAGTGGGCAAAGTGACTGAAAATCGTGGCTACCCCCATCCAAATCATCCTCGCCTATTTGCAATCCCATAAGCAATGCTGAATAGTCTCTAAAGCAGAGAGGCAACGAGGGCAAGTAGGGTCGGCTCCAAACCTGGATCTCCAAAGGTTCACTGCAATCCCACCATGGATAGAAAGCCAAAAGAAGAGAGTGATCTTTCTATTCGTGTGGGATTTCCAGAGTCTCTTCCAGAAGCACCTCTGCAAATCCGCAGTGATATCAAATGTCTCCCAATGAGGAGCTCTGGAAGGTCTCCAATCTCTCCTACTGAGATGGAATCTCCTAGCATTACTGACCGTGTAACAAAAGAAGGGGATGCTCTTCTCTTGATGCCCTGCGTCAATCCACTCCCACTCTCTAGGGTCCCACTGCAAATACCTAATGGGAACTCCCCCGTAGAGCAAAAGCCTCCAAGATCCGATGGAGAGTAGCCGGGGGTCTGGGTCAAAAGACCTACAACCCTGATAGGCTAAAAAGCAGACTCAAGCAAGATGTCCTCTGTGGACCTGAGCAATCTGATGCACACTAAAGACTAAAGCATCCTCATGTGCATCTCGAAAGGCCAAAACCTGAAGCGGAACACCGCCTCTTGTAAAAGTACCTGCCCAAGTGGAGCAAGTGAGTGGCATATCATCTGTGTCTACCCGATTCGCTAGAAGGGCTGCCTCAATCTGCAAGATCCTCCCTACACTCCCTCTGAGATGTCGTGTCAACTGAGATTCGCTCTCCTCTGGAAGCCTGTGGAAAGCTTTCCATGACCCCAAAGATGATGCGGGTCCCCTCTCCCACGTGGACCACTGCATGTAGAGTGAGGCACCCAGTGGTCTGCCATGATCATCTAAAATACTGTCATTCCACATGATGGGTTGTCCAAATCCCGTCTGAGTGTCATGAATAAGATCTGGGAGAAGGACGGAGGCTGATTGCCTTGGCCATAATCTTGTAACATGTCCCTAAAAGTCTGATAGGCCTCCACTGGGACACTAAATTTCCGCAACCTCCTTTCAGGATAAGGTGGATGAGACCCTTTGTGAGCGTCCCGGGCATCTCACCAGAGTCCCAAATGCCCTGCAAGGCTGATGTAATGTAGTCTCCAATCATATCCCAAAATGCAATGAAAAAAGAAGGGGTGAGGCCATCTGAACCTGGGCACTTGCCCTTGTGAAGGGCTAAAAGTGCATTCTTGAACTCTGTGATGGTGAAAGGTGCATCAAGCAAAACATGCATATCCAGTTTCACCAACAAGGAGATGCTCTGCCAAATAACCTGTCTAGCATTCTCTCTATCTTGTGTGCCAGGATCTACAGTAAGAAGGGCGGCATAAAAATCTAAAGCTTTGCACATGACATCATCTAGATCTGTCTGTAAAATCCCATGTGAGTCAATAAGCTGGGATACACTCTCTCTACTATTTCTAGGGCCAAGAGTAGAGAAAAAGTGTTTACATTTGAATCTAGAAGAACTCCCGTGCATGAAAGGCATACTCTGCTCTTTGATCAAGCAATATATGCTGATGAGCCCTTGCTGTAGCAAGGCGCTCATGAATCCAAGCATCTGAAGGCCGTTTCTGCTCTTTCCCTTGCAAAGCTGTCAACTGTTGGCGAACACTAATCTCACGTCTGAGAATATCTCATCTCCTGGTATAAGCAACTGAGTGGTAGAAGTCGCTAATACCAGAAAGGGCAGCAGCTACATGTGATGGATATGGCTGCCCACCCTGGACATGAGAAACCCATATCTGCAGGGCTGCCTCTGTAAGGTCCTCCTCTATGTACAAGGCATCTGGAATCCTGATGCTGGCAGATCGACCTCTCAAGTGAGGCTCTGAGATAGCCAGCACAACAGGAAAGTGGTCTGAAGTGGAAACCCCAGTAGCAATGCATACCGATCCACCTCTATCAAGTACCCAATCATCTACATAGAATCTGTCAATGCGTGCATGAATAGGCATCTACTGCCTCATGTTCGACCAAGAGAACAGGAGGGACTGTGGCTGAATAAGGAAGGCATCGTCCAACCAAGTATCTTATTCAGCCACAGTCCCTCATGTTCTCTTGGTCGAACATGAGGCAGTAGATGCCACATGTCTCTGCCACAGTAGTGAAAAAGGAAGGCATCCGGGGCTGAAGTGAAAATCCATCTAGTCGAACTGTTGCTGCTCCCCGTTGCTCCTGCTCCCCTCCTCACTGCTCTCCCCGCTCCCTGCTGCTGCTGCTCCCCCGCTCCCTGCTCCTCCTCCTGCTCCTTCCCTCGCTGCCCCCTTTCTTCCCTCCTGCTGCTGCTCCATACCCCGCTCCCTGCTGCCTCTCTCCCTGCTCCCTGCTGCTTGCCCCCTTCCTTCCCTCCTCGCTACCTGCCCTCTCCCCCGCACTGCAGCCTCTCCCCCTGCACTGCAGCCTCCTCCCCCCCCTTCCCCGCCCGCTGCAGCCCGCTGCTGACTTGCGCTGCAGCCTGCTGCTCCCCCCCCGCACTCGCTGCTACTCTCCCCCTTCTGCAGCCTGCTGCTCCCCCCCCTGCTCCTGCTGCTGCTTTCACCCCGCAGCAGCCTCTCCTCCCCTCTCCTTCCCCTCTCCTCTACTCCTCTTCTCCCCCTCTCCTCCACTCCTCCTCTCCCCTATCTTCCCCTCCTCTTCCCTCCTCCCTTCTTCATCACCCTCTCCTTCTTCTAGATTACCCCTTTTCTCCTATAGGAGTATCCTGGGATTCAGGAAAGCGGACGGAGTTTCTATTTTTTTGTGTTTGTATCGGCCAACACACCTCGATTGACGAATGGGTTCCCATTCAGTCAATCCGTCTCCGCTCACACCGGCTGCGAGAACTGTCACTTTTTCAAAAGATGAGCTACAGCAGTTGCAAAAGGATTTCGAACATGAGTGTTCCACGACTCTCTTCGCATGCATTCATGGCTCACACCCTTCCAAGTTACAAGCTAGAGATTGGATGCTATCGGCGCTTCCTCAGGACCTCGCCCCCCACCTCAAGGATGTTCGTTTGTTGGGACGGGGTTTCTTTCAGGTGTGCCTAGATTCCGCGAACGTCACCAGAGACCTGCTACAGGCCGGGTTTCTACTTCTAGGCTACAGGAGAATCTTCTTGTTTCCTTTCCAACTGGGATTTGACCCAATTGAAGAGGACAAGCAAGGAGTTTCTGTTTTCATCAGGTTCCCTGGTCTTCCCTCAGTTTATCACCGGCTTCTTTCAGTTATTGGCAAGAGGTTTGGTGTGGTGGCAGAGATCCCCCCTCTCCCTGGCGAGCCCTCTTCGACTGTTGAGGCGGTCAGGATGGACGGGGTTCCCAAGGTTAGGGTCATTGTCCAAGACCCCAATATTTCATATGACCACATCATGCTACAGCGACCCGATGGGTCTTTCTTTCGCTAGAGATTTGAGGTTGCAGGTCGGCAGGACCAGTGCAGGATTTGCAGATCCTTGGGGCACTTCGCCAGAGATTGCCCAAAGAAGAAAAGAGGCCCACAAAGCAACCAGCTCGTACTAGTTTACGACAGAGAGCTGGAGCAGGACATACCGCTCCACAGACATGGCCTCAGACACGGGCTCCCCCCCTCTCCTAGGGCTACTCGAGTCCCTTCGGCACCCCGTGCCACTTCTGGCCCATGGTGGGTTCCGGTCACGGCTAGGCCCTCTACTCTAGTTCACTCCTCCACCTCTTCGAAGGCTACCCCCTTGGAGCCTCAAGAGGAGACTACTGTTCAGGAGCCTTGTTTGACTCCACCCTTGGATCAGGCTGTACCTTCCTCAAGCCAATACTTGGCTCCCACAATACATCCCCCCCTAAACCTATCAAAGCCAATACATGGCTCCCACAGTACAAAGATGACAATGACAGTCATCAAACTATGCACCCTATGTAACTCAGAGGCTAAAGTCTAAGGGTGTTCAGAGGTTGATCCAAGCACTCTCATGGCTTGAGACTCAACATGCTCATAGGCTCACGATATAGCATGGCTACATGACCAGCTCATAGGTCTAGGAATACACCAACATCCTGGAACTCGGCCAAGCCTGATAAACAAATAGACCTATCAAAGCCAATAGATGGCTCCCACAATACATCCCCCTCTAAACCTATCAAAGCCAATACATGGCTCCCACAGTACATCCCCTCCTGGCTCCAGGGGCTAATGAGAGACATGGAGCCACACACCAAAAGAAAGTAGGAAAATACATCTTTTTAGCAGGACTATCCAAGGCAAAGACCCCTTTTTTTTTTTTTCAAAAAAGAGACTTCTATTAAGTAAGAAAGAAACCCGCTAGAGCAAGCTCTGTGCGGAAATACACCATGCTAAGCATGTAATAAAAACACCTCAGAGGAATGAGGTAGAAAGAAACCAAGGCTGAGGCTGAAAATGCCATCTCAACCCTGTAGAAGTCTCAGCAAAGAAGGGAGAGTCTCTCCAATCTCTGAGAAAAGTAACTCTCCTGGAGGAGGTTGCTCGAGATGATCCTTGCATGGTCGCCCAAATGGCCATCAGAGTGTGTATCGTATCTGTCCAAGTATTGGCCAAGATCTGAGAGAGGTGAACCTGAGAACCCTCCAAAGCCTCAGTGCACCTGGCTCTCCAAATGTGCCATGCTGCAATGCTAGCTAGGATCTCCCATGGAGAGTCGATCGAGGAGTGAGCAGCCCTGAAAAGAGTGGCCGGAACATCCTCTAGAGAGCACGACTCCACAAGGTGTCATCGGATGTGAAGAGCCCAAGAGGAGTCAAGTCTCTCAAAAAATACCTGGGGCCCTAAAAGAGTAAGCCAAGCCATTGATCCCCAGGTCATATAGAAAGGTAGGCGAACAAAAGTGCTGAAAAGTCTTGCAATCCCCTTCCATATGATTCTCGCCTGTCTGCAATCCCATAGGCAGTGCTGTATTGTCTCCAAAGCAGAAAGGCACTGCTATCCCACCATGAATAAAAAGCCAAAAGAAGAGAGTAATTTTTCTATTCCGGTGGGATTTCCAGAGCCTCTGCCAAAAAATTCTTTGCAAGTTAGCAGAAATATGAAAGTTCTCCCAATGAGGAGCTCTGGTAGGCTTCCAACCCCTAGAGCTGAGCTGGAATTTCCTAGCATTACTGACTGTGTAACGAAATAAGGGAATGCCCTTCTCTTGGTGCCATCAAGGTCTCCCAAGCCACCTGGCTGTAACATCAGTTGTGCCATCTAGACCACTCCATAAAAAGTTTTGTACAAGCCTCTTAAGCTGAATGATACAATCCCTAGAGTGGCACCAACAAGAGCATACAAACCATGCTGTGGCTAGAAGAACCTGGTTAACCACCACCACCCTGGAGGCCAAGTCAAGTTTGGCTGAGCTCCAGAAAAGAAGCTTTCTTCTTATGCTTTCCAACACTAGAGCAAACTGTTGTGAGGGAGAGGTGCCCACCCCAACCTAGCAGCCCAAATATCTGACGGAGAAGCCCCTCTGTACCCAAGTGAAGCCAATATCATTACCCCAATCCGGGGTGTCATCCTCGCAAATCCAAAAACCACTCGATTTATGCCAATTAATGTGTGCACCGATGAGGCTCAAGAATCTGCAACACCACTAGAAAATGATCTGAGGTGGAAACCCGAGTAGAAATGCATACATATCCTCCTCTATCAAGTGCCCAATCGTCTACATAAAATCTGTCAATCCATGCATGAATGGGCATGTGTATTCTCCTGTTTGACCAAGAGTACAGGAGTGACTATGGCATAATATGAAAGGCATCATCCAACCAAGTGTCTCTGCCACTGAGCTGAAAGAGAAAGGCATCCCAGGCTGCCCTCTCCAAAGAATGAATTCCACCTTGTCTACCTTCCTTTTTGTCTGAAGGCAACTCAACCATGTTGAAGTCGCCACCAATGATCCAAGAATCTGCAATGGGGGCCCAACAGAGTAACTCCTTCCAAAAGGAGATCCGCTCCCCTCTGTTGTTGGGAGCATAAAGATTGAGAAGACCAATCTTACGCCCTCCAATCAAAATAATGATCCATGAGCTCTAGAAGGGGAGATAATACCATGACCAGCAACCAAGGCGAGAATAGAAAGAGAGACCGAAATGCAAGTACCTCCCCTTGTGCCCATAGCAAGCGACCAGAAGGTATGTCCTGAAAGCAATTTGCCAAACTTAGAGCAATTACTAGCATCCAGCTTGTGTTCCTGGATAAAAAGGATATCAATAGCACCTCCAGTGATGCTTGGATGAAGCTGGTTCCGGATCAGCTGCCTACGGCGACGGTGTGGAACTCCGGCTAGGCCTTGTATGTTCCAGCTGACGATCCTCATCGACAGGAGGATGCTGGATGGAAAGGCTTACCCGACCTAGTAGAGGAGACCAGCTTCCCCTGGGCCGAAACACTCCTGCTAAGGACAGGAAACTCAACAGGTGAAAGGATCCCCACACCTGCTAAAAGGGAGGCCCTGTCAGAAGGCATCCCAATGACTGGGACCCCTAAGGTAGAGGGCACAAACTCCTCATCATCCATGAAAGTCGCCGAATCTGCCAGTGCCGAAAAAGAATTCCTGATAAGCAAGTCTAGCCAAGGAGTGCGAAGAAGACCTGCACTCGTGGAAGATGGAGGAGAAGGACCTGCCAGGCCTCTATCAGCAGAACTGGAGCTGGTGGTTGAGGAGGCCTATGGCTGGGGTGAAGAGGAATCAGGAGCCCTCATTTGCGCCTGCACTTTCTCGGTTGTCCTGACTGTGGTAGGAACAGTCTGCGGGGAAGAAGTACCTGTAGTCCCCACGTGGTCAGAAACCAAGGGGTCAGAGACCAAAGTGACTGGGGCTGGTGGATCTAAAGGCCCCTCCTGATGTGGAACTATAGTGTCTGGGGCTGCAGCAACATCCACCTTTGGAATCTGGAAGGCATCTGTCTGAACAGGATCAAAAGTCTCTTCCTGAGGTAAGGGAGCCGCTCTGATAGCTCTCCATCATGGTACTGGGCGTGCTGCGGGCATTGGGCGCCCTGTTGCCCCTGGTGGTCCTGGGGTGCGCGAAGCAGGGCGCCTTGTTGCTCTTGGTGGTCCTGGAGTGCATGGTACAAGGTGCTAGGGAGGTGCAGTCGTGGTAGTACGTGAAGGAGCCGCACCAGAAGACCTCTTGGGTCTTTTTCTCTTCCTTGGGCTGTCTCTAGCAAAGTGCTCTAGGGTCCTGCAAATCCTGCACTGGTCCTGTCTACCTGAAATCTCGACTCTCTGTCGAAAGAGAGAAACGTCTGGACGCTGAAGCATAATGTGGTCATCTGAGATGTTAGGGTCTGAGACAATGACCCTAACACGAGGCACCCCGTCTGCACTGATTGCCTTTGCCAAGGAAGAAGGCATGCCAGGAAGGGAGGGGATCTCCATGACCACTCCGAATGTGGCTCCGGTAGTGGCAAGCAATCGATGGTAGACCTGAGGAAGACCAGGAGACCTAATGAACACTGATGTGACCTGCCTATCGTCCTCGACCGGGGATCGAAGCCCAAGGTGTAGGGCAAAAGAAAGATCCTCCTCGAACCCAAATCCAGGGGATTAGCTTTGAGAACAAGGGCTGTAGACTCGTGGGAGTCGAACACCACTTGGAAGAATCCACGTCCCAAAAGTCGAATATCCCTGAGGTGAGGGGCAAGGTCTCCTGGTAACGCCGCCAGCATCCAGTCTCTAGCCTGTGATCTGGAAGGGTGTGACCCAAAGATGTGGGCGAAAAGTGATAAGGAGCCCTCTAATTCCACATCTTTCTTGAGTTTCTATAGCTCGTCTTCTGAAAAAATGACGGTTCTCGCGGCCGATGGAGGTGGATGGAGATTGGCTGAATGGGGATCCATTCGCCAATCGATGTGAAAAGGCCGATTCCAACACTGATAAAGCTCCGTCCGTGAAACTACTGCCTAGGACGCCTTGAACGTGGGCGCAGGAAGAAGGAGAAAGAGAGGGTAGGAGAGAGGGGAAGGGAAGAAGGAGAAAGAGAGGGGAGACGGAGGTAGGCTGAGGGGGAGGCGTGGGGAGCTGAGATAGGGAGGAAGGGGGCGGGGAGGGAGAGGGAGGAGGGTTTTTTTTTTTTAACTCTTTTTTTTTTTTCTCTCCCCCCCGGGGGGGGGTCACCTAGGGGGGAAGAGCTGGGGGGGAGGGGGAGAGCGTGGGGGAGGGAGGGGGGCGGGGGAGGAGAAGGAGACAGGGGGGCTGGCGGGGGAGAGGGAGGGCGGGGAGAAGGGGGCAGCAGGGAGGGGGAGAGCAGCGGGGGGGGGAGAGGGAGGGCGAGGGGGGGGGCGGGGGGGCTGGCGGGGGAGAGGGATGGCGGAGAAGGGGGCAGCAGGGAGGGGGGCAGCGGGGGAGGGGAGAGGAGAAAGGGGCAGCGGGGAGGGGGGCAGCGGGGGGGGGGGCTGGCGAGGGAGAGGGATGACGGGGGAGGGGACGGGGGAGGAGAAGGGGGGCGGGGGTGCTGATGGGTGGGGGAGAGGTTGGGCGGGGAGGGAGAGGTAGGGGGTAGCAGGGGGGGGAGAGGGAGGGCGGAGAGGAGGAAGGGGAGAGGGAGGGAGAGGGAGGAGGGCTGGCGAGAGGGGAAGGAGAGGAGGAGCACCGAGGGGGGGAGAGGGGGGGGCAGCGAGGGAGAGGGAGAGGGAGAGGGGGCTGGCTGAGAGAGGGAGTGGGAGAGGGAGAGGGGAGGGCAGTAGCTCACGGGAAGGAGCAGCAGCTCCGCTTGCTCTTGGAAGGAAGGTTTTGAAGGCACTACCATTGCCGGCAAAGAACCTTTGACTCAACACACATGATTTACTTGCATTCATTTTGGGAGACAACCTAGGGCAAAGTACCCTTGACTCAAAAAAGATAGTAAAGATATATTTCATTCATTGTATGCATAGCAAGGGCAGACAACCCATGTGCCCGAAGTAGCTGCCGCACAAGAGTGTGCACATCCTGATGCAAAGAGGTATGTCCGTGAAGAACTAGGCGAGAATGCCCTCAAATGACCTCAAATGATGTGTCGATGAAGGCCATAGGAGCAGCTACCAAGGGAGATCACGTTATGACTCTCAATGTGCCGATTAGAGAGTCACCGAATGTACCAAGATCAAAGAAATGATATTTGACTGTTCGGGACAGTCAAACACCGCAATGTCGCAATGTCGGAGATGAGGAGGTGTCAAACAAGTATTCCTCAAATTGCTCGGTATTGCCCTATTTTTGAAATTTTGGCATAAACAATCCTTCCTGCACCTTTTCGAGAAAAAAGAAATTCTCGATTTTTTTTTCGTACAGCTGTACAAACGTCCGTACGTTTGTACGGACCTCTGCAAGCGGATGCGCAACAATGCCAGGAGTCTGTACAACTTGTCATTTTTTGCTAAGAGTATGCCCTAAGAGAAGCTTACCCGACTTGGAACAATCCCTGACATCCAGTTTGTGTTCCTGAATCATAAGAATATCAATGGGACCCCTAGTAATACCTAGATGAAAATGGTTACAAATCAGCTGCCTATGGCAACGGTGGTGAGGTACACCTCCAAGGCCATGCACGTTCCAACTGACAATCCTCGTCGGCGAGAGGAAAAGTCCAGATGAAAAACCCTACCCGACCTGGTAGCGGAGATATCCCTCTCCAGGGAAAGATTCCTCCTATCAAGAGGAGGGAAGTCAACTGGGGAAAGCACTCCCACACCTGCAGAAGGGAAAGCTCTATCCACGGTGATCTGAACAAGGTGCTCCCCAAGGGTAGAGGGTACAAACTCCTCAAAATCTACCATGTTTGCCAAAACTGCAAAAGAATTCTTGAATGATGCAACTGGCACAGGTGTGCGGAGGATCCCTGCGGATGATGGAGTACAAGCTACAATCCCCTTGCCTTTGTCAAGAGGTGAAGAGGGTGGAGCAAATAAAGGGGGATGATGATGGGACTCAGCCAAAAAAGTGTCACTAGCATGGATTATGGCACGGATTTTGGCAATGAGTTGCTCCATAGATGGACGCTCCCATCTGAGGGGACAAGAGCAACCTCATCCGCACAAGGAACTAGGACAGGAATATCTCTTGCTTGTAAAGGAGGGTCCGTGGCACCATGAGAAGCCTCCTGAGGTGGAACTCGCTCAGCAACTCTGACTTGCACCCAACAGGAGACGACTGGAACATGACGTGCTGATTGTCTTGTTCGCGTTGTAGAAGGTCTAGGATGAGAAGCCTGGGCAAGAAGTGGAAGGTCCAATAGCACGAGAAGTAGCAAGACGTGCAATAGATCGTGAAGTAGATCCAGCCAAGGTGGTGCTATGAGGCACTACATCCATGGATCTTTTAGGCCTTTTCTTTTTTCTCTTCCTTGGGCAATCTTTGGCAAAATGCTCTGGGGTCTTACAGATCCTACACTGATCATGTCTCCCAGCAGTGATCTCGACTCTATGCCTGAATAATGAGCCATATGGACACTGGGGCATGATGTGGTCATTCGTAATGTTAGGGTCAGAGACAATGACCCTAACATGTACGCCGTTTGACCTGACTGCCTCTGCTGCCAAAGAAGGCATCCCAGAAAGGGGAGGGATCTCTGTGACCATCCCGAAAGCGGCTCCAATGGAAGATAAGAGTTGGTGGTACATCTGAGAGAGGCCGAAGAATCTGAGGAAGAGTGAAAACGTCTAGCCATCCTCCTCCATGGGGTCAAAACCCAATTAGGTCAAAGAAGGCATCCCAGAAAGGGGAGGGATCTCTGTGACCATCCCGAAAGCGGCTCCAATGGAAGATAAGAGTCGGTGGTACATTTGAGAGAGGCCGAAGAATCTAAGGAAGAGTGAAAACGTCTAGCCATCCTCCTCCATGGGGTCAAAACCCAATTAGAAAGGTGTCAATAAAATCCTCCTAGAGCTCAGTGCCAAGGGATTGGCCTAAAGCACTGTACCTTCTACATCTGGGGAATAGAAACAACCTTAAAGAAACCTCCACCAAGCAGACGAAAATCTATGCGGTGCCCTACGAGGTCTCATGTAAGGCGGCCAGCATCCAGTCCCTGGCTTGTAACCTGGAAGGATGGGACCCATGGATGCGAGCAAAGAGCGATGTCAAGCTCTCCTGCTTTGTACCTTTTCTGAGCTGTTGCAACTCGTCTTTTGAGAATGTGATGGTTTTTGCGGCCAGTGGAAGCGCGCGAGGATTGGTTGAATTGGTTGAAGGCAGAGCCATCGTCAATCGGGGTGGGAAGGCCGCCGACTCAAACACTATTGAGCTGCATCGGACTAGAAAAGCTGGAGAAAAGGCTCTAAAGAGGCTGAGAGAGAGGTTAGTAGAAGAGGGCTGAAAGGAGAGGGGTTGAGGGAGGAGGGGAGAAGAGAGGCAGAAGGTTGAAGGTAGGGGGTGGAGGAAGGGACTGACAAGTTCATGGCCAAAACCCTCGCACTCCGTGCACCAGAGAGACCACTTCTTCTCTGAGCTTCAAAGGGTGACTGTCCATCCACCCTTGTTCTGTCTTTCAAACCTTCTTTGATTTCTTCTAACTCCATCTTGAGTTGTTGCCATGCCGGTGAGCCCTCTTCTCTAAGAAGCTGGGTAGTTGAAGTGTGTGATGAGGCAAAACTTAGACCGTTCCCCACTTCCCGCAAGAAGTCTTGTAATGAGGCATGCTTAGGGAGTTTGTCGGCCAGTCCTATAGCAATGGTGGAAGGTAACGCCTTCAAAAACCACCCCTTCATGCCGGTATCATTGGGTGGCACATACATCTTCGCGGCCAAGACGGCCAGGACCCTCATCCTTGTGTACATCTCCGAGATGCTTTTGCTTGGCTTCATGGTATCAGTGGACAACTCCTGGACAATCATATGTTCGAACTTTTCCAACTTGAAAGTGTGTAAGAATTTTTGCCTTAGGTCTCCACATCTTTATCTCTGCATGTCGTGAGGAATTCCCTCACATGAGCTTCGGCATCCTCATGGAGGTGGCCTTTGAACCTTTGAGTCTTCACATGGACCTTGTTAAGTAACTTGAGAAGTCTAGCTCTTTCTGCAGGATTGAGAACCGCCATCCCCACCCCAAAGGCTGAAGCAGGCACAAGAGTTGGAGGGCCTCCCGACGGAGCAATAATGAGTGTGGGTGCTATGGTGGATGAGGCAACACCTCCTGCAGAGGAACATAATGGGGAAGTCACCACTGATATAGCCATAGAGAAAGTGTAGACAATGTTGAATACGCAGAGGGCCTCAGTGTTGTAGAGGGAAAGGGTGAGAACATAGAAGATCTTGGGGTTAAAGGGGATGGAGAGCAGTTAGGAAGGAGAGGGATGGGATTGAGGTCATATTGGATGAGTAGGCAATAGGGAAAGGAGGTAATGGAAAAGGCAACATAGCTATAGATGGAAAGGGAGATGAAACATTCATGGCGAGCAAGGCCGGAGCAAAAGTATCCCTGAGTGGGATGGATGTGATCATAAGATTTGCTAGAAACCCGTATCTATGCATAAAAAATGAGATAGCAGCTTGACCAACAGATGTCCAGTCGGAAGGATAAGGAGTCACCACTCCAGCAGAAGTGGTTGTTGATGAAGACATCGTTGTGCAAGAGGGGGCTGTCTTGACCTTTGATGAGTTCCTGAGGAGCCTTCCTCCTTCATACCTTCCTCTTTCACCCACTCTCTACTTTGTACTTCTTCTCCAGAATCCCAATCTGACCACCAGGGATCCTGTTCATCCAAGTCAATGAGAGTGTCAATGAAGTTACTTGCTCTGGCTAACTGCTCCAATAGGCTCACTTAATGCTCACCTTGAGGACTTCATGAACTTCCGTCGCACGTAATGCTTCTTGTACCGGGTTTGGTCTGCTAAAAGACTTCTCCGGCTTCCTCAAGTACCTCCTAGTTCTCTCACTAGCTCCTTCAAAAGTTTCAGAACGAAAATCCTGGCTACCCCCATCCAAATACTCCTTTCACATCATGGAGCTTGAGCTGCTGCTCCTCCCCGTGAAGCTTTGGTGCCCCCTCCGTCAGCCCCTCCCTCACCCTCCTCGCAACACTGCCTTTGGGATTGCAGACAGGCAAGAATCATATGGAATGGAGTTGCAAGACTTTTCAGCACTTTTGTTCGCCTCCCCTTCTATACGACATGGGGATCAGTGGCTTGGCTCACTCTTTCAAGGCCCCAGGTTTTCTTTGAGAGACATGACTCCTCTTGGGCTCTTCACATCCGACGACACCGTGTGGAGTCGTGCTCTCTAGAGGATGTTCGGGTCACTCTCTTCAAGGCTGCTCATTCCTCGGTTGACTCTCCATGGGAGGTTTTAGCTAGCATTGCAGCATGGCACATTTGGAGAGCCAGATGCATTGAGGCTATGGAGGGTTCTCAGGTTCACCCTTCTCAAACCTTGGCCAGTACTTGGACAGATACGGTACACACTCTGATGGCCATATGGGCGACCATGCAGGGATCATCTCGAGCAGCCTCCTCCAAGAGAGTTACTTTTCTCAAGGATTCGAGAGACTCCCTTCTTTGCTGAGACTTCTACAGGGTTGAGTTGGCATTTTCAGCCTCAGGCTTGGTTTCTTTCTACCTCATTCTTCTGAGATGGCCTTTTTTACATGCCTAGCATGTTGTATTTCCGCACAGAGCTTGCTCTAGCGATTTTCTTTCCTACTTAAGTCTCTTTTTTGCCCAAAAAAAAAAGTTTCAGAACTACTCAGCATAAGACCTCTCTCTCTAGGACCCTAGAACACCACTTCACTTGTGCTACTCAACACTAGCAGTGTCCCACCCTGATCGCCATAAACTCTCTGAGGGGGGGGTTCCTACTACTTCCAGAAGTATTACTGGAGGCCTAGGGCCACTGGTGTGAGGTGCAAGCGGGACGTGACATTGGTGTCATGGATGGTGCATGGGGCGAATGTTGGTCGATGGTGTCAACAATGTGCGAGCGATACAAGTGCAAGAGTGATGTGAGCAAGAGAAAGACTAAAGCAGAACAAAATCACAAGAGCCAATCCTCAACATGAACGGAACATAACTCTAGCCACATGACATAGGGTCCGTTAAACCATGTGAAGGGAGAGGAGGGGAGGAGAACACAACGGGAAGAAATGTTAGAGGAGTGAGCAGAGATGAGAAGAAGCATAGCTCATTAGAAGGAATGAATCATGCAGTCATGAGAAGAAAAGAAAGAAAGAAAAAAAGTTTATTGAAGTCTTCGGAAGACTGATGGGTCTATGAGACTGTGAAATCCTAGTACAAACAAGCTGTGAGGGTGGAGCTACTAAATGAGCCTCCACACCAATGCAAAATGCAAAAATGCAAAATGGTAGTGCTAAGTACAACATAGTCATGTTAATGGTCGACTACATATCAATCTCATCATCATCATCATCATCATCACCAAGACATCAGGGTGGATGAGGTAATGGAGGCATGAAAGTGGCGATAGAGTGTTGTCGGCCGCTCATGCGTGCGGCCTTGTGACGTCTCCTCTGGTCATAGCTCTGCACCTAATGAGGACTACAGTAACCCTTGTCGGTCAGGCTCCGTCGGTCAGGCTCCGACTCTGAACAGGGAGGGGATATCCCCAATTGTAATCTGCGCATCAACCCTATGTCTGAGTTGTCGAGTCACTGGCTCTGGGTCACAATCATGTCGAGGCCTCATCTTGTAAAGTGATGATTGATACACTAGGGAAGATACACCCTAGGCGAGCTCTTGACTCTAGCCTCTCTCTCTCTCTCTCTCAGACTCACTCATGGAGATCTCGCCCCACCAGCCGCTCACCTCACCTTTGCCCAGATTTGTACTCTCATAGCAGGAGGCAGAGTCGATGGACAGGATTTCCAGTATTATTTTGGTTCTCAGACTCCGTGACACCTGGACTTGTATCTTTGCATTAGCATATTGTGCTCATCCCCCCCATTTTGCACCCGGGGGCGGTTTCCTTGCATCTAGTTTACTCTGTATTTAGGCTCAGATTTGACATTATGTACTTTCACTTGCATTAGATTGCGTAGCACTTAGATGATATTCGACGATGCCTCTTCTTTGGGGCACGTTGATTGTATGCAGAGTTCTTGATGTCCCATGGGCCCATTTTGGCCTCTAGTGGACAATAATACACTTTCTTTCTTTCTTTCTTTCTTTCATGTCCTATGTGCCCTATGCTGGAATGCCCCCCATCCTCCATCCTTTGCCCCTCTTCACCTCCCTTCATCGGCCCGTCGCTGGAAATCCTTGTCCCTCCTTCCTATTGGTTGTCTTCCTGAATCCTTAGCTGTTTCACCACTTTGTCACTTGATGTCTTCTGCAACTCCCCAACCTCCTTCGAGTCAGTGAGTAAAGTACTCCATGTATACTCCTGTCTATTCCATGTGCACCTGACACTAGTTGATGGTGAGGGGTGGTGCTCCTTAAATGTTGGACTGCTTCCCATGTGCACCACTTGTGCTCTCTGAGCTACTACAGTCCAGTGCGCCACTACTTCATTTTGACCAAGGGCGGGTCATCTTTGACCAAGGTCGGTCCAGGCTTGGCATGCCTAGTCCTATACTCATCTAGTCATGTACTACTCCATTCATGTCCAAGTCATGTACCATTCCAGTCTCGTACTGATGGTGTGACCAAGGTCTATCCATCCTTGACAGGTCGCTCCAATGACCAAGATGTGAACAAGGTGTGACCAAGGTGGTGACCAAGGTCTAACTATCCTTGACATGCGGCTCCGGTGACCAAGATGTGAACAAGGTGTGATTCAAGTGTGGCCCAAGTGTGGATAAGGTGTGACACTGGTGTGACTCTTGGTGACTCCTGGTGATGGAGGTCCCACCAATAAAGTACAACAGGTGCGACAACATTTTGAGAAGTCTTCAAGATGAGCTCAAAGTGTACCCATTGGAACAGTTGCCAAAGCTACCAACTTCATTGCGGCTCTCATTGACTTGGACCAACAAGGTCCCTATTGGTCGGATCCAAGTCACGAAGAAGTGCAAAGTAGAGAGCAATGAAGGAGGAAGATAAGGAGAACGAGGCTTCATCCAAAGCTCACAAAGGTCAAGAGGAAATCCCATACTGTCTTGCAACTATGTCATCATCAGTAGTAACCACTACGTTGGGGTTGGTGATCTCTTTAGTTTCTGACTCAACACTACGAACAAGTGTAGCTACCTGTAGGAACAAAATGGAGATGCATTGTGAACACAAAAGAGCAAGAAGTGAACAAAAGTGAACTCCAACTCAAATGGTCAACTGAATGAAGTACAAGTACTTGGTATATATAGTACCCAAGTACTAACACACAAAAAAAACTAAGTCCTAGTCTATCCTACACTATCATATCATTATATATCTCTACAAATCCACCCTCAATGATATGGCTGAAGTACTCTCGAATGATCTCAGAAGTACCTGATGTACCTAAAGTACCATGGTTGCACAAATTCATCCACATGTGGATATAGCAACCTATGGGAGTACAAAAGAAAAACAATGTCATTTTAAGAACCCCCCTTGACATTGTTTTAATGTCTTTGATCCCCAAGCCATGTCAATGATGTGTGTAGAGAAGCACTGCCATGATTTTCGTGAAGTTAGAGCAATCCCTAGCTGAGGAGCTGAGGAGATATCAAGGTACAAGGGAGAAGATTTCTAAGAAATGTCTTGATGGTGGATTCTCACAAAACCCAAGGCCTAGTCCCATCCTATGTGGCATCTTGACACAGTGTGCCCAATTAAAATGCATCAAATATATGCCATAGATGCAATACCTACATCTAATTGACAGCCCTAGATTGAATAACATGGTGACTGCATGCTTGTGTGACCGTGGCAATACCATATGAAATAGACCAATGGATTGGTGCCATGTGGCACGAATCCCCTTAATCCATGATGGATGTATGTGGGGGCTTGCCACATCGTATGGCCCTTAAAAGTCTCTAAAGTGAGCAAATTAACTCCACAATTCATTACTTTTCCAATAACAGAGGCTAGGCAAGCATCCTTCTAGAGGGAGTGGGATTGTCATTGACAAGGCCTTTATGGCACTTCCATTCTCAATATTGGTTTTAGATAGCTTTGTTTCTTTTATGCATGATTTTGTACAAGGCCTTCACAGGATTCTATCCTGCTCGTATGTATATTGGTCATAATTAATAGGATTTCACTTTTGGGGGGGAAAGGAAAAAAAGGTTATCTATTGGTTATGTTGAATCAATACATACAGCTGTGTGTTGCACCAAATCTATCAAGCTTTGCACTTCTTTCTGTACTTCCTCTTTGCCTTGCCATGGTACACTCAGCTGTGTGTTCAAACTGCAAAGAGAAGGACAAAGTCACAAATGTACGACTGAAAACATCGAGGAATATCAGAACAAAATGAAATGTACATAGACATGTGCATTACAGCTGGCTATATGAAACCTCACAAGGAATCAGGAAGACTCTACTTTTATACCTTAAAAAATTAGATTGTCATTATGCTCTACTTGCAAAGAACATAACTTTTAAGAGCTACTTGCAAATCTCAGTATTACGTTTCAAAGTAGCGATCAAGTTGATGCCATTGAGGGTCCTGACAATGATTCCCGAACCGGACAACTTCCCTTGAAAATATGAGTAATTCATTCCTACATTAAGATAAGCACATAAGCTCCACTTTCAAGATATTACATTTGTGATAAATCCACTATGAATCAAATCTGACCAGGAGATCTGAATCATAGATCCAAAATTTCTAACAAATATAAAGACAGGTAAACACATATCACTCTGATAGGTCAAGACTTGCAATACAATCCATGGTTTTCATCGGATTTCATTAGATGAAAATTCCCCAAAGTACAAAGATTCCATAAAAAGGGAGGAAAACAGAGTACACAGACTGCAAAAAGACAACGTAAAATAAGTGTTGCACCAAGATAAACCCAGCATAAACCCAGCATACAAGAGAAAGATCCAAACAAATCAATTTGTTCTTACTAAATTGCTATTTGAGATTGCCAACTACCTGTGTTCTTTTGTGAAATTGTCTCTTCTTAATGGCCACTTATGCAGATTAAACTTTTACTTAGTACTACTGGATCCTACAAAAGATTTAATACCATAGAAATTTAAGTGCTGCTTAAAATGTATTGATTCCCAAGGTCCTAGGTGGCATGAGGACACAGTGTGAGAACTAAAAAATATGCAGTGATCGCATGCAGAGGGAATATGAAAGGGAAAACAAGAGATGCTATTAAAATAATGATATCAGGAATTATGAACGTATGCATAAATCTCTTTAAGTGATTCACATTGGTAGCTTTTGCTTTCATTACCTCATGCTTCCATTGATATGATCTCCTACTTCCATTGATATGATCTCCTATTTCCATTGATACAACCTTGTGCTTCCATTGGCTCTTGCTTCAAGTTGTGCTACCTCTTCCTTTCATTTTGTGAAGTTTGTGAGAGTGGAGAGAACACATAATGTTGGAGAAAATCTGAAATTGCACATGAAATTGCACACAGTTTGAAAGACAAAGGAAATGGGAATTTCGTAGAAAACCTTGAACCCTAGGCCCAAATTAAGCGACATGTGGCATAGTGCCACATGTATAGTACACAAAATTATTATTTTACCATCTGATAGGAGACCCTAGACTCATTCATTCAACTGGACTCAGATTTTGGATCTAGACCCTACAAATCAGCTAGGACCTGGACATTGGTTACACACTTGTCGTAATCTAAGAGTAGACTTGATAGTACAACTCATGAGCAAATTATCCAATCCATCCTGGGCATAGCCCAACAATCCCCCAATAATCTAGAATAGTTCTAGGAGTATGACTTGATTGTTGGAGATTGCATCATCAGTATCATCAATCCCCCTTTGGAGAAACAGTTATTTTGTATACCAAGGAGATGCATGCATAGGAAACATTCCTCCTTTGGTAAAGCCTTCGTGAAAATGTCTATTGGATTTTTTTTTTGAATAAAAGAGTGATATATTCCATTCAAAACAAATCATACATCAGGTGGGAGAGAAAGTACCTAGCCTCAACAATGTGGCAAAAAAGCCAAGGAGGTGGTCTAAAATGCCACGACATCCCAAAAGGGGTCAAGTGAAAAAATAAAGAGCAGTCCCATGTCCTCATGAAGGACATAAGTCTCCCACGAGCTGCCAAAGAGGTGCCTGTACACCGCTCCCACTGACTCCTAAGAGTGAAGATAATCTCTGCCCAAATGGAAGCAAGAGTGTCAGGCTCCGTGCATAAATGGTCCCCAAGGACAAAAGAACATCGCGAACACCATATCCGCCATAGGGTAATGCTGCAAATCACCTCCCAGGCTGACCCTGCAGCTGAAGTAGGCATGGAATCCTATGCTGGTACCAGTACCAGCACAGGATTGTCCTTGGTAGAACAATAGATCATGTGGATTGTCCTTGGTAGAACAATAGATCATGTAGTCTGTCCTTGGTAGAACAATAAATGTCTATTGGATTGTCCTTGGTAGAACAATAGATCATGTGGACTAGCTGTTTTTTCACCTTTTCACATATGAAATGATATTTGATATCAATGTGCTTGGCTAGTATTTGGATAGGCACTATACACACTTTGATGGGCATTTGATTGAGCATGCAGGGTCCTTCCCAGGCGGCCTCTGCTAGGAGGACTATCTTCCTTAGGGAGTGGAGAGGATCCCCTTTTTTCTTGGAGTCCACCATAGGTTTGAGGTGGCATTTTCAGCCTCAATGTTAGAGCTTTACTGGATCTTCTTGATGAGCAGGTTTTTGAGCCACTCAAGGTGTTTCGGTTTTCATGCTAATCATGATGTGCTCTTGCCATGAGCATTTTCTCTTGGGTATTTTTTACTACTTAATAGAAGTCAAAATAGCTTGAAATGTTGTGTTGTATTGCAAGACATGTACTAGGTGCTCAAATGCCCAAAAGTAGCAAAAAATCACACATGTATCAAATTTGTTGGCTAAAAAGGAATTCCAAAATGCTCCTCCAACTTGCAAATGTGCTGGGTAAGTAACACTGGGCTGACTGCGCTGTGCTGGTCAAACCAAAGTGCTTCAAAATTGACTAAAGTTATAATGTTGATTTAGTCTGTCAACCCCACAACATCAGCCTCACAACTAAAAGTAGCAACTATGGGCGGCTTCTTGCTGAACCAAGAATGCATGAAGTCCACCTAACCTATTGGTTTAAGCAAGCATGGTAAGTGAAGACATGTCATCATAGAGGAGACCCAGAGTCTGAGTGCCTTTCAAGTTACCGAAGCCATGTTTCACTGCCTGCCAATACTTTGTACTAGGTCTGTGCATAAACCTACTCAAATGGGAGATGGCATATTGGAGGTTAAGCCGAGTGTGACAAAAATAAATCAGGTAGCAAACAACCTCTTGACATAGAGCGGTTCAATTGGATCATTATCATCCATCCAAAATCAAAGAGATGTAGGAACAAAGTGGAGACAGGTTGTGAACACAAGTGAGCAAGAGTGCACACACAAGAAAGCTCCAATAGAAATGTTCAAATGAAACAATACAAGTACTTGGTATATATAGTACCCAAGTACTACTGGTCAACCATAGGGTTGACTTTATGCCTACAACACCATATCTTTGTAATCTCTTACAAAATCCCCCCTCAAAGATATGGCTGAAAGTACCTTGGAAATGTCTCAGGTGTACCCTGCAGTACTTTAGTCTTTGTAATCTCTTACAAAATCCCCCCTCAAAGATATGGCTGAAAGTACCTTGGAAATGTCTCAGGTGTACCCTGCAGTACCTAAAGTCCCATGGTTGCACAAATTCATCCAGATGGATATGCAACCTATGGGAGAACATGAAAACAATGTCATTGTGAATCACTTCACATCCCCCCTTGACATTGTGAGAATGTCTCTGATCCCCAAGCCATGTCAATGTTGTAAGAAAAGATCTGTTGACAGGGCTTTGGTGAAGATATCGCCACATTGTCCTCAGATGGACAATAGATGAGATCAATGAAGCCATCAAAAATACAATCCCGTTCATAATGATAATGGTTTTCAATGTGTTTCATGCGAGCATGAAAGTCAGGATTGTTGGCTATGGCAATGCAACTCTGGCTGTCACAGGAGATAGAGTTTGCTTCGCCATTCTGTGCATGATGCAAGTCATGCGAATAGCTCCATACTGTCATGACTTCTTTGCTCAGCAGATCAAGGAGTCATCTGAGCATCCAAAGGAAGTGCAATCCTTAGCCACTGTGCTTGTGATTGATACGCTGGTAGTTGATTGGGAAGTTCCGGTAACTACTATCCAAATTAAGAAGCACACTATATCAAGTGTAATAGTGAATGGAAGATCAGGAGTGAATATTATTTTTGAAGAGATTGCACAGAGGCTGAAGTTTATATCATATAAGCCAGGATCTTTTTTCGAGCAATTTCACTAAAGACATTGAAGGAGAAAGTGTAGGCCATCTTCTAATGGTTCTAGTGATGCCCTATAGGCCATGGCATGTGCCTTGTAGGCATAAATATAGGCACTTAAAGTTTTAGTGCCTTTTAGGCCGCATAGGACACTTAGTCCGATGTGACACCTAGGACACTTAGTCCTAGGTCTAGGTACAAGTACTTTGTACTCTTTCTTTTCTATTACTCTAGTTGACGTGACGGCTGATTCTCATTGAGTCTGTCACCATAATGTAAATATCCTAAGTCAAAGTACAGTTGACCATTTATTTGATCATAATTAAAGAGTTTTATATGTATTAATTATGGTCAAAGAGTTATTTTAATGGTCAAAGGATTGACTACGGTCAAAGATACTTGACTCCAGTCAAGTAAACCTGACTGCGGTTAGAGAGTGTTGACTTCGGTCAACAAGACTTGGCATGCGCCAAGAGGGTTAACCCCGGTTAACCAAGATGTGCCAACTTCGGTTGGAGAGACTTGGCTATAATTAAGGCGCCTTGACCCTTAGTCAAAGCTCTTTAATTATAATCAAGAGTGCTGACCCTAGTCAACCAGAGAAAAAATATATATATGTTTATTTGTATATATATTTGTTTTGATGTGCACATGTGTTCAGTGGGGACGCCCACCGTGACTAGGATTAGTCCACAGTGCGTTATTTGCATGCAAAGCGCTAACAATTAATGGGTACCATGGTGGTGCGCTTTAATTAATTGTTGCAGGTACTAGGAAGGACTATTTTTTCCTAAGCGAAATGGGAGCCTGACAAGCATCTAGGAGGCGGTTCGTGTGACCGAGAGCTTTGAAGACTCCAGAATGGCCCTTAGAGGCTTGTAATAGGATTTAGTCTAGATTTTAGACAAGTGGCATGTTGCCAATTTGAATGGAGCTTGAAGCTCTTGTAAAAGTGGATTTTTCACGTTTTGAAGAAGGAGAGACTTACGAGACAGCTCTAAGCTGAACTTCTGTAACAGAATTTCTGCAATTAATAAAGACCTTCGGGGGGGGTCCAGCCCGACAATTTGTCCTGGGCCCTAGTGTATCTTCAGAGAGAGGGAGTGAGGAAGAGCCTTGGAGAGTAAAATTCCGTCTGGTTGTATTGGTATCAAAGCGTGGTCTCACAGTTTCCTTAAACTGTGACGATCCAAGTAAGGTTGAAGAGTGCAGGTCTGTGACGCAAAATAAGTGATGGCATAGCGCAAGAAGAGCTGCCAATAAAGCTATCGGTCTGGACGTCGATACAAGTAGTGAGCAGACGACGAAGTGGCTATCGATAGCGCGAATGAACTCCACTACCATAGGTCCGATGATGGCAGACGAAGGTGTGGACCCGAGAGGTGCTAGTTGGTAGGTCGGTGGAGCGCTGCCTGTTAGCTGCGACAGAAGGGAATTGACGTGGAACGAGCTTGACGAAATCTTACGGGAGATCATGACGGGATTCGAATGATCATCACGGACGAAGAGATGCCTTCACGGGGATGCCTGCGCCGCCCATCTGTTTTCACAGAGATACAAACGTTAAACCGGAAGGCGTGAGCTTCTTTCTGACGGGATTTGTAGGTTTTCTTTCGTCGATCCCCTGCACGGGCGTAGGTGCTGCAAAGGTGATCAGGATGCAGGCGCGACGCGCGACGACTCCTGCATAGCCAAGGTTTGAAACCTTTGGCTGTTGCTGACGTGGCCAGGGTGCCACCTAAGCAGACACGTGGCATGCACAGAGCTGACGTGGCAGACACGTGTGGATGCTGACGTGGCAGCATATGCATGGTGATGACGTGGCAGTACACGTGGCATCCACAGCTCAGAGCTGACGTGGCACACTGACACGTGGCAGCCAGGCTGGCAGACCTGTGGTTAGTGTGACCTTGTTCAAATTAACTGCAATTAGCTGACCCTGGTTAGGGATCTGGTCAGAGGACAGCCTAACCAGACTGGACTGGTGCAGTTAACCAGTTTGGTTCAGTTAGTGGCCAAGTTACAGACATCTAACCAGACCAGAACAGGACTGATCTGGTTAATGTAACCAGTAGTTACCCATCTGGTCACTGTTCACCAAAAAAAAAAAGAGAGAGTTGCAGAGACAGTTTTGCCATCAATGCCCACCTATCTGGTAATCATTTTACTGTCAGAAAATCAGCAGAAAACAGAGAAAATCAGAGTTTTGCAGAAATAAAAGAGATGCATGCCTTTGTGCACAGAGAAGGGGAAACAGATGCCTTTTGAAGCCATCTGCAGCAGCCAGAAAAGGGGAATATAAATTGTTGATGCTTTGGCAATTGTGTGGGTATATGCCTTGAACTGACAGCCAGTACTGGCATAGATTGTAAATGCAAAACACCTCTTGTTGAGGTACCTTTTCTGTTGGAAAAGCAAAGGTAGTGTGCATCAGTTACCCGCACTGTGTGAGAAATCTGCAGATCTCAGAATATGGATCAATCACCTATCCAGTGGGATTCACAAGATAGGGATGTACATCCAGGACAGAGAAATGTGTCGCAAACTCAACAAGAATTTGAACAAATGGTACGCACTCGTATACAAGAGCTGGAAAATCTAAAAAGGGATCCCAGGGCTCAGCATTTGTTTCAAGCAGAAGCTATGCCTAATCCAGTATATGACGTGCCAATGCCGGAGGCACACTCTCGTGTACAGTCTGAGAGAGAGAGATTTCATAGATCTCATAGGAGACGGTCCCATAGTAAAAAGAGATCGAGGCATCATCACCGATCTCCTAGTCCATCACCGTCTACCTCGAGTTCGACTTCTGTGTCTTCTTCTTCCTTATCAGATAAACCATCCAGGAAAAGAAGGAAACACGAGAAGTCTGGGAAGAGAAAGTCTTCCAAAGCGACCAGGGAATTTAAAGAGGGAGGAAAATCTGTCAAGTTTATGACCTACAATGGACAGTATGGTCATACAGACAAAGCATTGCACTTTATCAGACAGTTTGATGCTGCATTCGGTTACAGAAAAATTTTCAGAATCCTCCAAATTAAGAATGGTCAGTTTACATTTGACAGCAACGGCTAGTGCATGGTGGAGTGCACTGACCACAAATGGGTCATCCCCAAGGAAGTGGAAGGGCTTCAAGAAAGCCTTCTACCAGCAGTTCATGCCTAAACAGTTTAGAGACCATGTTCTTCAAGATTGGGACAGCTTGCACATGGATGCAGGAGATACAGTGGATGGGTACAACCAAAAGTTCTGGGATGCTTATTTGCAGGTTGCACCGTTCAAAAAGATCTCCAAAGGCACCCAGATGAGGAAGTACAGAGCAGGTCTCACTCCAAGAATTCAGGCAGTAGTGAATGCTTTGGGGGCAAAGAATATTCAAGATCTTATGCATTCAGCCTCAGTAGCGAGTCTTGTGCCGCTACAAGATCCATCTACAGTGCCATCCTTGCATGCAGGACGTGCTGATAAAAAGAAAACTGATTTTATAAAATCAGAAAAGAAAGAGTCCCCCAAGGCTGAAAAGAAAGGGTTTCAGCCTCAGAAGCCGAGGGGTACTCAGTTTTCAAAGACTTATAAGGGCAAATCTCTATTCACCCCTGAACAGATAGCGGAATTCCGTAGAGATGGGAAATCCTTCAGGTGCGGTAAAGAGGGGCATGTGGCTGCCCAGTGCCCAGAAAAGCCTTCAACATCGAAGGGAAAAGAGGCAGAGAAGCCACGAGGACCGCAAAAGCCAATGGCAGGAGGAATTCCTGATATACTGGGTCATGCTTTGAACCCAGAAGAACGAGAATTACTGCTATCATGGGGCAAAGTTAGAGACCAGCAAGCGCTAATTTTATTTGATCCAGGGGCTACTGATAATTTCATATCAGAGGATCTAGCCCTGAGGCTGGGAATAAAGACGGAAGAGTTAGGCAGGGCTTTGGATGCCGATCAAATGTTTTGTGGGAATCCTGTGCCAGTTACTCCCTTGATAGGGAAGCTCCGTCTTCATGTTCAGAGTTATGTGGATCAGGAAGACTTCTTCATTTCTCCACTGAAACATTATGATGTAGTTTTGGGGATGCCTTGGTTTCACCGCAAGGCAATGAAGTTGACTCTTCCTGAAAGAGTGCTGGAATTTGTGCATAGGGGGAAAAATCAGCGTTTAATTGCCAGGAATAAAGGGGACACTATCCCCATTGTATCTGATGTTTCATGCGGTAAAGCAATAAAGTCTGCAATTTCTGCGTACATGGTTTTTGTAAAAGAAAAAGAGAATGATATGCATGCTGGAATGAATGATGCAGACAAAGATAAGTTTCAGTTTCTTGTAAACTTTAAAGATTGCTTTTCTGATGTTTTGCCAGGGGAGTTACCCCCAGAGAGACCTGAAGATCATCAGATAGAGTTAATGCTTGGTAGTGAACCACCAAATAGACCCCCTTATAGAGTCAGTGCGACTCAGAGGGAGGAGATCATGGCTCAGGTACAGGACTTGCTGTCCAAAGGGTTGATTCAGCCCAGCTCGTCTCCTTTCTGTTCCCCTGTACTGTTAGTACAGAGAAGAAAGATGGTTCATTCCGTATGTGCGTCGATTATCGCGCACTGAACAAAATGACCATCAAGAATAGATTCCCTATTCCGCGTATCGATGATGTCCTAGATCAATTAAATGGAGCTTCAGTTTTCAGCAGGATAGACTTAAAGAGTGGCTACCACCAAGTGAGGATACAGCCTCAGGATGTGCACAAGACAGCATTCCGCACTACATTCGGGTTGTATGAATACTTAGTGATGCCTTTTGGGTTGACAAATGCTCCAGCCACATTCAATAGAATGATGGATCGTATCTTCGGGAAGTACAGGCATTTTACGGGTACTTTCTTTGATGATATCTTAGTTTTTTCTAAGACAGAGGAAGACCACAGAGAACATCTTGCTATAGTGTTTCAAGAGCTGAGAAATCATCAGCTCTATGCAAACAGCAAGAAAAGTGAATTCTTCCTGGAAGTCCTCCACTATCTGGGGCATATAATATCCAAGAATGGGATACAAATGGATCCAGCGAAGATCCGTGCCATTCAGGAATGGCCAGAGCTGAAAACTGTGCATGAAGTTCGAAGCTTTTTAGGCTTGTGTTCTTACTATAGAAGGTTTATCAGACATTTTGCTGATATCGCAGCTCCATTACATGACCTCACTAAGAAAAATGCAGCCTTCACATGGGGATTATCACAGAAGAAAGCATTCAATACACTCAAGGAAAAGTTGACCACAGAGCCTATTCCGGTAGTTCCGGATCTGTATCAGTCTTTTGATGTGGATTGCGATGCTTGTGGAGAATGTGTTGGGGCTGCATTGCATCAGAATGGTCATGTAGTAGCCTATGAAAGCAGACGACTTCGGGATGCGGAAAGATATTTAGGAATCTATGAGAAAGAGTTATTGGCTGTAATTCATGCCATCCATACATGGAAACATTATCTTTTGGGTGCAGATTTTACTGTCAAAACAGATCACCAAAGTCTGAAATACTTTTTGACTCAGACCAAGCTTTCAGAGAAGCATATGAAATGGGCAAACATGCTGTCAATGTATCATTTTCAGATTGTCCATACCCCAGGAATTCGGAACAGAGTGGCAGATGCCTTGTCCCGAAGACCCCAGGTCAATAATGTAACTATTGCTTATCATCAGGACCTGGAAGGCATGAGGGAACAATATGCTCATGATTCTGATTTTGGTGAAATTTTACAGCAGATGCAAGAAGGGCAATCCACCAGTCACTATTCCCTGAAAGATGGGTATTTAATGAAAGATGATTGCCTATGCATCACCCAGGAGATGAGGAAAAAGATTTTGGGGGAATGCCATGCACCTCCCTATGCTGGACATAGAGGAATTACAGCAACAACTCTAGCCCTGGAGAGATATTTCTTTTGGCCAGGAATGCGGAAAGATATACATCAGTTTGTTACGGAATGCCTTACGTGTCAGAAAGTGAAGTATGATAGACGGAAGGCACCTGGCCTACTTATGCCTCTTCCCATGCCTCAGGCACCATGGGAAAGTATTACAATGGACTTTATTTTTGATTTGCCGAGATCAAAGTCAGGGAATGATGGGATTTGGACTATCATTGACAGATTCAGCAAACAAGCTCATTTCCTTTCGGTTCGCAAAACCATAAAGGCAGATCATATGGCTAAGCTGTTCATGGCACAGATCTTTAAACATCATGGTATGCCTAAGTCCATTGTTAGTGATCGAGATCCCAAAATGACCAGTCTATTCTGGAGAGCTTTATTTGATAACATGGGGATGAATCTGAATTTTTCTTCTTCTTTCCATCCCCAGACAGATGGTCAAAGTGAAGTAGCAAATTCTACCATTTTGGATATGCTGAAATGCTACGTAGGTGACCAAAGTTCAGACAGGGAAAAGTACCTACCGTTGGTAGAGTTTGCTTACAATAATACAATACATAGCTCTACAGGGAAAGCCCGTTTTGAAATCATATATGGGAAAGTGATTTTGCCACCTATATTGAGGACCAAAGATGAAATATTTGCAGCTGATCAGTTTGTGAGAGACCTCCAGACAGCTTATAGCCAAGTCCGGACAGCAATTGAAAGGTCTCAAGAGAAACATAAAAGAGCTGCAGATAAACATAGGAGACAGCTAGATCTAAAGGAAGGGGACTGGGTACTTTTGAGGTATGAAAAAGCTAGGCTCCGCAAGTTTAAAGGCAAACAGAAAGTGTATACAAAGTTAATGGCCCTTTTAGGGTTACAGAAAGAATAAATGAGGTTGCATACAGATTAGCATTGACAGAGCATTGGAGGATTCACAATGCATTCCATGTGAGTCTTCTAAAGAAATTTCAAGGACCAGAGCCTACAGAACCAGTATCAGAGGATCCACTAGAAGTGGATGAGCTGGAGGAAGTCCTTCAGCCAGAGCAAATTGTGTACCATACTGTACGTAAAGGCCCTCAGGGTAAGGAATTTTATAGGTATCTTGAAAAATTCAAGAATTACACCGCATTAGATGCCAAGTGGATGGACGAAGACATGTTATCCGATCATCCACAGCTTTTGGGTGTTTACAAGGAAGCTTTTCAGTTGAGGTCAACTGAATAGAAGCCGAGGGGATGTCACCATAATGTAAATATCCTAAGTCAAAGTACACTTGACCATTTATTTGATCATAATTAAAGAGTTTTATATGTATTAATTATGGTCAAAGAGTTATTTTAATGGTCAAAGGATTGACTACGGTCAAAGATACTTGACTCCAGTCAAGTAAACCTGACTGCGGTCAGAGAGTGTTGACTTCGGTCAACAAGACTTGGCATGCGCCAAGAGGGTTAACCCCGGTTAACCAAGATGTGCCAACTTCGGTTGGAGAGACTTGGCTATAATTAAGGCACCTTGACCCTTAGTCAAAGCTCTTTAATTATAATCAAGAGTGTTGACCCTAGTCAACCAGAGAAAATATATATATATGTTTATTTGTATATATATTTGTTTTGATGTGCACATGTGTTCAGTGGGGACGCCCACCGTGACTAGGATTAGTCCACAGTGCTTTATTTGCATGCAAAGCGCTAACAATTAATGGGTACCATGGTGGTGTGCTTTAATTAATTGTTGCAGGTACTAGGAAGGACTATTTTTTCCTAAGCGAAATGGGAGCCTGACAAGCATCTAGGAGGCGGTTCGTGTGACCGAGAGCTTTGAAGACTCCAGAATGGCCCTTAGAGGCTTGTAATAGGATTTAGTCTAGATTTTAGACAAGTGGCATGTTGCCAATTTGAATGGAGCTTGAAGCTCTTGTAAAAGTGGATTTTTCACGTTTTGAAGAAGGAGAGACTTACGAGACAGCTCTAAGCTGAACTTCTGTAACAGAATTTCTGCAATTAATAAAGACCTTCGGGGGGGTCCAGCCCGACAATTTGTCCTGGGCCCTAGTGTATCTTCAGAGAGAGGGAGTGAGGAAGAGCCTTGGAGAGTAAAATTCCGTCTGGTTGTAGACTCCTTGTACCTTGTATTCTCTCTTTTGCCTATCGATCCTATAGTGGTATCAGAGCCTGGATCTGCTTCCTGTCCCCGTACAGTCCGTACACCTATACGGGCGTCCGTACAGATACGTACGGATCCCATACGTCTCCTCCAGCTGCTGTCCAAGGCTTCCAAAGATTTTTTGTCGTCACAAAGTGCCTCATTGCTGTTTCCAAGCTGAGGCGACTGCTCTAGGACCTAGCTCCAGTTTTTTCGTGGACCATATCAGCTCTTCGTGGTCAGTTCAAGGCCTTTCATCGCTGGAAATTACTTCGAACTGCTTCTACACGAGGCGCCTACCAGTCGCGACTTGTTCCAGGGGTGCCTTGCAGCTCTACACTCAGTTCGAGGCTGATTTGAGGCATTTCCAGCCCTGCTGCTGCTGCCTTTTCATCTCGAGCTGCTGCTACAGCCCTTTATCCAGCTCCATCACACTCACAGGTGGCCCTCTCAACTAGGCAACTAACTTGGGATCCATCTCCCGCCAGATTTGAGCTTCAACCTTCAGTTCGTGGCACTAGAAGGTGGCGACTTACCTTCTCCAGAAGGCGTCTCCTCTCCAGCTACTCCTCTGAAGCTTCTATTGGCTGCTCCCATCTCGTGGAAGAGTGTACTTGCATTTGAGAACCTGTTCCAGCAGATTCAACTATCTTTTGCTATCCACAAGCTACTTTGCTGTTTTTTACTGTTTTTTGACAGTTTTTACTGTCAAACCCTAATTTCCAACAGAAAATTTAGGGCTGTTGACATCTGGACTTTCAACCTGTCAATACAATACTTTGGACAAGGTTGACAACTGAAATCCTTCCAAAAATTGAAGTTTTCAGTTAATTTCATGTTCAAGACTGTCACATTGTGCCACGTCATCACTTAGGTCAACAAAATTTGGGGCTTTTGTGTTGGGAGCTCAATTTCAACTGGTGTTTGGGACAGTAAATTCTACTTTTGCAGTTTAAAGCCTTGAGGCTATACATTGGGTAAGATCTGCATTTGCCCTTTGATTTGGGTTGGAAATTTGCAGATATTTGCTGTCATTTTAGGACAGCCAGCTCTTTGCAGTGATAGCCTTGAGGCTTTTGAGTTTTCAAGTCTCTTTCAGGGTACACATTTGCTATGGCTGGGAACAATCAAGATCTATTTGGCATTCTTCGTGAAGATGATAAGTTGAATGGCACCAACTATCCGATGTGGTCTTATCTCATGAAACATATTCTTGTTGCAAAGCATTTGTGAAATATTATTTCTGGGGTTGATCTGAGGCTAACCAATGCTACATTGGTTGCCTCTACTGCTGGTCCCTCTACAGGCAGTACTCCTCCTGATGCCTTATCTTCTAGCACTCCTGCTACTACTCCCCCAACTCAGGAACAGTCAAGATGGGACTTGGTTTCTTCCATTTCCATGCTTTGTTGATTTCTTTGTAAGTTGTAGGCAATTAAGGAAAACAAAGATTACTTACACTTGCAAGATCTTAGAAATGGACTGGCTATCTGAGCTATTTTACAATGGATGGACAACAAGAACATGTCATGCCGAAGATTTAGTACAATGTCGATTGAACACTTTCACCTACAAGGGCATTGAAGACTGTTACACCTTATGAAGCATGGAAAGGCAGGAAGCCTTCACTTTCACACATGAGAGTTTTTGGGTCTCTTGCATATGTTCATGTGCCATCTCAGCTGAGACATAAGCTTGATGACAAGGCAATCAAATGCATATTTATTGGTTACAGTCAGGAGAGCAAAGGGTATTGGTTATACCAACCAAATACTGGGAAGATTATTGTCAGTAGAGATGTAATCTTTGCTGAACATTCAGCTTCTCCTCTTGTGGACTGCAAAGCTAAGCCAGATGTTGACATGTTTGATGCCTTTGACTCTTGGTTACCTCTGCCTTCCTCAGAAGAAGACTGTGACCAGCAACATGAGCCTCCTGTAGGCCCTCCAACAAGCAATGATCAGCCACTACCCCATGCTGATTTGCAGGTTTCTCTTCCAACACAAAATGATCCCACTATTCATGATGCAGTGATTGAAGAAATAGCTGTCAATAGACAGCAAAGGCAAGTTCCTAGATGGCTTCTTGATACATTGAGGGACAGCAAACAAGATCAGCCTTTTGCTGCCCGGACAAGATCAGGGAATAGACAGATGCATGGTCACTTTGTTGAGTTTGCACTCCTTGCTACAGCTTGCAAAGAAGAGCCTTTGTGCCATAAAGATGCTTTTGACAGCAAAGAGTGGATGGATGCAATGAGAGCTGAGTTACAATCCATTTCCAAAAATGACACATGGGAATTAGTAGATCTCCCTCCTGGCAAGCATGCCATCGGTACCCAGTGGGTCTACAAATTAAAAAGGAAATCTGATGGCAGCATAGATTGATACAAAGCCCGTCTTGTTGCGAAGGGGTATGCCCAACAACAAGGCATTGACTTTGAGGAGACAATTGCTCCCACATCCAGGATTACTACCATTAGATGTGTCATTGCCATTGCAGCCCATCACCATTGGCAAGTGCACCAACTTGACATCAAAATTGCTTTTCTTCATGGGGATCTATAGGAAGAAGTCTATGTCACACAACCTCCTGGCTTTGAAGTTGTTAATTCTAAAAACAAGGTATGCGGGCTTAGAAAAGCCCTTTATGGTTTGGAGCAAGCACTCAAGCCATGGTATGCCAAAATTCATGCACACTTACTATCTCTTAGTTTTCAGAATAGCCCCACAGAGCCCACTCTTTATCTCCGTGGGAGTGGATCTGATTTCTTAGTGCTGATTTTATATGTGGATGATATGCTCATCACGGACCCAGATACTCAACATATTGCAGCTTTCAAGACACCCCGGATTGGGGTAATGATCACTTGGGTACAGAGGGGTGTCTCCGTTAGATATTTGGGCTGCCAGGTCGGGGTGGGCTCTCCTTCACAACAGTTTGCTTCGGTGTTGGAGAGCATCAAAAGAAAGCTCCTTTTCTGAAGCTCAGCCAAACTTGAATCGGCATCTAGAGTGGTGGTGGTTAACCAGGTTCTTCTAGCCACAACTTGGTTTGTATGCTCTTGTTGGTTCCACTTGTTGGTTCCACTCTAGGGATTGTATCACTCAGCTTAAGAGGCCTGTACGACGAAACTTTTTATGGAGTGGTCTGGATGGCACAACTGATGTTCCGGCCAGGGTGGCTTGGGAGACCTGGATTCTTTGTACAAGAGAAGGGGGTTTGAATATCATCAACCCGGATCTACAGTGCAGAGCCTTACTGCAGAGCCTTACTCTGCAAGGTCGTTGTGAGAGGACTTATGCCAGGGCAAGAGCCTTGGAAGGATTTCTTTATCAGATGCATAGTCTCGCATGCCCACTTCAGGAGAGGATTGGACACACAGTACCAGATGGGTTTTCACCACAGCCCACCTCAGATCTCCTTCTTCCCCTCTTATGGTTTCTATACTGAAAGCATGGGCCAGTTTCAGGAGTACTCTTCGCAAGATTTCCCCGTCCACCCGTGAAGAGATTGAAAGGCAGCCTATCATGTGGAACGATAGTATTTTGGATGAGCATGGCAGACCACTTGGAGCTTCTCTTTACATAGACCCAGATGGGAGAGGGGCCCTGCATCTACTGTGGGAGCATGGAAAGCCTTCAAGAGGCTTCCTACAGACCGTCAGGCCCAGGTGGTTCATAATCTCAGAGGGAGTGCAGTAAGAATTCAATAGATTGTTGCAGCCTTGCCATTGGATTGGGTGGACACATATGACATGCCTATTACTTGTTCCACCTGGATGGGGGCATTTTCCAGATCGAGCATTCCTTTGCAGGTGATTGCTTTACGGAACACACATGAGGATGCCCTAGTCTTTGATGTTTCTTCGAGGGGCAGGCTGTCCAAGTCCATAGATGATATATTGATGTAGGTACCGTTTCAGCCAGTCAGGGTAGTGGGCTTCGTGGAGCATGGCTCTCTTTCACAGTGGTACTTGGATCCTGACCCGCTACTCATTACCCTGGGCTCATGGAGGCTGTGGCTCTATGGAGGTGTCCCAATTAAGTTTTTGCAGTGGGACCCTGGGGAATGGGAGTGGATAGATGAAGGGCACCGAGAGAAAGGAATCCCCTTCTTTCGTTACACGGTCAGTAATGCCAGGAAATTCCAGCTCAGCTGTAGGGGTTGGAGGCCCACCAGAGCTACTCATTGGGAGAATTTTCAAATTTCTGCAGACTTGCAGAAAATTTTTTGGCAAAGGCTCTGGAAATCCCACCGGAATAGAAAAATCACTCTCTTCTTTTGGCTTTCTATTCATGGGGCCAACCCTACTTGCCCTCATTGCCTTTCTGCTTCGGAGACAGTACAGCACTGCCTTTGGGATTGTAGATAGGCGAGAATCATATGGAAGGGGATTGCAAGACTTTTCAGCACTTTTGTTCGCCTACCCTTCTACATGACCTGCGGATCAGTGGCTTGGCTCACTCTTTCAGGGCCCCAGGTTTTCTTCGAGAGACATGACTCGTCTTGGGCTCTACACATCCGACGACACTTTGTGGAGTCGTGCTCTTTAGAGGATGTTCCGACCACTCTCTTCAGAGCTGCGCATTTCTCGATTGACTCTCCATGGGAGGTTTTAGCTAGCATTGTAGCATGGCACATTTGGAGAGCCAGATGCACTGAGGCTATGGAGGGTTCTCAGGTTCACCCTTCTCAGATCTTCGCCAGTACTTGGACAGATACGGTACACACTCTGATGGCCATATGGCAACCATGCAAGGATCCTCTCGAGCAGCCTCCTCCAGGAGAGTTACTTTTCTCAGGGATTGGAGAGACTCTCCCTTCCTTGCTGAGACTTCTACAGGGTTGAGTTGGCATTTTCAGCCTCAGCCTTGGTTTCTTTCTACCTCATTTTTTTAAAGTGTTTTTATTACATGCTTAGCATGATGTATTTCCACTCAAAGCTTGCTCTAGCGAGTTTCCTTCTTACTTAATAGAAGTCTCTTTTTTGCCCCAAAAAAAAATCCAAAACCTTATAAATTCCTATTATTGATAAAGGGTATTCCGTTTTATCACCATATGTTAGTGCAATACTCTATCCAACTCGTATTGAGGGGGAATGTTGGGATTAGTACATCAGGTTGTCTAGAGGGTATAAAATCCACCTTCACATGATTGGTGGAAGTGGATATTGGATTGGGGTTGGATGTGGATGACGGAGACATGGTTTCAATCACCCCCTCCCTCTCCAACTCCCCCCTCTTGCAGATTGACCCCTCCCTCTCCAACTGCCCCCTTTTGCAAATCACCCCCTCTCTCTCCAACTATCCCCTTCTGCAAATCGCACCCCCCCTCCAAGATCCCCCCTCTCACCATGTGTCCCCGCTGTGTCTACTTGCAAATCGTCCTTCGCCCCCTGTCCAAATCACCCCCGTCCCTCTCCAACTTTCCCCTACTTGCCTCACCTTGAGATTTCACTTTCTCCCCCCTCCTCGTCATCTACCCCCTCTTTAGTGCACATTTGCACCCCTCTAGGCGGTTTTCTCCCTCCCCTTGGCACCTCGCCGCCTCTGGCCCCCTCACCTGCCATCTACAATCTGCCCCCCACCTGTGTTTCTCTTTTCTCCTGCCTTGCCATCTTCCCCTTCTCTTGCCTCGCCATCTTTCCCTTGCCTCACCATCTACTCCCTTGCAACAGCTCAAATCTGCCCCCACCTGCGAGTTCCCCTTTCCCGGGACTGGCCATCTATCCCCCTTTGCATTGCAATCTGCCCCCACTTTAGTTCCCGTCATAATTCTCTCTCCACTCTCTCTCTAACGTGGAGGAAAAGAACTCAAATTTTGTAATCTTGCCAATTCAAAATTTGCCACCATCCTCGCCAACCTGAGCTGCTGCTCCTCCCCGTGAGCTACTGCCCTCCCCTCTCCCTCTCTCAGCCAGCCCCCTCTCCCTCTCCCTCTCTCAGCCAGCCCCCTCTCCCTCCCCCTCGCTGCCCCCCCCTCTCCCCCCCTCGCTGCTCCTCCTCTCCCTCCCCTCTCGCCAGCCCCCTCTCCCTCCTCCCGCACCCTCCCTCTCCCCTTCCTCCTCTCCGCCCTCCCTCTCCCCCCCCCCACTACCCCGTACCTCTCCCTCCCTGCCCAACCTCTCCCCCACCCGTCAGCCCCCCCGCCCCCCTTCTCCTCCCCCGTCCCCTCCCCCGTCATCCCTCTCCCTCGCCAGACCCGCCCCCCCCCGCTGCCCCCCTCCCCGCTGCCCCTTTCTCCTCTCCCCTCCCCCGCTGCCCCCTCCCCACTGCCCCCTTCTCATCCGCCCTCCCTCTCCCCCACCAGCCCCCCCACCCCCTTCTCCTCCCCCGCCCCCCCCTCGCCCTCCCTCTCCCCCCCCGCTGCTCTCCCCCTCCCCGCTGCCCCCTTCTCCTCCGCCCTCCCTCTCCCCCGCCAACCCCCCCGCCCCCTTCTCCTCCCCCGCCCCCCTCCCTCCCCACGCTCTCCCCCCCCCTGCTCTCCCCCCCAAGGTGACCCCCCCCCAGGGAAAAAAAAAAAAGAGTTAACCAAAAAAAAAAAAAAAAAACCTCCTCCCTCTCCTTCCCCGCCCCCTTCCTCCCTATCTCAACTCCCCACGCCTCCCCCTCAGCCTACCTCCGTCTCCCCTCTCTTTCTCCTCCTTCCTGCCCCTCTCTTTCCCTTCCCTTCCCCTCTCTCCTACCCTCTCTTTCTCCTTCCTGCGCCCGCGTTCAGGGCGTCCTGGGTAGTAGTTTCACGGACGGAGCTTTTTCAGTGTTGGAATCGGCCTTTTCACATTGATTGGCGAATGGATCCCCATTCAGCCAATCTCCGTCCACCTCCACCGGCCGCGAGAACCATCATTTTTTCAAAAGACGAGCTACAGCAGCTCAAGAAAGATGTGCAATTAGAGAACTCCACATCACTTTTCACCCGCATCTTTGGGTCACACCCTTCCAGATCACAAGCCAGAGACTGGATGCTAGCGGCGTTACTAGGAGACCTCGCCCCTCACCTTAGGGATATTCGACTTTTGGGACGTGGATTCTTCCAAGTGGTTTTCGACTCCCACGAGTCCACAGCCCTTGTTCTCAAAGCTAATCCCCTGGCTTTTGGTTCGAGGAGTATCTTTCTTTTGCCCTACACCTTGGGCTTAGATCCGCGGTCAAGGAGGACAGGCAGGTCACATCACTGTTCATTAGGTTTCCTGGTCTTCCTCAGGTCTATTATCGACTGCTTGCCACTATCGGAGCCGCATTCGGAGTGGTCACGCAGATCCCCTCCCTTCCTGGCATGCCTTCTTCCTTGACAGAGGCAGTCAGTGCAGACGGGGCGCCTCGTGTTAGGGTCATTGTCTCTGACCCTAACATCTCATATGACCACATTATGCTTGGGCGTCCAGACGGCTCTCTCTTTCGACAGACAGTCGAGATTTCAAGTAGACAGGACTAGTGCAGGATTTGCAGGGCCCTTGGGCACTTTGCTAGAGACTGCCCAAGGAAGAGAAAAAGACCCAAGAGGTCTTCTGGTGCGGCTCCTTCACATACTACCACGACTGCACCTCCCCAGCACCCTGTATCACGCACTCTAGGACCACCAAGAGCAATAGGGCACCCTGCTTCGCGCACCCCAGGACCACCAGGGGCAGCAAGGCGCCCAATGCCCGCAGCACACCCAGTACCACAATGGAGAGCTATCAGAGCAGCTCCCTTACCTTAGGAGGAGACTTTTGATCCTGTTCAGAATGACGCCTTCCAGACTCCAGAGGTGGATGTTGCTGCAGCCCCAGACACTACAGTTCCACATCACGAGGGGCCTTTAGATCCACCAGCCCCAGTCACTTTGGTCTCTGACCCCTTGGTTTCTGACCACGAGGGGACTACAGGTACTTCTTCCCCGCAGACTGTTCCTGCCACAGTCAAGACAACCGAGAAAGTGCAGGCGCAGATGAGGACTCTTGATTCCTCTTCACCCCAGCCACAGGCCTCCTCAACCCTAGCTCCAGTTCTGCTGATAGAGGCCTGGCAGCTCCTTCTCCTCCATCTTCCATGAGTGCAGGTCTTCTTCGCACTCCTCGGCCAGACTTGCTTATCAGGAATTCTTTTTCGGCACTGGCAGATTCGGCGACTTTCATGAATGATGAGGAGTTTGTGCCCTCCACCTTAACTCCTTCCAAAAGGAGATCCGCTCCCCTCTGTTGTTGGGAGCATAAAGATTGAGAAGACCAATATTACACCCTCCAATCGAAATAATGATCCATTGAGCTCTAGAAGGGGAGATAATACCATGACCAGCAACCAAGGCGAGAATAGAAAGAGAGACCGAAATGCAAGTACCTCCCCTTGTGCCCATAGCAGGCGACCAGAAGGTATGTCCTGAAAGCAATTTTCTAGACTTAGAGCAATCACTGGCATCCATCCTGTGTTCCTGGATAAAAAGGATATCAATAGCACCTCCAGTGACGCCTAGATGAAGCTGGTTCCGGATCAGCTGCCTACGGCGATGGTGCGGAACTCCGCCTAGGCCCTGTATGTTCCAGCTAACTATCCTCATCGACAGGAGGATGCTGGATGGAAAGGCTTACCCGACCTAGTAGAGGAGACCACCCTGGGCCGAAACACTCCTGCTGAGGGCAGGAAACTCAACAGGTGAAAGGATCCCCACACCTGCTGAAAGGGAGGCCCTGTCAGAAGGAATCCCAATGACCAGGACCCCTACTCTCTTGGGCCCCCATTGCAGATTCTTGGATCATTGGTGGCCACTTCAACATGGTTGAGTTGCCTTCAGACAAAAAGGGAGGCAGACAGGGTGGAACTCATTCATTGGAGAGGGCAGCCTGGGATGCCTGTCTCTTTCAGTTCAGTGGCAGAGACACTTGATTGGATGATGCCTTTCATAGTATTCCACAGTCACTCCCATACTCTTGGTCGAACAGGAGAATACACATGCCCATTCATGCACGGATTGACAGATTTTATGTAGACGATTGGGCACTTGATAGAGGAGGATCTGTATGCATTTCTACTGGGGTTTCCACCTCATATCATTTTCCAGTGGTGTTGCAGATTCTTGAGCCTCATCGAAGAGGACGCTCTGCCAGTGTCAGGATTCCGGATGCTTTTCATGCAAAGGAGAGCCTCACGGAGGATATTTTATAGATTTGGACTTCTCACATACAGGGTGGAGTTGTCCATCCATCTCAGGTAGCTGCAGCCTTATCCGGAATTCGTGACTATTTTCATTCAGTCGCTGATTCTAGGAGACGTGAGATTCTCATATGTGAGATTGGTATACGCCAGCAGTTAGCGTCCCTTCAGAGGAAAGAGCAGAAGAGGTCCACAGATGCTTGGATTCAAGAGCACCTTGCTGCAGCAAGGGCTCATTTGCAGACATTGTTGGATCAGAGAGCAGAGTATGGCTTTCATGGACAGGAATCCTTTTGGATTCAGATGGGTGGCAGGGTCAACAAACAGTTTTTCTCTACTCATGGGCCCAGACATAGTAGAGATAGTGTTTCGCAGCCTGTTGACTCAGACGGGGTGTTACAGTCAGATCCTGATGCTGTCATGTGTGTGGCTTTAGATATTTTTGCATCCCTTCTTACTGCAGATCCAGGCACACAGGCCATTGATGATGCCAAAGAGGTTATTTGGCAGTGTATCCCTGTATTGGTGAAGGATGAGATATATGTTTCTTTGGATGCACCTTTCACCAATGCAGAATTCAAGACTGCATTACTTGCCCTTCACAAGGGCAAGTGCCCAGGTTCAGATGGAATTACCCCCTCCTTTTTTGGGAGCAGATTGGTGATCACATTACATCAGCCCTGCAAGGCATGTGGGACTCTGGTGAGATGCCGGACTCACTCACAGATGGTCTCATTCATCTCATCCCAAAGGGGTGTAATAGGAATCTTGTGTCTCAATGGAGACCCATCACTCTTTTCGGCGCACTTTTTACAAGATTCTGGCAAAAGCCATCAGTCTGCGGCTACAAGTTTTTCTTCCAGATTTGATTCATGACAAGCAAACAGGGTTTGTGCATGGCAGAAGTATTTTTGATAATATTTTCTCATTTTGGGAGGCCTCAGAATGGGCCATGCAGAGCCGCCAGAGATTGGCCATTCTACTCTTGGACTTTGAGAAAGATTACGACAGAGTAGACTGGGATTTCTTAGAGGGTACTCTATCTCGTGCATGGATTAGAGGAGTATCCTCTCTCTACAGATCAGCCCATAGCCAATACTCATTGGGGGGGTAAGAGGGGACAGGTTTCAGATTTCCAAATCCATCCGCCAGGATGTCCTCTTGCCCTGTTTCTTTTTCTGTTTGTGGCAGAAGCTATGAGTATCTACATTAGATCTCAAGCTGATATTTATGGGCTGAGGCTTCCTATCCGCCGGGAAGAAGAGCTCCTGGATAGTGAGTTGGCAGATGACACGGCTGTTTTTTTGGATGCCTCCCCCAGGACACTCACTTCCTTCCGGACAGCCTTGGATTTGTGCACGGCTGCAGGTGCACACATTAATTGGCATAAATCTAGTGGTTTTTGGATTTGCGGGGATCACACCCCGGATTGGGGTAATGATATTGGCTTCACTTGGGTACAGAGGGGCTTCTCCGTCAAATATTTGGGCTGCCAGGTTGGGGTGGGCATCTCTCCCTCACAACAGTTTGCTCCGGTGTTGGAAAGCATCAGAAGAAAGCTCCTTTTTTGGAGCTCAGCCAAACTTGACTTGGCCTCCAGGGTGGTGGTGGTTAACTAGGTTCTTCTAGCCACAGCATGGTTTGTATGCTCTTGTTGGTGCCACTCTAGGGATTGTATCACTCAGCTTAAGAGGCCTGTACGAAACTTTTTATGGAGTGGTCTAGATGGCATAACTGATGTTACAACTAGGGTGGCTTGGGAGACCTTGATTCTTCCTACAAGAGAAGGGGGTTTGAATATCATTGACCCAGATCTACAGTGCAGAGCTTTACTCTGCAAGTTCGTTGTGAGAGGGCTTATGCCAGGACAAGAGCCTTGGAAGGATTTTTTTATCAAATGCATACAGTCTCGCACGCCCACTTCAGGAGAGGATTGGACACACAGTACTAGATGGGTTTTCACCACAGCCCACCTCAGGTCTCCCTCTTCCCCTCTTATGGTTGCTATCCTGAAAGCATGGGCCAGCTTCAGGAGTACTCTTCGCAGGATTCCCCCATCCACCCGTGAAGAGATTGAAAGGCAGCCTATCATGTGGAATGATAGGATTTTGGATGAGCTTGGCAGACCACTTGGAGCTTCTCCTTACATGCAGTGGCCAAGGTGGGAGAGGGACCCTGCATCTATAGTGGGAGCATGGAAAGCCTTCAGGAAGCTTCCTGCAAACCAACAGGCCCAGATGGTTCTTAATCTTAGAGAGAGTGCAGGGAGAGTCCAACAGATTGATGCAACCTTGCCCTTGGATTGGGTGGACACAGATGACATGCCTATTACTTGCTCCACCTGGATGGGGGCATTTTCCAGATTGGGAGTTCCTTTACAGGTGATTGCTTTTCTTGACCCACATGAGGATGCCTTAGTATTTGATGTTTCTTTGGGGGGCAGGCTGTCCAGATCCACAAACGATATCTTGTTGGAGGTACCGTTTCAGCTAGTCAGGATAGTGTGCTTCATGGAGCATGGCTCTCTTTCACAACGGTACTTGGATCCTGATCCGCTTCTCCTCGCCCTTGGCTCATGGAGGCTGTGGCTCTATGGAGATGTCCCAATTAAGTTTTTACAGTGGGACCCTGGGGAATGGGAATGGATAGATGAAGGGCACCGAGAGAAGGGCATCCCCTTCTTTCGTTACACGGTTAGTAATGCTAGGAAATTCCAGCTCAGCTCTAGGGGTTGGAAACCTACCAGAGCTCCTCATTGGGAGAACTTTCAGATTTCTGCTGACTTGGAGAGAATTTTTTGGCAGAGGCTCTGGAAATCCCACCGGAATAGAAAAATCACTCTCTTCTTTTGGCTTTTTATTCATGGTGGGATAGCAGTGAACCATTGGAGGTCCAAGTTCGGAGCTGACCCTTCTTTTGCCCTCGCTGCCTTTCTACTTTGGAAACAATACAGCACTGCCTATGGGATTGCAGACAGGCGAGAATCATATGGAAGGGGATTGCAAGAACTTTCAGCACTTTTGTTCGCCTACCTTTCTATATGACCTGGGGATCAGTGGCTTGGCTTACTCTTTCAGGGCCCTAGGTATTTTTTGAGAGACTTGACTCCTCTTGGGCTCTTCACATCTGACAACACCTTGTGGAGTCGTGCTCTCTAGAGGATGTTCCGGCCACTCTTTTCAGGGCTGGTCGACTCTCCATGGGAGATCCTAGCTAGCATTGCAGCATGGCACATTTGGAGAGCCAGGTGCATTGAGGCTTTGGAGGGTTCTCAGGTTCACCCTTCTCAGATCTTGGCCAATACTTGAACAGATGCGATACACACTCTAATGGCATGGCCATTTGGGCGACCATGCAAGGATCATCTCGAGCAGCCTCTCCAGGAGAGTTACTTTTCTCAGAGATTGGAGAGACTCTCCCTTCTTTGCTGAGACTTCTACAAGATTGAGATGGCATTTTCAGCCTCAGCCTTGGTTTCTTTCTACCTCATTCCTCTTAGGTGTTTTTATTACATGCTTAGCATGGTGTATTTCCGCACAGAGCTTGTTTTAGCGGGTTTCTTTCTTACTTAATAGAAGTCTCTTTTATGGGAAAAAAAAAAAAAAATTGCCACCTGGTGACCGCTTTTTTTCTCACCTCTCATCTATTTGTCGCTGTCTTGCCAAATTCAGCTCCATGGCAGCTTGCTCCTCCTTTTGAACGCATCTTCCTCCTTTTCAACGCACCAGCTCTTGGCACCTTCTCTTGCTTCACATCAGCTTCTAGCGCCCATACTTGCATTGCCCCCCCTCGTAGTGCTTCCTGGCCACCCCCAACAACCTTTTCTTAAATCGCCCCACCTTCTTGGCACCCTCTTCTGCCTTGCCTCACTTCTTGGCAGCCCTCTCTGGTTTCACACCACTCCTGGCAGCCTCTTCTTGCTGCACTTTGTCTCCAGGCTGCCCCTTGTTGCTGTGCTCCATCTCCAGCTGCCCATCTTGTTGCACCTCATTCCCTGCCCCAATCCCTTGCTGTGCCTCAATTCTTGGGAGCCTCTCTCCACTTCGTCTCCCTTCCTGAGACCCCTCTCTGCCTTGCACCACCCCTGGACCACTCTCTGCTTCACCTCTCCCCTACCTAGCCCTCTTCTCATTGCTAAAGCCCCTCTTCAGGCTTGAGAAGAAGCGTAGTTACAAGCCTCACCTACCACAGGATAAGCTCTTCTCCCCTTTCTACACCACCATGACTTCTAATTGCACCACACCAACAAAGGAGCCTTCACTTGCTGTGTCCCCAAGACCCACAGGACCAAGGTGGCAAATTCCCCAGCGACTCAGAGACTCACAGGGCATTTTGGCATAAGGTGGAGAATTCTTCCCGTGGCATAGAGTCTACAACAGTGTCCACTCCACCTATTGTGTCCCTAGAAACTTAGAGACCCACAAGACACACAGTGAAACCAAAGGTTATTGTTATATCCGACGAAGACGGACAGCCACTCTGACATCAAGAGAGGGAGGCATCCCCAAACTCTTAGACCTCTAGTCATTCTTCTTCTGACCATAGAGGCTTAGATTACACTCCCTCTACCCATAGGCCTCAGTCAGAGGGGTCCGGTGGGCCAACAGAAGCTCAAAGCCCTTTGAATCTCCCTTATTCTTCCTCCAACATCCGGGTAATGCTCAAACCCCTCCTGGATCCCATTCAAACTCTTCTCAGTGTTATCTTCTAGGGATATTGCGACTCTCTACTTGACGAAGTTTGACACAGACATGTTTTCCCCCAGTAGACATTGAGATTTGCACTGAGTTTATCAGATCATATGACTTACACTACAGATACTTTTGAGTTATTGGGCTCCAAGCATCTTCTGACTCCGACTCTGGTGTCTACCTACATGGGAGTCCCAGCTCTTCCTATGCAGTGCCCCTCGGATGATTCACCATTATTTCTCTCATTCATGTCCTACTGCAAATTGAATTGAAGGGGTTTTGATTGTAAGAAGGTCATCGAAGGCCACAACAAAAAGCTGGCCATTACTCGTTACTTCTTCACTCACTTCTACTCTCCATCAGGACATTACTTCATCATAAAGGGTATCCTCCCTACTTTGAATTCCCTCTTCACCATCACTCCATATGACTTCGCCTCACTTTTCTCTTCCACGTTTTGTGCCATTGTTCACAAATGCACACACAGGGGGTCACACACTTGCACTTGTGGTCCTCATCTCATCTACCTATTATATCTATGATGGGCCTATTATATCCATGATGGGCTCACCTGCCTCCTCCACATTGGCCTCTTTGGAAGTCTCTTCAACCTTGACATCCTCTGTCTCTGTTGCTTCTCCCTCTACACCATCATCTCGAGGGCATTTTTCTGGGCCACTCCCTCCTATACCAACCTCTTGTGCCTCACCTTCGATTTCTATTCAGGCAGAGTCGGGTTTCAAGGATATTATTTCTCAGGTCACTCCTCAGGTCTTACTTGCGGGATGACATCAGCCATTGGCCCCCTTGTAGTGGTGATTTTTTTTTTTTGCAAGAAAATTACTTCATTAAGTATGAATGAAAACCACGAGAGCAAGCTCAAATGCAGAAGTACATCATGCAATGCATGAGGAAAAAACAGCTCAAAATGAGCTAATAAAGAAACAAGGTGGAGGCTGAAAATGCCATCTCAACCCTGAAGGAGACTCAGAGAAGAAAGGAGATCCTCTCCAAACTCTGAAAAAAGTAACTCTCCTGGCAATGGCTGCTCTGGAGGATCCGTGCATGCTTGAAGAGATCTAGTAGCTAGCTAGGAATGGAATGGAAATGTGGAAAGCATATTGAAAAGCAAAATGGAAAGAAAAATGAAAGAACAAGTGCTAGGCAATGATAACCAAAATACTCACATGATATAGAGCTTGATGTTGACTGATGTCATAGACAATAGACAAGTACAACAGTATATAGTGTTACACTAGACTCTAGAAAGCCATAGTGTATATGGGATAACTCCCAATATGACACCTGGCATGTCTAGGACTCACTAGACTATAAAACACACCTAGAACACACATTTTAGACTCACTTTGGCTTCATATTCCAACACCCCTCCATGAAGGCAAGGTGAGAGACTACTAGAATGGAACCAAGAACAGAACATGACAATGATGGTCTAAGGTGAGGGACTATTGGAATGGAACCAAGAACAAAACATGACAATGACGGTCATCAAACTGTGCACCCTATGTAACTCAAAGGCTAAAGTCTGAGCGTGTTCAGAGGTTGATCCAAGCACTCTCATGGCTTGAGACTCAACATGCTCAGAGTCTCACGTTATAGCATGGCTACATGACCAGCTCATAGGTCTAGGAATACACCAACATCCTGGAACTCGGCCAGGCCTGATAATGAGACCTATCAAAGCCAATACATAGCTCCCACAATACATCCCCCTCTAAACCTATCAAAGCCAATGCATGGCTCCCACAATACATCCCCCCTTGGCTTCATAACAGGACATGTTAGGAAGCCACACACCAAAATAGAAAAACCAATACATCTTTTTAGGAGGACTATCCAAGACAGAGGACCTTTAGACTCAATGAAAACCAAACACTCAATATATATCATTTTAGGGGGACTACCTAGGGCAGAGGATCCCAAAATACATCAAGCGTGTAGTAATAAATAAAAATATCTCTTTGTGAAAGAGATGTCCTCCAAGTAGCTAATGCACATGTGTGCACATCCCTGCCAGTCGATGATGATGTCGATGAAGCGCTAGGCAGGAATGCCCCAAAATATGTGTCAATGAAGTCCATGGGTAGCTACATGGAGAAATGAGAAATTACATGATGACTCTCAAAATGCAGAAAGGAGAGTCACCAATGTCGCAGTAGAAGCCTCGGGTACCACGCAATATTTGGACTGACACAGTACACACTCTGATGGCCATTTAGGCGAGCATTGTTGGAATATGAAGCCAAAGTGAGTCTAAAATGAGTGTTCTAGGTGTGTTTTATAGTCTAGTGAGTCCTAGATATGCCACGTGTCATATTGGGAGCTATCCCATATACACTATGGCTTTCTAGAGTCTAGTGTCACACTATATAGTGTTGTACTTGTCTATTGTCTATAACATCAGTCAACATCAAGCTTTATATCATGTGAGTATTTTGGTTATCATTGCCTAGCACTTGTTCTTTCATTTTCCTTTCCATTTTTCTTTTCATTATGCTTTCCACATTTCCATTCCATTCCTAGCTAGCTACTAGATCTCTTCATGTGGTATCAGAGCCATGTTCCTAGCCCTGCTCTCTCTTTCCCTTTCCCTTCCAAGAGGTTGAGGTGAGGGAGGCCAATCAAGCTACTCTACCTCCTCCTCCTTGGAAGGCTGCCCTCTTCTCTTCTTCCTTGAGCTCTCTTCTCCACGCCATGATCTGCCACCTCTCTTCTCCTTCCTTCAGCTACATCTTTCTGTGACCTGCGGACGATGTGACACTTTTACTTGGATCTAGAAGCAGAATCACGGCTTTGTGTCTTCAGCAAAGTTGTAGAGGATCTTGAGTACTAAAAATTTTGTTTTTACATCATTACAATCCGAGTTTTCTGTGAAAAGTTACAGCCCTTGCAAGAAGTGACGAAATTTGTTTCTACGTGCGAATTTTGTTTTGGAGCTCAATGATTTGACAGCCCAAGCATGATGCAGCCAGCTCAACATGGAGCTGTCCATCCTCTTCATCGTTGACCTCTGCTCCAGCCCACTATTTGTTCCTTCTGCCCCCCGACATTCTCTTGGAGCTGCTGCCTGCAAGTTGGTGTTCGTATTCTGCCCACCATTCTGCTCCACGTAGCTCTACTGCCCACGTAGCTGTGAGCTCTTGACATTACATTGCGGTGACTCCTTCACGTGACTACTCCGACACACTCCACTACAGTGATCTCTCTGATTAGTGCATTACATCGAGCTTGATGTAGACCACTCTACATCATTAAGTGACTTCTTCAACATTGCTTATTCGATTGGTGCCTGAGGTACTTCGCATTGATTGACTTCCTCCATAGTCTTTAGGAAGGATAAACCTGGATACCCTCCATCGCCTCTATACACCTGGCTCTCCAAATATGCCATGCTGCAATGCTAGCCAAAATCTCCCAAGACGTGTCTACTGAGGCATGAGCAGCTCTGAAAGGAGTGAAGGGAACACCCTGGAGGGAACAAGACTCCACTGGGTGTCGCCGTACAATGAAAGCTGAATCTGAATCATGTCCCTCGAAAAACACCTGTGGGCCAGTAGGAGATAACGAAACCACTTAACCCCAGGTCATATAGAAAGGTGCTGTATGAAAGATGCTGAAAATCCTAGCAACACCTTTCCAAATCGTCGTCGCCTGTCTGCACTCCCAAAGGCAATGCTGTACTGACTCAACTGCCATGTGACAACGAGGACAAGTAGGGTCAGCCCCGAACCTGGATCTCCATAGGTTCACTGCAATCCTTGCATGAATAGAAAGCCAAAAGAAAAGAGTGATCTTTCTATTCCTGAGGGATTTCCAAAGCCTATGCCAAAAGTTCTTACGCACAACTGCGAAAATCTCCCAATGTGTCGCTCTGGAGGGCCTCCAACCTCTACTGCTGAGTTGAAATCTCCGGCCATTTCTAACGGTAGTGGTGAATTTCATGGATCTTATCACATTATCAGTTTCTACGGGGCTGCATCGGCACACATACGTCATCCTTAGCATCAGATACTCTGGACGGCAAGCCTTTTATCTCTCTTGACGGCATGGATCATATAGAGGCCATGAGCTCTTCTTTTGACTCTTAGGGGCTTAGCACATGGGAAGAAATAGGATGGGAATGGGAAAAGGTGGTCCCAAGTGGTCCCATGCATATTTCTATCCTATTCCCATCCCACCATGTGCTAACAAAAAAAGAACTAGGGATGGGTTTAGGAGGAAGAGGACACATGGCATCATTTCATGTGTTTAAGAGGTGGGGACCTTGTGGGGACAAGGACACATGTCATCCTTCCATGTTTTGGAATCCCTAAAAAAGGGGAACCCATTCTAGCTGCTAGGGTTTAGAGGCCATGGTTTAGGATGGGAGAAAAAGTGGCTACTCCCATTCTAAATCCATCCTAGACCACTTGGTGTAGGATGGGAGTAATGATGACAAAAATATTCCCATCCTAAACCCATGCTAGCCCCATCCATGTGCTACGGCCCTTAGCCCAGTTTGGGACAGGTATCAAAAGGACACATACTACTTGATCTGAATCTTACTTTGGGGATGATTGTTAACAGGACGACACCTCCCGCAACCTCTAGAAGAGTGACACCAGATCTTGCCGTGCAAGATGTAGAGTGTGGGATAGAAGAGATGCATCATGGCACAAAGAGTGAGAGCACAAGTGAGGCAAAATCCATTGTAGTAGAATGAAGGAATGACCTCCATTTTATAGAAAGAGAGGACGGCGTAGGAACCTCCCCTATATCAGTGGCAATCAGCCCCTACATCAGTGGGACTGGCCTAAATCAAAGGAACCTCCCATGTGGGGGCCTTTGGCTTACATCATCACTTAGCTCACACATCATAGCACTAGATGTGTCTCTACAATACACACACACACACACACACACATGTGACTCCCCTAGATGCACACATGCACCATGGAGCAAGCCCTTGACCATAGTTGTCCCAACATACCCCCCCTCAAGGGTTTGCCTCTTGCAATGTCAAGGATACATCTAGTCTCATAGTTTCTCATGCCATCTCATGGTGGTCACACATGGCCAACTCATGGTGGTCAAGGATAAATCTATGTCTAGGATCTCATGCTAGCAAAGGTGCCCAAGGGTCAAGGTTTACAAAACTGGGATAGACCAAACACATATCACATGGCCTACATCATATGGTGACCAGAGGTGATTTACAAAAGACAAAACATATGACATTCTTTTTGGAGTACTACTCCAGGCAAAGAATCTTAAAATTTGACCAAGTGATGATAAACAAAAATTCAAAGACAAGTTGCTCAAAAGGCAAAGTCCATGTCTTCTACTACAAAGTTGGATGCTTCTTTAGCTGATGGAGTTCTTTCTTCAACCAGATTTGACATAGTCCTCTTCTTCTCATTACAAAACTTTTCAGAGTGATTATTCTTTCGATAATATAAGCAAGGGTTGATTCTATAACAATCCTTCTCAAGGTGATTGTTTTTCCCATAGTGTTTACAAGTCTTGTACTTGCTCTTTGAAAACTTCACTGCAAGAGCCTCTATATGCATTTTGCCCATTCTTGAAGTGTTCTTTAAGGCACTAATGATGCCTTCTAATGAGGGTTGAGGAAGATTCTTTAAAGTAGTAACCACATAGTCAAAATCCTGAGGCATGCTCTTTAAAAGCACTGCCATAGCATCATCCTCAGTGACAGGGGAATTAATTGAAGCTAGTTGTGTCATAATACTTCTCATAGTGTTCACATGGGCAACAACATTATCTCCCTCCATTTTAAGTTCAAAGAACTTAATTTTCAGATTTAATTTGGAAGTATGAGATCTAGCACCAAACAATATGTCTAACTTGTGCCATGCTTCAAAAGGAGATTCCAAATCTGAAATGTGGTGTACATAGTCATCACCCAAACCTAATGCAACGATGGCATACGCTTTCTCAATTCTCTTTGCATCTGTAGGTGTAGAAGTAGAGTCAATGGCTTTTCCTTTACCTTGTTGTAGTTGATTCACCTTCCTGAGAGGTTTGAGTTCTTTCTTTGACTAAGTCCCATAGATTCTCCTTCATAAGCATAAACTTTATCTTCATCTGCCAAGTATGGAATCCTTGGCCATTGAAAATGTCAATTTTATAAGTAGCCATGAGAGGATCTTACCTTTGTCAGGCAGTGTACTCTTTTACAAAATGACTAATCTTGTGGAACAAAGAAATCTCCCTCACCATATAAATGTAGATTGCTAGAGATAAATTCAGAGAATCCTAATTATTTAGCATACTCAAAACCTGTTGGCTTCTCCCAAAGTTTCTTGATTGGGGTCTTCTTCACTTTGAATTTTGTCCTTCTTGTAGTCTTCTTCAAGTGATTAGCATTTGAAGATCCCTCAAAGCTTGGCATTTTGACAAAAGATTAGTCCTAACTGAATTTCAAACTGAAAATGCATTCTCTGAACTATACTTTGGCATTACCTCAATCCTCAAGCATCACTCTAGCATTTACTCTAGCATCAAATGTCCAAAACTATAAAAAATGCATTACAGTAGACTAGCTCAACTTGGAGGACACAATTCACACAACTGAAGAAGAGATTGAGAGGGCTTTCTGTGCAAAACTAAAGCTTGAATATCAAAGTAAGTTTACCTTAAAGCATTGCTGAAATAGTGTGTCTTTTGTCTAGGAGAGTTGCGCCTTCTTTGACTGTCTTTTCTCTGATTTCTCCTTGCTCCAGCAAGCATTGGCCTTCAAAACTCATCAGCAGCAGGCTCTAGGCATGGACCAGCTTGTGCTAGGAGGGCTCAGGCAATGGTTGAGCAGAGGAGCAGAATGGCGCATTTTTTCGTCAGAGTTTGCTTGAATCAGTGCGGGTGGAATACTCCAAATCTAGGGAAATGCTCTAGGCCAGAGGGGCGCCCCATTGTGTAGAAACTATAGCTGGAAGGGCTTGGCAAAAGTCGCAAGGAATAGGGAGAACAGAGCTAAGCCATTTCTGAGAGAAAGTAGGAAGAAAGCTCAAAAAGAGGTGTTGGAAAAGATGATGAGATGGCACTACCAAAATGATTTCTAAAAAGCCTACCAACTCTGATACCAAATGTAGAGGAGTGTGGGATAGAAGAGATGCATCATGGCACAAAGAGTGAGAGCACAAGTGAGGCAAAATCCATTGTATTAGTATAAAGGAATGACCTCTATTTTATAGAAAGAGAGGATGGTGTAGGCACCTTCCCTATATCAGTGGCAATCAGTCCCTACACCAGTGGGACTAGCCTAAATCAAAGGAACCTCCCATGTGGGAGCCTTTGGCTTACATCATCACTTAGGTCACACACTAGACACATCATAGTACTAGATGTGTCTATACAACACACACACACACACACACACATGTGACTCCCCTAGATGCACACATGCACCATAGAGCAAGCCCTTGACCATAGTTATCCCAACACAGGATACTCAACAAGACCCACTCGACACCTGACTTGGTGACATCATTTTTGTAGGTGGTAAGTTGCCCGTTATTACTGATTGTCCTCCCTTGCCGAAAAACGATATGTCGGACGTGTATTTTTTCTCATCTTCAAGAGATTCATTCCCCCACGAGGTACAGGTTAAGAAACAAAATGAGGATCATAAGAGGCTTCTTTATGCCCTCAAGCGAAAGAGATCAGCTCCTTACAATTCCCTTGCAGGAAACCCTGGTGTGCAATAGGAAAGCATATAAGACTCCCAATTGTTACCTGGACATAGATACACTAGCTCTGGTGGTAGCTTTGAAGCTCCAAGAGGATGAAGGTATAGCCTTTGAGGAGTACAGTGAGATTATTGATATGACTGACCGCATGACTTTTAGGGATCAATATGCATGGGCAAAAGACAATAGCTTGATTCAGTTGGGTGCTGTGTTGTTGGATTCTATAGGCCACACTTGCCGCATGCTGTCCCAAATACAGCATCTAAGGTTAGAGATAGAAAAACATATTGCAGCCCAACATAGAGAGTTGGAAGCATCTCTTCATGGGAAGCAAGTTCAGTGGGATGCAACCTTACAGGCAAGGGAAGCTCATTGAAAGGCTCAGCAGGATGAGCTTGAGCAACATATCATCGTTTGAAGAGGAAGAGTGGACAGCCACCAAACAAGATGAGGAGGACCGTCAGCTCACCAGGCTTAGATTCAAAGAAAACTCAGCTCTCTAAGTGAAAGTTACACCTCCATGGTCATAGGCAAAGCCAAAGCTGATCTGAAGGTGGTGCAGTTGTAGAGTCACTTGACCAAAATCAGAAGCAACTTCGACAGGACAAAGAAAATATGCAACCATACATATAAGGTTGCAGGGGGGATCTTGTTGGAATATGAAGCCAAAGTGAGTCAAAAATGAGTGTACGAGGTGTCTAGGGGGTGTTTTATAGTCTAGTGAGTCCTAGACATGCCACGTGTCATATTGGGAGTCATCCCATATACACTATGGCTTTCTAGAGTCTAGTGTCACACTATATAGTGTTGTACTTGTCTTGAGTCTTTTCATATCAGTCAACATCAAGCTATCTACATGTCAGTATTTTTGTTATCATTCCTAGCACTTGTTCTTTCATTTTTCTTTCCATTTTGCTTTTCATTATGCTTTCCACATTTCCATTCCGTTCCTAACTAGCTACTAGATCTCTTCATATGGTATCAGAGTCATGTTCCTAGCCATGCTCTCTCTTTCCCTTTCCCTTCCAAGAGGTTGAGCTGAGGGAGGCGAATGAAGCTACTCTAACTCCTCCTCCTTGGAAGGCTGCCCTCTTCTCTCCTTCCTTGAGCTCTCTCTCCACGCCATGATCTACCACCTCTCTTCTTCTTCTTTCAGCTACATCTTTCTGTGACCTGCGGACGATGTGACGCTTCTATCCAGAGCTAGAAGCTAGAATCACGGCTTTGTGTCTCCACGCCATGATCTGCCACCTCTCTTCTCCTTCCTTCAGCTACATCTTTCTGTGACCTGCGGACAATGTGACGCTTCTATCCGGAGCTAGAAGCAGAATCACAGCTTTGTGTCTTCAGCAAAGTTGTAGACAATCTTGAGTACTACAAATTTCGTTTTTACATCATTGCAATCCGATTTTTCTGTGAAAAGTTACAGCCCCTTGCAAGAGGTGACGAAATTTGTTTCTGCACGGGAATTTTGTTCTGGAGCTCAATGATTTTACAGCCCAAGCATAATGCAACCAGCTCAACGTGGAGCTGTCCATCCTCTTCATCGTTGACCTCTACTCCAGCCCACCATTTGCTTCTTCTGGCCGACATTCTCTTGGAGCTGCTGCCTGCAAGTTCATGCCCGCATTCTGCCCGTCATTCTCTTGGAGCTGCATCTTCTCTGCCCGTCACTTGATGTGAGCTCTTGACATTACATTGGGGTGACTCCTTCACGTCACTACTCCAAACTTTGGTGAAGACTTCCCGAGCTAAATGTAAGTTCTCCGATACTACTCCGACACACTCCACTACATTGACCTCTTTGATTAGTGTATTACATCGAGCTTGATGTAGACCACTCTACAACAACAAGTGACTTCTTCAACATTGCTTATTCGATCGGTGCCTAAGGTACTTTACATTGATTGACTTTCCAATTGGTCGTGGTACCTGAGGCTTCTACTTCGACATTGGTAACTCTCCTTCTTGCATTTTGAGAGTCATCATGTAATTGCTCCATGTAGCTACCCATGGACTTCACCGACACATATTTTGGGGCATTCCTACCTAGCGCTTCATTGACATCATCATCGACTCATAGGGATGTGCACATGTGTGCATTAGCTACTTAGAGGACATCTCTTACTCCTAAGAAATCTATTATTATTATTCTTACACCTTGATGTATTTTGGGTCCTCTGCCCTGGGTAGTTCCCCTAAAATGAAATGTATTGAGTGTTTGGTTTTCATTGAGTCTAAAGGTCCTCTGCCTTGGATAGTCCTCCTAAAAAGATGTATTGGTTTTCCTTTTTGTTTTTTTGGTGGCTTCCTAATATGTCCTGTTATAAAGCCAAGGGGGGATGTACTGTGAGAGCCATGTGTTTTTGGCTTTGATAGGTCCATTTGTTGGTGCATTGGTCTCCTAGACCTCTAAGTTGGTCATGCATCCATGCATGATGAGCCTCTGAGCCATGCTAGATGAGATTTCTATGTTATGCTCACTAGCCTCTGAGATTTTGTGGGAACTATGTCTAGTTCTAGACCGGCATGCATAATTCTGATGACCGTCATTGTCATGTACTGTTCTTGGTTCCATTCCAATAGTCTCTCACCTTGCCTTCATGGGGGGGTGTTGGAATATGAAGCCAAAGTGAGTCAAAAATGAGTGTACTAGGTGTCTAGGGGGTGTTTTATAGTCTAGTGAGTCCTAGACATGCCACGTGGCATATTGGGAGTTATCCCATATACACTATGGCTTTCTAGAGTCTAGTGTCACACTATATAGTGTTGTACTTGTCTTGAGTCTTTTCATATCAGTCAACATCAAGCTATCTACATGTGAGTATTTTGATTATCATTGCCTAGCACTTGTTCTTTCATTGTCCTTTCCATTTTGCTTTTCATTATGCTTTCCAAATTTCCATTCCATTCCTAGCTAGCTACTAGATCTCTTCAGATCTCCTTCGGCTACAGGCTGAAATTTCTACTCTTTAATCCAAACATGATCATTACAGGTATGGCTACCATCGATACAAAGCAAAGTTTGAAGAGACCTACACAACTTTATGGACACTATAGAGGAGAAGGAGCAGACCAACAACCCCGGAGCCTCCACACATCCACCACGCCACCATTTTATCCACCAAGCAGTGGCTCTTGGATCTACCACTATTGCATGTCTTTCTTTTCAATTCCCTTGGATTCTGGATCTGGCAATTTTGATGTGTTTTCTTTCAGTTCTACTTGGTGTGTTGTATATAGATCTTTCAAGATGAGCCATTTTTATTTCAGTTTTGGAGATGTAAGGCTAAAAGCCATTTTTATTTACTTAATTTGTACTTGTAATTTTATAGCACTGAACCATTGGTGATGCTGTAACTTGTCATTCACCAAGATGGTGAGTGATAGTGGAAGGGAAAATTGTTGTACTTATATTGGTCAGAGCTTGGTCACAAGGGGTCATACCATGGTCACAACTTGGTCACACCTAGGTCACATCTTGTTCACATCTTAGTCACTAGAGCAACTTGTCAACGATGGTCGGCAGACCTTGGTCACACCTAGGTCACATCTTGGTCAGTGGATTAACATGTCAAGGATGGAAAAACGTTGGTCACACTCTGGTCACACCATGGTTAGACCTTGGTCACACCTTGGTACTTCGGCCACATGAATGACGTGACTGGAGCGATACATGAGCAGAACGGGACTGGAGCGGTACATGAGTGGTACATGACTAGAGCAGTACATGTGGGGCATGGCGAAGGTAGACTGACCTTGTTCAAAGCAGGTTTTCTCCATTGTTGAAGGGATGCACACAATTCAAGATGTCCCAAGTGATACGACCTAACAACTAGGGAATTAAAGGCTCAAATGGGAATACTATCACGTCTAAATCTCACCAACAAAAGGAGATAATTGACAAAATGCATCGCACGCTCCTGGATTGTGTCTATTCAAGGGCAGCACTTAAGGGTCAGAATGCAATATTTGTTTCAAGTACACAGATTGCACATTTGATTTCCATTTTTTAATAAAAGTTTTTCATTTTTAATGTGCAGATTTCCATTTTGCAGAATACCTTGGATCAAACCAGAATGCAGGTACCGCAGTAAACTTTGAAAACTAGCCATGGTAAACTTATTTAGTCCAATTTATGCTCATGAATCCTTGGCCAAATATCGACTTTCCAAAAGAACATATCAATGGACTTTTTATATGAATATACAGAGGGAAAAAAACTGGAAACAATGTGCTAGCAATCATGCAGGTGTCATGACTGAATGCAAAAAAGTGTAGCTGGCTAACAATCCTATGCGTGAATTATGGTAATTGATAATGAGTATTTGATGTCTTCCAGGAATGGAACTTTTTATGGGATGCAAAAAATTAATCACAGAGGAAACAATACAATGCATCATGCTGTAAAGATATGGGTGATCAATTTATCTTATAGAAACCTAGTGCCTTAATGCACAAACCTTTTGTCAGCAGCAGCAATACTCAGAAGTTCTCCCATATTTGTGGATACCAAACACTGAACACCTTTAGAACATAGAATATTCTCTTTTAGCATCTTTATGCTCTCCTCCGATAGTGACTCCTTCAATTTATAGCCCTTCACAATGGTATTGGCTACTTCGAAAGCCAGTATTTCAATTCTGTTTCCTTTTGATAGAATTCCAGAGGTAAATCCATTTCCCATATTAAGATTTGTCATACTGCTTCCTAAAGTATCCAGTGCTTCAACTGCTTTCCCAAGACCAACAGTTCCAGCCCTTCCCAGAAAGGATCCTACATTTACCTGGCATCTCACGAAAATACAGAAACCAAAAACTGTAAGCTCAGACTGCAGATATTGAAGCCATAGAAACCAGTGATAACAGTATAAAATAACAACTCATGGTATAATCTGTCTTTTAGAAACAATTTTTGTGCACTTCCAGCCAACTAAAGAAGGTATTCTCTTTGCCCTAGACATGCTCTGCTATTATGATGCAAAAACCATCTTTCTTGGTGGTCACACATTTCCAAAGGAAGACTAGAATGATAGGAGAATACAAAATATGTTATCAATGGCTTCTGGTATGTCTTGCTGTAACATTAGGAGATTCACTAAATATTTAAGCCATAATTAAAGAACTTGCAACAGAAGCACATTAACACATTGTAACAATAATGGGGAAACATTCATGCTATCATGAACAAAGGAACTCTCCTTGAGAAAAGATGGGCACCTAATGAGATCTATGGCACTCTTTGAGCAACCATTTATAATGGATATCCTGCTCACCGTCCAGGATGCAATAATCCATGATTACGAGGTTATTTATATAAATAAATTGCTCTATTTTCCATTCAACATTACAGCAATTGATAAATCCTCCAGAAACACATGGATAAGTCCCTTCAAAAAGTCCACACTCAATCAATCTCTCACACATCTAGGTCCTTCTTTGGAAGTTATTGTATTCATGTAACATGCCCAGCTCTTGGTCAAGTATTTGACACTTGGGACCTTTCATGTCGCTTGTGTTCCATAGCATTTTCCCCTGCATTTTTGTTCGTTGACAAGTGCCCCATAAATCACCTATAGACAAAGCTGATCCTTCATCAGATACATTGATGATAACTGACAAAGCTCAGAGGATCCTATGATACACACGAGTACTACTACTCCTCTTGCATACAAATTTCTTTGGGCATCTAAGACCTTTTTTTCCCTCAGAAGAAAGAACCGATTAAAACATGAGAAGACAGATTCAAAGAGTCAGATACCTATGAAGTGCTGAAAAAACCAGCTGTCTTGCAGCATGTTTCCCTGGGTCCCAGCTCACTGCCTAGGATACATTGGAGGCAGATGCCAACAACCAATGTGGTAGAATATACAACCAATGGATTCCTCAATCGATGGATATAGAAAATGCCTATAGGCCAAGCCTTGAAAAACACTCCTGCCTCTTGGCAGTCTTCTTAGAACCTTCATACCTTCCTTTAGATGGCATGCAATCTATGAATGAGAGATGCAGAGTATGTTCTTTATTGATGATTTTACTAGAAAGCTTTTTGTGTAGTTGCTTGGTAATAAAGAAGATGCTTTTGAAGGTTTCAACATTTCAGAGTATATGTTGAGAGGGAGGCGGGTGAATGTCTGATAGCCCTCCAAGATGATGGGGGAGGGGAGTTTTGTTCAAACATTTTCAATGAATATTGCAGGCTCACAGGAATAGACATGCCATCAGGAAGATGTATACACCTGAGCAGAATGGCAGTGCTGAGCAAATGAACCACAACCTCACAAAAATGCATGTTATTCCACACAAAGCTGTCAACCAAATTTTCGGCCATCACCCCTGTAGCTGGCATGGTACAAGGCCAGGTTAGTAGCTCGTGAATTCATGCAATGAGCTGGCATTGACTACTACGCAGCAAGAATAGCCTCAGTTCGGCTTACTAGGGCCATAGCAATCCACAACATTGTACCGTATATTGGATGGATGTCATGACCACGTTCTTGCATGGGAATTTATGTGAGGAGGGATACCTCAAGCAACCTCTGTTGGTGTCTTCAGACGAAGCGATGCTTCAGGAGGCAAAAGATGTACATTGTCAAAGGTTTTCCACATGAAAGGTCTGGGAACTGTTGAACATTTCTTGCGAATTGATTTTATCTGGGGTCCTGACAGATGTATATTGTCACTTTCTCAGCGCAATTATCTGTCAAATGTTACGAGTCACCACAATTCCCCCTGATGCTTTTCCAAGCCGTCTGCCCAGATCTGACACAACTCCTACTTTCCCCTATCAAGAAACCTTAGGAGCAATTACGTTTCCAGCAGTTGAGTACACAGCCCAATTGAATTATTTCGGTTGCTTTGCAAATACTCCACTTGCATGTCACTGCAATTACCTTAACGGACTTCTTCGCTACTATTCACTACACTTATGATGTACGCAGATGCTGATCCAGCCATTGACTCCTCTTCTTGAAAATGCACTTTTGGATACTTATGCATGGTAGCCAGTGCACCATTGCAGGCCAAACAAATGGCAACCTGTTGTTGAAATAGACTCACCAGAATTGTACGTAGATGATCTGATTGTGACAGGCAGCAAGGATAGCTTCATCAAAAAGCTAAAACAAGACTTATCTGCAGAGTCCGAAGTGAAAGATCTTGGACTTATGCACTATTGTCTTGGACTTTAGTTCTGGAGAGATTTAGATAGCACCTTCATCAGTCAGCTCAAGTATGTTGACAGACTCCTGAAAAAGTTTCATATGGCAGATTGCAAGATTGTAGCCACTCCCATGGAATAGAGAAGGAAACGTTTGCAAACAACCTCCAGTGTGGCATGTGGCAGTACAGCTATTCTAACTCAGTGGAGGATAATGCAATGCATTATTGTTGTTGACTAGACCAGCTACCAGCTCAATACACACAAAACATATTGATATAAGATTTCATTTTGTCGGACAAGCCTTGGATGATAAACATATTACTCTGCTCACTTAAAACATGCTTGCACATATTCTCACCGGACCTATACATATTATGATCCGCTGCACCACTGATAGGTGGGAGTGCTGTAGCTAACTAGCTTTGACAGCATCAATCAGATGCACACATGCACAGTTGATTGCACATGCACAGTTGGTTTTGGCGCATGCACACCTGATTGCAAATGCACGATTGGGTTTGGCGGATGGACTTGAAACTGGCCAGCTCTGTAAATGCCATAACTAAAACAATGCTCAAAAGCGGGCTTTCAAAATGCATACAGCATAAATCCTAATGGGGCAATACCGACTGAAGTGTGGCCAGATGCCACGGTCATGTGAACCCCCTCTGGAGATACACTTCGCCGATTCTCATATCTTTTTATTCGGCCTTGTTAATGAACGTTCCTTTCGTTTCTGCTCCAAGAGCGTGAATGCCCCTGCGCACTTGTACATTGAAAGCGGGAATTATGGAACCTCCGAATTGGTGTACAGCCACCTGCAGATTCACATCAGATTCTTGCAGTCTAGACACAAAGCCCTTTAAAGTTTGCTTCTTACGCCTTTTGTGACAATCACGTGAGAATCGAGTCATACTCAGGATCAGAGTATACCCAGTACCGGTTTCGGATGTATCCGGACGCAAACAATGCGCTATGAAAATTGGAAAATACCTTGGCAACTCCTCTGCTTGCGACAACTGTCGTTCCTGATCTAGCAGTCCTGTCCTTCTCCGAAAAAACCCTGAGAAGTTTTCTTTTATCGTCCTTATCTTCGGCATTTCCCAATTCCAGATGATTCTCATGCCCGGCACTACGCGTACTATCAGGGTCTTTTCGATCAATCGGCATCTCATCTATGCTAGCAGGCACCTTCGGTGGCATCCTATCCAATGGTGATGAACGATCGAGATTTGGCTGATGTCCGCCTACGCTCGCATCTTCGTGTTTGAATCGTGAGCAGACAACCCCCATTATTCTTTGAGACTTTGGCTTACTGATCGTAGCAGCTCCGGGAAAACTTAACGTCGGGAACCAGACCGAAATGATCTCGAAGAAACCCAATGTTGTGGAGTTCTCCTCTGTGCACGTCGCATTCTTGTTCGAGGCCGGGTAGGAAACTGCGCGCTCGTGCGCGTGTTGACGACTTCCTCCGTACTACGTAAAGAATTCCAATCCAGCCTCCCTCTTTCCGTCAGCAGCATGTGAAAGTCACTGGACTTTGGCGGTGTCATGCGATTTTCCAACTCCCTACGACGTACGAATTTGACGTCTATCAATCAAAACTCGCGAGGGGACGTCTCCTCCCCTTCCTTCCAAGTTCCTCGTACGTTCATGCTCAATCCTCTCTTTTCATTCGTCAGCCCAACGACTCCGCCGCCGCTGCACGAAGACTTCTTGCTCGCTGATCCCCAGCCCAAACCTGCCTTCTTCGCTCTTCCTGGAGTCTTTATTATCACTTCAAACAAGATCTTTTCTCTCCTCACGAATCTTACGACCATCGCTACCTCCCTGCTTTTCCTTTTCCATTTCACCAGAACTTAGGGGCGACAACAAGCTGTAAAGAGTTTTGCTGGCCTGTTAATTCATGCCACAATTTTCGAGCTGCTGCTGTTTTCCAACCCCGCAGGCGGAGCAGGACACGATGAGGGATAAAGAGAACAAATCGGGTGTCCACAGCAGACGCAGAAGCAGAAAGCACTACGATGACAAAGAAAACATTGTGATGAAATTTCAAAATCTCAATTCTGAAGTCGAAAGGATCACTCGATCTGCGCTCAGGAATCCATGCATGACCCTTCAGATTTACCAAATTCCACAGAGAACCGAATCATGACAGTCTAAATCCATGCAACAGACACACTTCTTTTTAAGTGAAGGGATTCACAACAAAGCGAAAATAGCCATTTTCAATTTTCAAAAAATCTGAAACGATTTTAAGATCCCTCCACATGCCCCCTCCTCTCCCCTCTCGCGCTCTCTCAATTCATCATCTCCGCCCTCTTTTCCGCACTTCACATATTCCTTGCTATTTTGAATCTAGGCCTGGCCTTATGAATGATTTATAATCATTCACCTTGTTTTTTAAAAGTGAAAGCCATGCAGCAGACACACACACTGAAGCACCAGCTCCTGCAGTTGGCCGTTTGCCCATCTGAGCTGGTTGCCTGCGCTCGACTCCCTCGGGATGAACTTCTTGCCTGTCAATGTAGGCACAGTGGCAGCTCCGACGCTTGAGCGTTCGTCCATCTGAGCTCAGTGCCCACGTTTGACTCTTTCGCGATGAACTTGTTGCCTGTAGACCGATGTGCCCATCTTGTTTTGAGTGTTGGTTTTCTTCGTGTGAGGCACTAACACCCACCAGAGACCTCTTTCCCGCCACTTCAAGTGTGAACTAACTAACCAGGAAGCGGAGAAGATACCAAGATCCTGACGAAACCAAGGCTGTGGGAATAGCTCTTTCCCCCACCTTTATGTATTCAATGCCACATCAAGTGTGGACTTCTTGCTTTGTAACTAACCGGAGAGCGGAGAAGATTCCAAGACCCTGACGGAACTAGGCATGTGGGAAGAACTCGTTTGCTCTACCTTATGTATTCAGTGCCATCTCACATGTGGACTCCTTGTGTAATTAACCAAAGAGGCGGAGAAGAGCTAGGATCCTGACAGAACCTAGCATGCGAGACTTACCTCAGATCCCAATGGGTGGGAATAAAAACACAAAACTCATAATTTATTAATGGCTTCCAAATCATTTAGTCCACACCTTTCACCTCCCATCCACAAGTCAAACAAAGACCTCTACTACAAGACAAAGTCATATATAGCCCACCTATATTGCCCTTGCCACCTCCCACAAGGAAGTCCATAGGTCAAACAGAGGCCATTCTACTACAAAAACATACTGCCCATCTATATTGCCTTGAGTTATGGACTGAAGTAAGACCAAAATGTGGGGAAGGAGTTAGAACTTATGTCAACTTATTGATGAGCAACAATATTATACTTGGCCAATATTATACTTTGAAAATTTTCTAAAAAACAAAATGCCGGCTTTTATTATAAGGAAAAAAGATACAAAAGATGGCCATCAATGGTGTGTGAACTGGTCTGCTGGAAATAGGGCATGGTTCTTGCAAAACAGGATGCCTTGGTTAGGCAATCCTTAGTAGGTATATTATCCTTAATGGTTTAGGGTGTGCCTCCGTGTTAGGGTTTTATCCTTGCTGCCTTGTAGCGTAGGCCCGGGTGTCTTGCCAATAATATACTTAGCCATTGTAAATTGCAAGAGGGGGCAGATTTGATTTTCAGGATATTTTTGCAAAGCCACAAAGCCATGGCGCTATCTACTATTCTTGTTGTTGTTCTTATCCTCATCATAGCCATCGTTTTGTTCATTGTCATTATGATTATTATATTAATATTGATTTTTGAGAGTGACAACTTAACCTACCTTGTTGACAACGTTTTTAAGGCCTTCTTTTTAAAGGCCAAAGAAGCACCAAATTCTTGTTGTCCCTCTCCCCTATGACTGAAAAGAAATTACCAAAAAAACATTTTTAAATAATTTTGTGAAGGACCAAATTCTTGTTGTCCTCCTCCCCTACCTCTCATAAAAACAAAAAAGAAATTCCTAACAAAAGGGGTCGGGACGAGGAGAAGAGAAACCCTTAGCCTTCTTTTTTCTTTTACTTGTTCCATTTTTCCTAAAGGGAAGGAAGAACTAACAACAATAAAGCTACCAATAGCCCCTATAGATGGAGATACTCTTCCTCAATATGCGCCTCACATGTACTATGTTGCAATTATTTGATAAATGTTTCTACACCCTCAAAAAGGTAGCCATGAGGTAGCCATATACCTCAAATTTGATTGCTTTATTTTTCTTTTTAAAAAGAAATCTTCTTTTTATGGATGTTGCTTCGTGAGATATGCTGGCGGAGGCCTAACACATTGGCTTCGTGAGAAGGCAATAAATCCTTTGATCCCTAGGTAAAATTTTCATATGGTCTTTAGTCCTCCTAAAAGGTGTTTCACCTCTCTCTCTCTCTCATGGACATAGGGTGTGTCTTGGCAATGACATAGGTCCAACTCTCTCATGGACTTTCGAAGAACTTATATATTTTTGTTATTAAAATAGGGGATTTGTCAATTTGTTATTGTCTTTTTGTTGTTGTTTTTTTGCTCACTTACTTTTTCTTGATTGCTTTTTTTGGCTTGCTCGCTTCTCCTCGCTCACTTTTTGGTGATCCTCTCAGCGCCCTGGGAGTAAAAAGTAATATTCTCTAACCCTTCAACTACTATTGAATAAAAAGAAGCCCTTTTGGAATTTTCTTGATTTGCAATAGCATAATACTTTCTAATTTAGTTATTCAACACTTGGAAATGGTCTTAGGAAATCCTCTTAAAATACTAGAAATGCCCATTTGTATCCTTTGCAAAATAAAAAATGATCTTGAGCTAACAAGACACTTGAAATGCAGAAATAGATAAATCAAATACTTTGTGTAGTTTTATAAGCTTTTTTGGAAAAGGAACTCCCATGGGCTTAATGGGTTACTTGATTAGGAATTTGAACCTTTCAATGATGTTGAATTTTACTGTCATAAGTCCTATTTTTGCTACCAATGTAGTGAAAAATCCAACATTTGATGATGTTTGATTTATAAAGATGCCAAGGTTTGATTATTGCTAACCTAGAGTCACTGAGACAAGGATAACAACTATGTGCTAGCACTAAAGCCTGGCTTCACAACATAAATGGAATGTTCTTTCATTTTGTTGTGATGAGTTGGTGCACTTCTCAGTCAAGTTTGTAGAATAATATCATCGGCATGATAATATGGGATATATGATTGATGTTGGCAGCATAACAACTTACCCTTCGAGGCACTTATCATATCAATCTTTATGAGAACCTTTTTGTGCAATAACAAGAATATTGAGGGAACTCAGCTTCTCAAATGGAATTCACAACCACTTGGATAGATCCATAGGAGATAGTGGAATTTTGGCTTGGAAATTAATGTGTATGACCTATGTTCTCCTTAAAAACTATCATTATTGTTCATATCAAGTTAACTTAGTATAACCTTTAGATATGGAGCCATAAAAGCTTACTAGCCTACCTTGTTTTACTAAAAATAAATAGATAGTTAGATAAAATGGGATATTTTGTATCTTTGTGCAACTTGGATCAGTTTGTTAAGATGCTGAATATACATAGATGGGATGGATCTTTGCAAGATAGCTTGTATCAGGTTTATATACTTGTTTGGACTTGGTTTCCCTTTCCTATGATGTAAACAATGATTTTGATTATGATTTTGGACACAAGGTAACTTTTGACCTTGAGATTCATACTTTATGTCATGATAGTTAGTTGTTTATGTAACACAAACAACATGGAAATATATGGAAGAAGATGTATAAGGATAAGAGTTGCAATATTAGAATCCTTGTTCTCAATGCTATAAGGGCTTCTTTCTATTACTTTGGAATGGACTTGGATTGCTTTCATTAATTGTGGTTCACTTAAGAAGGAAAAAGGAAGGTAGAGATCTAGGATGAACACACACACACACACACACACACACAGAGTTCAGTATAATGTTGGACTAGCACTCACTACTGGATCTTGACAATGTTAGAGGGGTATTCTCCCTTTTCAATGGTAAGAAATCCAATGGTCCTTGAAATAATTGGAACAAGTATTGCAACCCGTGTGAAAGACAAGCATCACTACCGACAACGACATTTATATATAATCTCTTGATGGGAGCCTATGGAGGATAATTAAGAAGATTAGTCGTTGGGATTCTTCTTCTTTTTTCCAAAATACATTGCAAGACTAACTAAAAAGGACTCATAGATTTACGTGGTTTTCAGGGTAAAAATGCATGAAAATTATCAAGGACTTTATGCGAAATTACCCATGTGGGAATGGATTGACCCACTGAAATGAACCGACTGAGTCAACTTATTGCACGAAATGGCTATTTAAGCCAACCGTACAGGCCATTTCGGCTCATTGCGCAGTCTCTTCCTCACAAGCCTGAGACTTATAAGCCAAGTATATAGCTCGATTCTCTCTACCTGTGGCCACAGCCAATAGCCTCCTAGCAGTACAGCTAAATGCCAGTAATCCTCTCTGCGCTCAGACACAACCACTGTAGCCACCTCTCAGGTCTTCTACTTCTCCCTTGGAAGCATCCACAAGGACTACCAAGCTCACGGACGGACGGACATACAGCCTTCGTGGGTTAGTAGATGGACGTATAAAAGCCATGGAGGGATCAGAAGTGAGAAGTCGTGGCAAATCAAAAGTGAGAAGTCGTGGCAGTAGGAAGGATACCGTGGAAACTTAAACAGCTAGCAAGGCGTGAACGGGTTCTGGAGCGTATAACTCACAGTATGATCGCATGATTACAACTGTGTGTAGTCAAGGAATAACTTGCTATGCATCTAAATGTTTCCAAATAGTTATTTAGATAGTACTGTGTAGGATATACAGAGAGTAATCAGAGCATTCTAACGATGTCCACTCTTCACGAAAGCCATCATGAGCACGAGCGTTACCATCTTACATAAAGGCTTCTAGGAGCTTGGTAATACACACAAAAAGTGTGGAGGAGGTTGCACTGGTGAATCAAGAACACCCACAGAACGTTATGATTGAGGTTAGTCACTCCCAAGGTTCCCCTATTATGCACGTGTCTCGTTTCAGCACCTTATTTACCTCTATGTCTTCTTGGACGGCTCATACACTTACGTGACTTACTAGGTATATGCTATCTTACCATCCTACTAAACAATTGGCTAAGGAGCATCATGGATATGGGAATTTGTCGTAGCTTGGTTTTAATATCGGATGATATGTGTGTGTAGTATGAAATTTGAATGACTTAGGCAAGTCTTTGTCTTATTTCTTTTAAGAAAACAAGTACTTTAGCAAAAAGAAGCATTCACGCAAAAACAACTATGACTTCCACATAGGAATATGATCCTATATTATGATGACCATAACTCTCTTTTTATATGCTGGCAAGATAGCCATTTTTTCTTGGGAAAAGTTGCCATTCAAAATATGACGTGAAGTCTCTTATGACCCCCTACTTGGGAAATTCGTAATATGACAATCCAGAAAGAAGGAATTACATGCATCATTCATATGGAGCATCTGGATACCTGTGACTCAAATCTTGAGGTGCCACATGATGCACCACCATCCAAGGTCGATATATTTTACCCTTATAAATGGCTTATGATGTTATGACATCGATAACAAGTGGAGCTACGCTGTGAAGCCTGCAGTCCCACAAGTAAGGATCCTTGTTCTAACTTGTCCTTGTTGTGGATGGATGTAGGTGAGTGGAGCTCCTTCAATATCATTCGGTATTTATAATTTTATAATTTAAATCCCTCTATGTAAATATTTTCTTATTACATACTATCTTGATTGATAAGACTAAGATGGATAATGTTTGTCTTGAAATGCACACACACACTTAGGGGGATGGACAAGGGAGGGAAATCCTCGTCTATTGTCATCCATAACATTTTTCCAATCTTTTTCTTGTCCAAATTAAACAGGACTATGCCTGGCATAGTGATCTGCTAAAAATGGGATATATTGATCCCCTTCCGGCTCCTTCCATTGGAATTCAAGGATTTTTGTCCATCATTTCCAGCAAGGAAATCCATAAATTCATCCAACAGCATGACTTTGGTCTACTTTCTACTTATCTGGAAAACCAGCAGCTATTGTTGATCCAGCGAAGTATTTCTGATTGGTGCCGCATTTGGGAGCTTTCTGCAAAATCTTCTGACAATGCCCTTTCCACTATTCAAAGGCCATCAAAAGTTATTGGAAAGGATAATTTCCAATGATGAGTCACAATACACGGAGTATAAAAGAAAAGCTGATGGGATGATCAAAGCTTTTTGCCGCTACCACAAAGCGAAAAATCTTTTGGATAGTAGTGGAGGAAGGAAGCGTACCACCACTGTTACACCTTTTTGCATAAAATTACACTCTCTTATTCCATTTGATACTTTATCTCAGGAAGAGAGAAATGTCCTTACACAGGACTTTCCTGCACCAGACACTTTGGCTCTGAATATCAAGGATATTTCACTTAATCCCCTTATCCCAAGAAGAATACTGGAAGAGACATTTTCACATCAGGTTGACCATAAGTTGTGGTCGCTCAGTGACTTGAGCATTATAGCACCTATCACTTTTGAAATGTGGGCAGTTTTGGCAGGGATCACTAAGAATGTTGATACCGTTAAAAAAGAATATAGGAACATGGCCATTAATGGGAGATCGCTAACATTATCTTATCAGAACTCTTTGCACTAAATGAGTTGGAAGAGTCTTTTTGAACATCAAAGCAAGGGATTTTTTGTAGCCACAAAACTCTACTACCTGCAAAAAAGGTATTAGATGTTTGGAATTATATGCGACCTTACTTAAAATGCAATGAGAATGCAACTCTATCAATGTAGGGTTACAATGCCCAAACAAGGTAATGTGGTTTGACCATGCTATAGGTACATACTGAATCACGTACACATATTTATGCATGGCAATACCCTTACAGTCAAATTGTATGCCTTCATACAATGGTGCTCATCTTTTCTTTAGTTCTCTATTAAACAAGCTATGATTTTCTCCTGCTTCTGGGAGTTAGTCAATGAAGGTGAAAAAGCTACTATAAATGATCCAGACGCTGATCCATTTCAAGGACTTAATGGCAAAGGGATTAACTTCTTGGTCAGATTTCTCAACCCAAAACGGGCTAGAATTATGGATGAAAGGCAACTTAGAAGTTCTAGAGGTGGTGGCAACTTAGCTCGTGGTGGGAGACGAGGTAATGTACCTAGAAGAGGAGGCTACCGCCCCCCCATGGGTAGAGGTAGAGGGCAACGTTCAATTGATACCTATGGATTTAATAGGGGCAGTGATGTTGGGAGAAGACATGAAACTTTCGATTTCTCCCTCGGTGGATCATCCGTGATGGGGACAACTCAAGACATGGCAATACAAGATATGATACTAATGGGGGAAGTAAAAGCTCTTCAAGAATAACTATTATAGAGGAAGGGGATCCTACTAAAAGGATTATTTTTTGATACAGGTTCATATATGGATCTCTTTTTCAACTCATGGAAGGAAGGTGTTGGACAATATGAGAGAAAAAACTTTTCACACTTCATCAATGCTCTTTTTGATAACCGCTACTTGAAGGCATAACTTTGAGAGACTTTTTTCTAAATGCCAGTTCATTAAGCCTAAAAACATACTTTATGAGCTTATACGTTGTTTTGAACCCAACAAATTGAAGTTGTTTAATGATTTTGGATTTGCTTGGTCTTATACTCTTTGACACTTTTTTCCACTTCATATAATGTGGCCCACTCTTGCACTTGCATGAAATATAAGTGCTTTGCTCCAATTCTAAAAATGGAATTTTTTAAAGAACTACATGTCCTTACCACGGACATTGATATCTGTCACCACCCTAAATTGAAAGAATTCCTTTCAAAAGGACTCAACCACATCCCACCCTTACCACTGAATCCTTTCATTTTTGTAGAAGTTTGTCAAAACATGGTCCAAACTCTGTATAGTCTTAAAAATCACACCCCTTGGTCTTCACAAAGACAAAATCCGGACACTCTATCTATCAAAAATTGATAAGATATGTCCGAATTGGGCTTCCTCTCTCCCATGGTTTGAAATAAACGCATCATGAGTGAGATGGACTTTCTTTCCTCTCATCTCTTTATCACTGGCCTTGATAAGTCTCCTCAAGCCCCTACATTTATATGCAAAAATCTCTATCACATGTTGGCCATTCAGAAATTATCTCGAAAGGAGTTGTTATTCACCCCCCTTGATGAACAAGTAATAAGCACTTTCATTATTGAAAAAATCAACTCATTTAACCTAGGACAAACTACCATTACCTCTCTCCCCTTTCTTATGTGAACTTACAAATGTCATAAGAATTCTGTATGTTGGCTCTAGATCGGTACGACAGGGTTGCCGGCTTGCACTTTACCTTTTCCTTTTTGTAGCGGAGGCTATGGGATACTTTATGCAGGCTACCAGTCATGGAACTTTGGGCCTTCATCTACCTATCCGGTAGGAGCAGGAGCTTCTGGACACTAAGTTTGCTGATGACACGGCACTGACAGTCAGACGAGATGCATATAGTCTTGCTACTACCGTGGATTCAATTGACAAGTCCTGCCTAGCCTCAGGGGGACTTGTCAATTGGAACAAATCAAAAGGCATCTAGATTGGAGCTCAGCAGGATACCCCAGCATGGGGAGGAGATAGAGGCTTTGTATGGATACCCAGAGGCACCTCCACGAGATATCTAGGCTTCTAGGTTGGCATTGAGGTGTCCCCGACGCAATAGTTTGCCCTAGTTCTTGAGAGTATTCAGAGAAAGCTAGCCTACTAGAGTACGGTTAGACTTTCTTTGGCCGAAAGAGCATTGGTACTCAACCAAGTTCTACTAGCGACTATGTGGTACGTTGCGTCATGTTGGTGCTTCCATGCTGACTCGATCCGTCAAGTGAGGAGATTGCTTCGGGACTTTCTGTGGAGTGGTGGTGATGGTTCTGAGGACACTAGGGCCAAAGTTTCATGGGATAGTATCACTTTACCCTTCTTGTAGGGAGGACTTGGGGTTCTTGATCCGAAGATGCAGAGCAAAGCCCTTTGAGTCAAACTTCTTGTTAGAGGTTTGACTCTAGGAGATCAGCCGTGGAAGTAGTTCCTATTGCATGGGATTCACTAGTGCACCCCCAGAGTAGCAGGTCAGTGGGCAAGTAGAGTCAGTTGGATCTTCCTGACGGATCAGCATTCTCAGCCTTCCTCACCACTTGTAAAAAGGCTTATTTAGATATGGGATCATTTTTTACAGCACCTCATCAGAGCAATTCCCTCCTCCAGAGAGGAAATTGCCAGACAACCACTTTACCATAACCCCCTGGTCCTGTACCAAGGATCTTCCCCTGGTACAGAAGTTAGGACTCCCTTGGCCAGATGGCATGCTCAGGGGGTTGTGACAGTCAGAGATTTTGGTTCAAGGGAGGTGTGGAGATGTCAGAGGAGGTGATCAGAGATAGACATGGACCACTTGGACAGATTGCTGCCACCAGATTACTGATCATGAGAGCTATTCCTCAAGAGTGGAGGGATATACTTATAGATCCAGCCTATGTTCATCCCATCTCTACTTGGTCAGGTTGTTTTAGTGAGGCTGAGCTATGCATTGGAGTTCGTTTAGGACTGGCATTCGTTTAGGACTGGCACCGTTTATTTATTTTGAGACGGACTCCTCTCACAGATTGTATCCCACTCAGCCCCTAGATCGACAGGAGCTCCTTTGGCAGAGATTCAGGGTCATTGGTTGCCTGGGTAAGGAATGGGCCACAGATCCTTCCAGGTTGACTATTGCAGAGGATACTAGATGGAGATTTTTTATTTTTTAGGGTCGACCTCTTGTGGAACTTGACTGGGACCCAGGTGAGTGGGCATGGCCTGCTCTGGCAGGTGTTCGTTCTCTTTCATTTTTATAGTACTCGACGAGGGCAGGTTACAGGCTTCAGCAAAGAGATTCTCATCACCGACCATCTGCTTCCCAACATTGGCATGCACAGGGACTTACTACAGAGCTCTTGCAGAGCTACTGGACCCACTTTTAAGGCATCAATAGAGCAAGGAAAGTCTCCTACTTTCTTTGGCTCACTATACATAGGGGCATACTTGTGGGTACTTAGCTTCAACAGATGGGTAGACCCTCCTTGTGTATGCGTTGTTAGCTTGCAAAGGAATCTAGCAAGCATTGTTTATGGAGTTGCACCAGCTCTAGAGTGGTATGGACAGGTATCTTTAGGTTGTTCTCATATGTTACATCTGAGTCCTTTCTGATGACTTGGGGCACTGCCCTTTGGGGGAGAGGATCTGGAGCCTTTACTCTCTTTGAGTCAGAGCCAGGAGACCACGGTTTCTTCATGCAGCGTCGCCAGAGACAAGGTCCCACAGAGGCCAGCTTCATGGAGCTGCAGGATTTACTTTTGGTACCGGTACCAGCTCAGGATTCCATGCCTACTTCAGCTGCAGGGTCAGCCTAGGAGGTGATTTCAAGCATTACCCTATGGCAGATATGGTGTTCATGATGTTCTTTTGTCCTTAGGGGCCATTTATGCATGGATGCTGACACTCTCGCTTCCATTTGGGCGGAGATTATCTTCACTCTCAGGAGTCAGTGGGAGCGGTGTACAGGCACCTCTTTGGCAGCTCGTGGGAGACTTATATCCTCCATGAGGACATGGGACTGCTCATTAATTTTTCATTTGACCCCTTTTGGGATGTCATGGCATTTTAGACCACCTCCATGGCTTTTTTGCCACATTGTTGAGGCTAGGGATAGAGTACTTCTCCCACCTTTTGTATGATTTGTTTTGAATGGAATATATCACTCTTTTCTAAAAGAGTTTTTACCTGAAAAAAGTGATGTGAAAGATATATAAATTCTAATTGCAAAAAAATTATTTTACTCTTAGAATACATTGAGAGGAAATAGCATCTCATTATTTTAAATATTTGTCTTTGCAGCAAGTAAGCAATTGATATGCAAGGAAGACAATGATGAGGTTAATTCTCATAGTGGGCTTAAAATTGCAAATAACTTGAGCTCACCACCTCATTCTTTCCCATTGAATACTAAAGCAATCATTCCATCCAAGGATAACTTTGTAGGGGGGGGGGAATTCATTGGTATCTCTTACCATTACACAATTGTCAGATTGCACTCCGAAGAGATTCATATTTGAGGGGAAATTGTTTTGTAAGTATGGAACTTACAAGGTAGTAAATCCTAAATACCCAACCTTCTTGAAAGGGGATTTTACCGATAAGTTTTGCTCACACACTGTTACTTTGCTAATTCCTTCCACATACATAGACCAATTTGTAAATTTTTTGCAAGTTGGTGAATTCTATAGGATAGAAGGTGCAAGCGTTGTATTGAAAGGTGGAGCTGAGGGTGGGACATCTAGATTTTCTTTGCTTCTTGATGCTACTACATGCATCTTACGAGGAGAGCCTTTTGAAGGCAATCTTCATTTAGAACCCGATCATACCCTCTGCACTTATGTCAATTGGGCTTCAGAGATGATTAACTTTGGGAGGCACAACATAGCAAGTGTGATGGGGACAGGTGCAATCGTCATCATCAAAATTGCAAATGAAGAAGGAATGGCCGATTAAATAATTGTTGTAGATGGACCACGTGATCAAGACAGAGCTGCAGTAAGTCCATATTGTTAATTTGATTTGTTTCCCAAATGCAAAGTTATCATTGAAAATTTGACCTAAGCTCTATCACTTTTGTTTTGTAGCTATCCTTTGTGAATGAAAGGAAACCTACACTTACTCAACTTATACAAGAATTTCACGATGAAGGCCTTGTAATGTACATCTTGAAAAACATATCTTTCTTGAAGGCAAAGAATACCATTTGTGTTTTTTATTTTACTATTTTGGCTGAGGTTCCTGATGGTCTCACAAAAGATAATTTGAAAGAAGCTTTCTCTAGCCAAGTTTCTCGTCTTGGCTACAGAACAAAGGTACCTACTCCACCACTAAGTTTGTCCTTCATTGTACATTCAACAATAACAAATATTGTCTTCTCCAAGAATATCATCATATCTTCTTTGGCTTTCTTTAGTTTTGAACGAAACTTTAATGTACCACAACAAACACATGGAAAAGCTAGAGTGTCCAATGTTTTTTAAATGTATTTTTGTAAGTGCATGTCTTCATTGCATTTCCTTTTGTGAGTAATGAAGGCCTTCTCAATTGTTGCAACACCCTCACCACGTGTTTGTGTACCACGTGTTTGTGTTGCAAGGACACTTATTGGTGCAAAAACCATTCTTCTAACTTTGTAAATTTTATTTAGAATTGTTTGCATTGAATACTTGCTTTCAACAAACATGTTTGAAAGCTATAAAGCAATGTCTTTTGTAGGAAAAGTTGGATTTTGAAGGACTCCTTGTTTCAATTGATTTTCGTATTCTTTGGACCACAATGTATAGGAACGTTTTTGAGGCAAACAAATTAAAGGAATGATTCTAGAAACACCATTTGATTGATCTAATAGCAAATTGTTTCTATTCATTGGTTTGCATGAACCCATAGTAGTTTTAAGTTGAAGTTTAATTCCATCATAGCATAACAAAGCAAATGGAGTACCAAAAATGGAATGAAATCGTTGCAAAATGTCAATGACTAGTGGAATGGATGGTGAAGAAATTTGAATAAGTTTGTTAACTTTTTCCATTGTGAGCAATAATTCATTAGTTATTGTTAGAAATACAATCCATGGATTGCTTGAACCTTGAATATTAGAAATAATGTTTTCAAATAAAGATGACATCAATTGCTTATCATAACTTAGGTTTCGAAAGAATTACAAAACACATATAAGAACATTTGTGTTGAGATGGCACTTTGCATTGAAATTATGGTTTTCCATTAATTGTTTTTTTTGAAGTAGCAATTAAAAATCCATGATGTGCGTAATGGTTCAAGGAAAATCAATTGCTCAAGAGTAGATTGATATCAACAAAGCAAGGAATATACAATGGAAGAAAATGTATTATGAAAGTTTACAAATATTGCATACATAGGGCTCGAATGCTATAATAGCATTAGAACTATTAATAGTAAAGCTTCCACTCGGCTTGCATGTTTTAAGCTTGGTTCTCGCCATCATCAAATCCTCCTCGTACATTTAAAGGAAAGGCATGTCCAATGCAAGTACAAGGTCTACATAGGGGCCTTTGATACGAATGGGTACTTGTTTTCCATTGCGTTGAACAATATCCCCTGTAAAGGTGGGGACTTGCAACATTGGTTTAGGACTTTTGCAAGAATAGTAAAACGAGTGTAGAGGATTTCTGTTCACACACAAACCTCCACAAGTCTCACACATATGCTCCACAAGATCTGCATTGACATTGGTGAAGCACAACATTCTTGATATCTGTGATTTAAGGCAATGGAATCAACATAGCTTCAATTTCTCATGAAAATCATTTGTTGTGCTCTATGTGTTGAAAATATGTTAGACAATAAATGCTTCCTCTAATGAATAAAAATAACATTCAAATGGTTCCAATAAAAACACACACAAGCAAGTTGAACGATGTTGAAGCTCGATTGATTTCTATTAGGATACCATTTGCACAAATTAGAGAATTGACTTATGAAGGGCAATATGGTCTACGCGGAAGCAATGTAAATGTTTTTGGTGATGTTGATAGAGCACAACAAGTCTTGCCAAGGTTCATGGGACAAAATGATACTGTAGGAGTGGCTATCAAGCAAAAACTATCATGTAAACATAGTTACATGAGTGGAGTTGTTCGCCCCACATTAACTATGCTAGCATTAAAAGAGTTGCTCCATACACCTTTATACAAACAAAATAATGTGAAAGTCAATGTTCTTTGGGAAAAATACATACAAAAAATTCAAGAGCTAGAGACTTTGAATGAGGATATCCAGCAATACAACGAAACACAAAAGGAGAACATCGCTACAAACACTTTCGTCCATGAAATCTATGCAAGCCAACAAGTGGTGGACTTTGAAGACCAAACCATTGTTGTGGCCCCATTTTTTTGTGTGTTTGGACATCATGCACTCCTTAGCAATCTTACAAACTAAGTTCCTACCAACTCAAAACACTAAAAAGCATGAAAAACAAATGATCGAAAAGACTCTCCAATAGAAAATGATAGCTTTCCTAACTTTTCCGTCCACAACTCTCACTTCTTCACCCTTACCTCTCCTACAACTCCACTAACAAAGCTCCAAGTTAAGTTTGAAGCCTTGTGCAATGGGGTTTTCTCCCTTAAGCATTTTCAAAGATAAACATTGCAAGGAGCTAGCCTATCCAAGGCTATTCTTTGGTCAACAAAGAAACTACAATATACTCGACCGTACATCATATCAAGATAAAGCATCTTGGAAGCTAACAAATTCCAACCGGTGATTCGCACTATCTATCGACAATCTATTCTTTAAAACAATGAAAATATTAGTACGTCAAGTTCTTTCATCTTCTTGGGTGCATATGCGAAAGGCCCAAATAAAAGGGGAATTTTTGAAAGTTAAGGACACACTTTTGGACATAAATATAGAAAAACTCTTGCAATCAAACATAGGATTTTGAGACTTCACGCATTTGAGAACATGCATTGACTACAAATTCTACCTCAAGAAAAATTTATTCGCAATGTTCAAACAACTAGGACCTCCATGTTTCTTCATGACATTATCATCAGCATAAAAACTTTGGGAACCACTACTCCAATGTTTATGAAAGCTAACCCCTTTAAATGGAAACACAAATGTAAACAATTCTAGTGATATTCACCAGTTGATTCGATCCGATCCCGTGACAACAGCTCAATATTATGTTAACAAATTCAAAGCATTCAAAAAATTACTTAAGAAGGACAAGTCCATTTTAGGCTCCTTGTTAGCTAACAAGTTCGTCTTCTTCATGGACCACCAAGCATTGTTATACTTGGTCAACAAGCCATGCATGACTAGATGCATCACCAGGTAGATGCTAATCCTCTTGGAGTTTGACTTCATAGTCGTTGTACATAAAGGGAAAACCCATGTCCTAGCCGACCACCTGTCAAGAATCCCAAACAGTCAAGCCCCAATGGGAGTCGAAGATGACCTCCCTGATGCTTCTCTCTTCTTCCTCGACATCGTTTCTAAATGGGCCATTGAGATCGGTCTAGCCAACGGCCTAACCCCAAGCTCTTAAGAAAGATAGAGCCTGCAACTCATTAAGGACACAGTGCCATATCAGCTAATAGCAGGCCAACTATACCACATAGGCAAGGATGGCATCCTCCGAAGATGTGTGTGCAAGCATGATTACATCGATGTGCTCAAGGAAGCCCACTCGGGAATTGCAGGAGGTCATTTTTCCGTTGATGTTACAGCACATAAGGTGATCCAAGCTATGGCCTTTGGTGGCCAACTCTCTTCGAGGATGCAGTCAAATTCATCAAACGGTGTGACCCTTGCCAACATATCTAAATCCCACACAAGTTAGACATAATGCCCTTGACCGAAATCGATTTTATTGGACCAATAAGTCTAGCAGCTAAAGGAACCAGGGCTGGATACATCATCTTGGCCATAGGTTACTTCACCAAGTGGGTAGAAGGGAGAGCCACCGTGAAGGCAGATGCAAGATCATTGCCAAATTCTTACATGAACAAGTCATCATGCAGTTTGGATGTCTCTTGGAGTTAGTCAGTGACCGAGGAACTCATTTCCCTAACGAAACGATTGCAATTTTGACTAGTGAGTTTATGATCATACATAGGAAGTCAACGCCATACTACCCTAGGGCAAATGGCTTGGCTAAGAGCTCTAATGAAACTTGTTGTAAGATCATAACATGTACACTAGAGGCTAGTTGTACCGATTGGGAGCATAAGCATGATAGTAGCATTATGGGCCTACAAAACATCCTACAAGGTGGCCACACACTATACCCCCTTCAGCCTAGCCTTCGGGGTAAAGGTGGTGATGCCAATGGAGTATGTCGTGCCTAGCCTTTGTCTTATTGTCGTTAAGGAAACGCTTACAGAGAATGCATTGGAAGAACGGCTAGTTGACCTGGAAAGGTTAGAAGAGACAAGGTTGCATGCAACCTACTCTCTTTGGCCCGACGCAAAAAGTGGTTCGACTACAACCTCAAGAAAAGGACCTAGCAGAGGGACATTTGGCACTCCTCTACAGTGTCCACAATACCAAATGCAAGCTCAGGTACCTAGGTATGGGTTGCTACCACGTGGTTGAGATCACTCCACAAGGGGCATGCCAAATAGCCACCCTTGATGGGATAGAAATAGATGGCCACCTTAATGGGAGCAAATTAAAAAGATACTATGGACCACTCACAATGTCTACCCTTCAAGCCATCCATAGAGAAAAAGAACTCAACTCCAAGGTAGCCAGGATGAAATGCCAGGCCATCGAAGAAGGTAGAGCCTATAACGGTAAGCTCAGATAGCATAAGCAAATGACACTACTCAAGGCAACGACTGAACAGGTGGAACTAACGGATGAGCTAATAGTAGAACTAGCTAGGTTGCTTGTTCAACTGCAGGTTCCATGCATGGGCATCAGAGCACTTGTAGATGTGGGAGTGAGCCACAACTTTATCTCCTGAGAGGTATGGAAAAATCTACAGGTACCTCTAACCCTCCCCATTGCTGAAGTAAGAGCTATCAATGGCCAACTGATCATACAATCCTTGGGTTTTGTGAATTTAGGTGTAACGGTTTTCACCAAGCAATAGAAATATGCTTTTATGTTCTCCCCACAGAAGCAATAGACGAACAGATCATATTGGAAAGGACCTGGTACTATGTCGTGAACTGTCAAATCGACTAGTGTGCCCGGACTGCTTCACTCACAAATGGTGGTAGAACGGTGGTAGTCCCACTATGTGGATCAAGTCCTACTCCAGTTTCACCCTTGTCGGCCCACGACAATGCAATTCTACGGGAGGGCAGACTGGAAGCCCCATCCACCTCCAAGCCCCCGACAAGAGTTCAACACCGAAGGGAGCAGAAGGCCAACCGCAATGGTAACCTGATGCCATTGCCCATTTTGTCGCCATTGCCGTCCTCCACTCAAGAAAGTCATGAATAGCAAGTACAAGCAGCTATCCTCTATGCTCAGCGGTTCAACCAGAACCAATGACCAAAGGGGGTCCAAGCAACATAGAAGCCCCTAATTGCTCTAGAGATGTCTCTTACAAAAGCATTCGTGCCAAGAAGAAGGATATACCGCCATCTTGTGCTTCGGACTCCAAGCTCCAATCCACCTCCTCAACCGCAACATCCCCCCAAATGCAATGTCCCCACCAAGCACTTGGGAGACCAAGGCAAGCAGGTCACCTAGGTCCCGAAATTTAATGTACAAACCATGAAGGTTTTGAAGGTAGCAACACAAGAACTTGTGTCAACCCGAGAGGCAAAACTAAAGAACCTACCGATGAACCGAACGCAGCAAACCAGCCCCAGATTCTTAAAGGTGCTCTACTACCACGAGTCGCCAACTCAACATGAATAGGCAGCAAGGGAGCAGCACAAGAACCGACCCCTACAATGCGGGGTGTTACACAAGAACCTCCCTCCAAATCCAAAGGCGAAACCTCGAGGGTAATGGTGATCATATTGTATCCAACGGTACCGTCCTACTCACAAGAGCAAGGGTCTACACCAAAGGCGATCACACAAGAACCCCCTTCCCCTGCGAACAAAGGACCATTCCGTGACAACTAGTCATAATGCCAATGTGCCTCTGGCGTCTAAGGTAAGACACAAGTTGGACACATGCTCTACATGGCTTTTAACATGCTATGCGCAATAGCACGGTGTCCATCTACACCGCATTCCTCATAATCGTCAAGTCCAAGTCTAGGTGAGTCAGTACGGTCCCCGGCATATCATTCGACATACCCGTAGCCCATAAGTCACTACCAAATCCACACACACACACACATCCACCGTCAGCACTAGGTGATTAGAGTCAATACGTCTCTTTTGCATTTTTTTGCCATCTTGCACGCTGGCCTCACAATCCATTCCACACCGCACCTGTGCACCCCACCGATTCCTATCTCCCATGCACCTCCCCACTCCTTCACACTTTTCCCCTTTTTCCCTTCCCCTTCTCTACAGAGTTAGTATCCTGCCGATCTTTGCTATAGCATTATCCCACTGACCATCGCCATTGACTTATCCCGCCAATCGTCGCCAAAATCGTATCCTGTTGACTGTCGCCATCAAAGAATCCTGCCGACCATCGTCATCTCCATATCACACTAATCGTGGCCAAAAACATATCTTGCTGGCCGTTACCATCCACTTACCCTACTGACCGTTGTCATCTCCATTTCACATCGGTTGCGGTAGCCAAAACCGTTCCCTATCGATCATCACAGAAATTGCACCCCACCAGTCATCCCCAAAACTGTATCCCGTCAACCGTTGACATCCTATACCCCACTGACCATTGCCATCTAAAGATCACACCAGTTGTGGGGATATAAAAATCTATATAAAGAGACCCTATCCTGACAGGTTGTCCCCATAGAAGTTTCCCCCAGACTCTACCAAAATTTCATCAGAATTCTCACAGCCCCCTGCCCTCTTCCATAACCATCTAGCACACTTTGTTTATGTCCTACTCTTCCTCTTCCACCAATTCCCTCGTCACTCAATTACCCTCACTCTTCCCGAATCCTAAAACCAAATTCTTCGAATTCAAAACAGAGCTGGGACTCCACCCTCGACCAATTCCACAGGCCACTAGCCCCTCCAAGTCTTAAAGCATGCCTTCAGCAATGATTCGCATGCCCTCCGAATTCCCCATCGAATATTTGCAAGGGGAGGAGGAAGTGTCTAGGAGACATGACACCCAGGAGGGTGCGACAATAGCAGGCACGTCCCCCTACAGGACAAGAAAATGCATCCCGGCTCCCACAGAAGGAGAATACAAAGTCATGCGCTCCCAAATGCACTCACTCGAAGAATCTTGGCTCTAGGAATTATACGCATGCGCCATTCACTCACGCTTTGCCTATGAGGGTCATGATTACACCCTCAATTATCACATAGCGGCAATAGCTTATATAGCACTTAAGGAGCCAAAGGTGCAAGAGGCACTAAGTGTTGTAGGCCTGAGCAAAGTAGCAGACTGCCTTCCATGCCACCTAGACACGAAACTATTAGGAGAGCTCCTTCAGGCATGCTACAGCAACACGAATGTGGGCATCCTACAAGATGCAACAGACACTCCCCACCACTACCACCTCAATCAGGACATGGTACGTGCCACCTTCGATCTGCCGGTCAGCAACAAAAAGTATGCAACGAAGAAGAAGCTAGAGGCCCTCAGCAAGGTCTTCCACTATGATTGACAGAATAGCAAAGGCCAAATCCACTTTACCACAATTCTCAAGCTAGAGGTGGAAAGACCAGCAAGAGCCTTGAAATGGCTAATGCAAGTAAGGCACATGGACCACCATTAGTCCATCATGCCCAATATCTTGTTGTGGTTGGTGGATCCCCATGTTACAAATTGGGCAGACTATTTCAACAACCAGATTAGGGATGACCTCAAAATGCACAAGGAAGTCATTTGCAACCCAATGCTCTATATGCCAATTCTAAACTACATGTTGCAGTAGTATCCACCTATCCACTACAGGTTGGTTGAAAAGTCCACCTCGGGACCCGCTTAGACAGATCCAAAAGAAGCAAAGGTCAATCCCAAGCAGGTAGGGATAGAGACTCCGACCGACCGTCTTGTGCAATTGAACCCAAGCCAATTGCTCGTGGAATATGAGGATCACCAGATGCAATAATTATTGTGCCCACAAGTACAACTTCAACAAGCAAATCCTTAGGACAAGGGCAAACAAGTTCAGCAGGAACCAATCTTAATCGAGGACCTCCCAAGTGACAAAACGGTCACCATTGGCCTCCATCTAGGAGCCAAAGCCACGCCAGCAACTCCCACTTGCCCTATGTCTCGGCCTCAGCAACGGTCCAAGAGACCACATCCTTTGTCACCGACACCTCTTCTTCCCCATGGACAAGCCTAGCAGAGGCTTTACAATTTTGGAGCGTGCCCTAGTATCGGGCACCAAGTGGCTATAGCCACATGTCATCCAAGTAGCTCTCACGTGCAAACTTGATGGAGTAAACTTATTCGAAGCCATGGCACAGCTTCCACATGTGGCACAAACAATTCTGCAAAGGAGGCAAAAATAGGCCTCATAACTCAGCAAATCTCCTACAGGCACGGCTCTCCATGCACGATAGCCACACAATAATGGTTGCACCTAAGCCACAAGGCAAGCGGCCATAAGCAAAGTAGAGGAGCACCACACAAAGGCTGAAGGGCTCGACCTAGCAATGACAAAGCTCAAGGATGAGCTCGCCACTAGTGAATCCCTGGTCCAAACTCTTATGGACCAGGCTGACAAAGTCTAGCCTCCAAATAACAAGTAGAGGCATAGCACACCAGGACACAGGAGAATTAGCAGCACCAGATCCAAACACTATAGGATCTCTTGGCACAAGAATGGGCACTAACAGTGTCCCTTCAAGAGGAGAATGAACAACAACGTGCCCTTGGTTAATTAGAAGACTCGGGTTTGGAAGACCGGGAGCAACAAGAGTTCAGAATGTACAAGGAGGTCTCCGCACAGCTCACCACTTACACACTCGCACCACGCACCATCCCCCAAACACTACAAATGCACTTCGATGCACTCCGCACACAAAACCTCATATTCCACCTAGAACTCATAGCTCCACCTCAGCTCCACTCCTAACGCCCTCCAAACAATCCTCTGTCATAACCATGATCACTACCACCCCATCCTAGCCATGTCATATTTTTCCTTAGATCTCCAACCCTCTAGTCTCTCTCTTCTCCACCCCTCATACCTCTAGACTCTTGCTGCCCCATCCCATCTCGCTGAATTTCCAAGCCTGGTGCCACATCATCACGGAGTCCACTAATTATACAATGGACGATGATGTGATGCAAATTGCAAAGCCCGAGGAACTCAGTCCATGGGTCTGCACCCCCAAAAGTCTACAAGCAAACATTGATTGGATGCATACCTACAACCGATCCTCTGCAATCCAATCTCAAGGGCATCTTGTGGCATTCCAGTCCACCACTTACAACCCCCTCGACATAATAATCCTCTTTAACTAGGTGCTACAATCTCTCCAAGACTCACTTGAGGCCTTGATGAGCAATTTTGAAACAATACATGTAGCATATCCCAAGGAACTCGCCAAGGAGGAAGGCCAAGAAGCCATCACCATATTTAATTCTATCGCCCCACCTGTCGAAATCCCACCACCACCTCCTTTGGATCCCGCCCAGCCCACCAAGCAAGCCACCCAACCTCCCCTTCCTTCGACAACACTGCCCGAGTATTCTTCGAATGCCTCTAACACTACCACCACCGCACAGCACAGGACCTCCCCTTTTCATCTCCTCTACAGCTCTGGTCAACCTCCTTAATGAGGCTTTCAACACGTTGCTCAAAGCAACCAATTTTGTCTAGGCGGCTGCTGATACAATGCCAACAGGCACAATAGAGGTGGAACCTATGCCCGTTGAAGATGACGAGGCTGCCAGCTCCTCCTTCCTCCCTGCCTAAAAATGTCTAGTGGTACCCTGACTTGTAGTCATTTCAAGAGTTGTCGGAAAGTGTGCTTATGCATCATTGGAAGCACCATCATGAGGGCTCCCACCTCCATCTATACGAAATCTTAGAGGTGGACCCCTTGACACAATTCATCACCCAGTGCTTCGACGACTGGCGATGCACGCATCCAAAGCATACAAGAGGAGGATACAACCTCGCCCCTGATGCTCCAGACCCAAAGACCGATGCAGATGCTGGTCTACAGCCTTGCTAGTGCATTCCCTTCTTAAAGTTGGAGCAGCTTTGGCGATACTACCGTAGTAGCCACGTCAATCGCGGGATCCACCCCCTGTATATGCCAATGGAATGGAGGGCAGAATTCAAACCATCCCACTATCATGGCAATAGTCCATTTCAACTGCCTCCTCCTCTTACTCCTCCGCGACATCCCCACCCATAATCGCCCCATCTACAATCGCCTCCACAATCTGAACAATTAGATTCTCTTCAATCCCGACATCAGCCCTATGCAATTTGAGGATCTTCGCCTCTACCTCCATGTCTGCAATCTCCATGGACACCACATTTACACGTACGAGGATATGCATGCCACCTATTTTTGGAAGTATTGCTCGTATCTCGCTCGACTCACTCCATGATAACTGGACTGGTATGTAGTCCTACATATAGTCCTCACCACACACCTCCTCCAATGCGGCTAACCTGAGGGCGATCAGCAACAGGAAGGAGGGCCCTGGGGCACCAACTTAATATGTAATATGCTACTACCCTCGTCCAAAATCCAGGATATGGGGGGATAAGGTCCATGCACAATATGCATGGATTTCCTTAAAAATTTTCAAATATGCAAGGGAAAAATATGAAAATTTTGTGTCCCCCCTCCCACAAAATATAAGGTATATACTTTGAAAATAATGCAAGGACTTTAAGATTTGTACATATTTTTCATAATATGTGAGGCCCAAAGGGGGGGCAAAACAAAAAATACACTAAAATATGAAAACCTATCTCCTTTTAGATTGATGTAGCTATTTCGTGTGTTACCAAAATTTCAAGATATAAAGACATATTAGAAGCTCGTTTAGTGTAGAAAACCATGTTAATTTGAATCATTTCTACTCATGGCATATTGTTAAATTCATGTGATACTCAAGATTTTGATAGCTTTCCTTACTAAATGGAGTTGGTGCCCCAAGAGAGGGGCATATTAACATCCACATAGTATAGTCACCGAATGCAAGGTAATCAATGGTTAGAGGTGATTAGTCTTCATTATTTACTTCAATGGTTACAACCATGGAAGGAGTACAGCACAAGCTCAGGGAGTTTGAGCCCCTAATACCCCAAGGCCAAAGATTGTAGGCAACATGCACAAGTTGCATGTTCCAGCTTATAGATTGCATGTTCTATAGAGCTCACAGGTTGTAGGTTCCAGCTACAAGCTGCAGCGGTTAAGTGTCTCACGGGAGTTAAGCCTCGTCGCTCCAGGTTTTGAGCCTCCTACATGGGGTTTGAACCACAAATGGCTTAAGGCTTGGAGGCACTCAGGGAGTTTGAGCCCCAAATAGCTTAAGGCTTGGAGGCACGAGGCTAACACAAGCACTATTTGGGAGCCAGTTAGGAACACCTCCTAATGCCATGCTTGTCCCAAGCGCTCTAATATGGTTAAAACAAGCTCTATTTCCTCTAGTAGGGAGAGATTGAAAGAATAGCAATATGCCTTGGCACCCTATGGGCCTAAGAGCCTTCTTATTGTAAAGAGAGGGAGAGTGCTAAAAGGAAAAGTGTTGGCCCTCCCTTCGAAAGGTGACATTTATAAAGGCCAAAGGGTTGACTTTGGTCTTCATAGTTGTTTGCACAAGTTTGATTACAAGCTCCCTCTTCTCTTCCAAGAGTATTTTGGGTGTTTCCTTGTGTCCATTGTAGTGCCCTTGTGTTTGCCACTCCATCCCCCTTCACTCTCCTCTTCCCTTCTCCTTCTTCCCTCTCTTCTCCCCTCTCCCCCTTCCCTCTTTCTCGCATGGGAACACATTGCAACATTTAGAGGCTGCTTGAGTGACACTTGCGGATGGCCCGTGCCTTACATTGCTCTCACAAGGAGTAGCTTGGAGTAGAGGCTCCATCGGTATCTCTTCAATATCTCCACGACACGTGAGTCACTGTCGAGACTTACACATCATCCTCAATGAGATCAAGCCTTGCCAAACTATCTACTTCAATATCCAAACCAATGTGGAGATCTACAAATACATTCAGCCCACTACTACCTGTGCTACTGTGCTCATCAAAATCAACATCACCAATGGCAGGCTCGTCCTCATGGTGGGTAATGGCCTGAATATCTGTATCTCCTATGTGATGATTATCCTCCTCTCTCATATCTCAATCATCACCTCCATGGCCATGAACATCCTCCATACGCTCCATATTAGTAAATGTACTATACATCATTTTGGAATGTGGCATAATAGGTATGACGTGCCACCACCTCAGTTATCCACCATTGGTATAGAACCTATTCAAATACAAATACAAACATGTTATTTTCCTTGCATCGAAGGTATCAAATATAAATAAGTGAGTATTTTTATATATGTGTACAGTACTTGTTCACATTGTTGTGGTAGTACTAGTGTATCCTTCTTGCTTTACCAAACTTTGTGGAGTCAATAGTTACAAAGCCACCTGCATGGCATTTGATTGTTGCATTAGGGCCTCTTTCCACCACATCCTTAAACCACTTAACACCCAAAACATACACAAAGAAGCATCAAAAGTCAAGCAATATCTTGGATTATGCCACAATAATCATTCATGGCTCCAATTGGCTCCCTCAAAGCTAGCAATGATGCCACAATCTTGTGTGTTTCTCTTATCATCAATCTGTGATGCCACAATCTTGTGTGTTTCTCTTATCATTAATCCGTTGTGTCTGAAAATGCTTGCCCTCACACCTTATAGCATTGAACATAGTACACTACACCAAGAAAAAATCAATTGAATAAGCAATCTAAATTGTTGAAAGCTCCTAATTTATGCATAACATTCTATATACTGACATTTTGCATGCATCCTCTAGCATACTCCCATTCTTCCATTGTGATATGCATCCTCGCATCTCTCTCTGCTCTCTCCATATTGTCAAGTAGCCAACCGACATGAATATTCTTTGGAAGTGCTCTTAGATGCTCAGGGTGTGGCACACGAGATCCATGGTGTATAGGGAAGAGGGTCCTTTCTCCTTGTTCTTCTTGCCTTGGCAATCAGCTTTTGTTGTGCTCTTAGATGCTTAGGGTGTGGCACACTAGATCCATGGTCTGTACGGAAGAGGGCCCTTTCTTCTTATGTTCTTGCCTTTGCATCCTCATATCTTGTCACCCATGTTTTCATCACATCACTATTAAGCATGCAAAAGAGGTTTAGATTATTAAGCAACTCCTTGTCCATTACTTTGCTTTGTCCTCTCCCTTGAGACACAATAGAGGTCATCCTTAGGTCTTCTTCATCTCTCCATAGTCATGGGAGAGAGCTATCCACATCAACAAAAAACTCAAAAATATATACAAGTGACTCTTGTACCAACCAACCCTCGGCTATGCTACATTCGGGCCTTGCATTTTGCCTCACAGAACCCTTCAAGGTCTTCATGAAGCACTCGAGGAAGAACAACCATCCTGCATGTACAGTGCCGCATATAGCAATCCCATCCACCAAATGCACTATGAGATGTAGTTGGCTTGTGAGAATAGAATGTGGAAAGGTCTCCTTCACTAAACAAACCACCTCCCCTAACATAACTCGAGCATCCTCAAGCATGGTGGGATCTATTTCATTTGAGCTCACATACCTAGAAAGAAAAAAGTACAGCATATTAGCAATATGAAGAGCTTGCAACACGCATTGATACGCTTCACATTTTGTATAGTGTGAAGTACCTCACAAGCTTGCCCATCTTGTAAATACAATCCTTCACACCCTTCGACGCACTATGAGAAATGCTAGTAGGTAGTAGTATGAACTGAATACATGAGTGATTGTTGATTAGTTGCTTCTACACTCACCAATTTGGAAGGAAAAAGAGATTATGCCAAGTCATACTTACTTGGAGCATCTTGTGACAATCATGAGATTTCAAGCTGTATAATTGCTCTACACCTCTTTTCTTGCTCTTTGTGAAGGCCCCCTTCAAACACCTCATGCATTCAGTGGGAGTACAAATTGTAGTGATAGCCAACTTCACATCGTCACCATCTCTTTCTGTGATAACATCCATGGTGCACAGGGTAAAAAGATACGCCCATTTGGCCTTGCTTGTGGCCAAACTTCATGCATCATCTGTGTGGTGCATAGATCCTCCCTTATGCTCAAGGAATCTCATATCCCATTTAAATGCTCCCAATTGGTAGATGCCACATTCTTGAAGATATGGATGGGATCAAGCAGGTGATTTATCTTGAGGTGGGACCAATATGGTAGCTGATAAAAGATGGAGTATCTAAACAAAAGATGGTGTTAGCATGCAATCTTTATTTCCATTCAATATAGTACACAATAGCTATGAACCCTTACTGGCTCATCCTTATTCAAGCCCTCTGGTCATGAAGCAACTAGCAAAGGACCACAAACAGGACATGCATGATGGTAACCCAATGTAGTGAGACTTTAACAGTAGACGCAATTATGTAAGCAAGGTGGGTTCCCAACGCCACATCGATTGCCTACTCATAATTAAAAGTTCAATGCTTACATGAACACTTGCCATAGCCTGGGAAGTCATGCATCGTCCACATCAAAACTGCCTTTTGCATGTGAAGTCTCGTGAGGGCGAGGGAGGCCTGTTCCATCATGCACCTCGATACCTCTCCAAAGTATCTCCAGCTCATCAATCAAAAGCTCCAGATAAACATCCATGTTTTTGACTTTATGTTTTCCTGGAATTAGAAGGGATAACATAACATGTCCTTTCTTAATCACCATAGAGGGTGGAAGATTATAATTCACCAATATCACTGGCCATACATAGTAAGAGGTGCTTTTGAGACCAAATGGGTTCACATCATCCATACCCAGTCCAAGTCTCAAGTTCAGGTTAGAGGGGGTGATTATTTGAAAGCCATTTAAGGGCCACAATAGTGTATTAAGCTCTTATATCCAAAATTGCAACATGTATATGTAAAGAAGAGGTTGGAGGGGTTCATTATTTGAAAACCATGAGGACTTTAAGATGAGCTCTTTTTATATACAAACTAAAAAAAAATTCAATGCCGCAAATTAAAAAGCCCTTCAATAAGAGAGAGAGAGAGAGAGAGAGAGAGAGAGAGAGAGAGAGAGAGAGTTTTTTAAATGTGAATTTTTTATGTTTAAAAACCCCTTCTATTGAACACAAGTGCTATATTTACATATGGTGTATAAACCTCCCAAGATGAAAGGGGTAAACAAATATGCAAAAGGATGTAAATTTTAAAATATAGGGGTACTTTAAAAGTGTGCTTGCTCACAAGTGTTATAGGGTTTGTACAAAGTGACTCCTAGCCGGTAGGACAAGGGCGAGGGGAGGGGGAGAGGAGGGGGGGGAGGGGTATTCCTTTCATATTGCTCACAAGTATTATATGGTTTTGTACAAAGTGATGGCCGGGGAATATCCCTTTCAAATTCGTAGAGTAAAACTTCAATCATCAATCATTTAATAAAAGTCACTCGTGGAATCATAAAACAATGCCCTTTTTTCACAAGGGAAAATTTTGATTAGGAAGAATATAAATCTCTAGAGAAAGAGCATGATGGCCAATACTATAACTATCCTCCCTTTCTCCTTGCAACCACTATCATGACATTTCTCATTTTGGTTATTCACTTCAACACCGAAAACATAAATGAAAATTTGTGCTGTTTTCTTTGCCTACATTATTTTTATCGCCGCCAATTGCTGTATATTAATTGGATACGTGTACTCTGTCCCTCGCAGAAATTGAGCGGCAATAATTTCGTAACCCGCCTGTGTAGAGTGGTAAGGGTCCCAAAAGAAGTACTTGGATCTGTCTGGGCAGGGAGTGATGGATGATCTGCATGGGATTAAGCCTTTGTTTGGACCAACCGCACCGCAGCAAGCTTCTGCAGCTTCTTCAAAGCCTGCAGTTTAGAGCAACCAATTCCGTTGAGATCAGAAGGAGAGAAGAGCGATGGAACAAGGCATTTACATAACTCATCACAAGCGGAACGATGCCTTATACACAATGCCATCACAAGCTGCAGTTTAGAGCAACCAATTCCAAGTGATGGAACAATGCATTATACACAACCCATCAACAATCCAATCCCTCGGACTAGATACACAAGCTTAAGATGTCACGTACTATCTTACCGTAGGCTTTATAGTTGTTGATAACGTCGAGTGTAATCCCGTACGCATCAGCATACACAAACGTTGCTCCCTGGAGATTTGCATCGAGCTCCAGTATCAAATCCTTTAGAAGGCTGTTAAAGCTCGCAGCGAGGCGGTTAGGTCTAGCAGCGCAGCCTCCGTTGAACGTCAACCCGAGAGTCCGCTGATAGGGGATACAGCCCAGGGGAGGCACATTCACTATTATCAACTTTCGAGCACCTACTTCGTAGAGCCTCTGGCAAAATTCAAAAGAAGACGCAAAACACGTAAAGTGTGACTCTTCTAAACCATTCCCAATTAAGGATGCTAAAAGGTCAGGGAAACTATCAAACGTAATAATATAGTCTTACAAATCTCACCGTTAGCTGCCCGCGGTAAAGAGAAATAAGCTTCTGCACGAAATCCTGCGGTGGAAGTAACCTCTCCACGCTGTCCGGAATCGGAAATAAGTAATTATTCAGAAAGTCGTTCGCTCCCATTGTAACGGAATATATTGCGTTGGCTATGAGACGCGTAGCCGCTTCAGTGCCGAGCATGTTTATTATCTCTGCTTTAGTTTGTTCGAAATAAGTGATCTGCACGTCCATCGAAAGACGATGAATCTGCACGCATCGCACACTTTGTTAGTGTCTCAGGGAAGGAGCCCGATGTCCTTCTTGCTAAGAAGACAAGCTTTAAAGGATTTGTTCTAAGACACCTACGAAGTTTCTGCCGGTGTCGTTCAAAATGCCGCCTCCGCCTGAGGCATAGTTCACTCCGTTGAGAATCACCGGTCCTGTCGTCGTGGGCGCCAGAAAGGGAGGCGGAAACGATGGCGCACCGAGCTCCCGCCCTGGGGAAAACAACTCTTTCAGGTACTACGCATGTCTACTGATTTTCTAAGCACGGTCACAAAACAAAACTAATTGCAGGGCTCAAAGCCGCAGAGATCAAGAGGAGATCAAAGCTAACCGATGATATCGGGGATGGTGAGGCCGTTGGAGAAGCGACCGGTGGTGTGGTTGGCATTGGGGGAAGGGAAGTCGATACCGTAGGGAGGGATGTTAGCGCGGGCGAGGGCAAGGGGGATGTAATCGTTGTTGCCGGCATCGACGAGGGAGTCACCGAAGACAAAGGAAGCAACGACGGGAGGGGTCGATGAAGGAGAAGAAGCAGAAGCTGAAGCTAAAGAGAAAGTAAGAGAGCTAAAGAGGAGGAGGAGCTGGAAGAAGGAAGGGAGCAAGAGGAGGAAAGAGGAAGGCGCCATAGCTACTAAGGGGAGTGAAGAGGAGGAGTGAAGAGGCTGACTTGTGAAAGCAAAGACAAAACCACATAGCTTGATAGTAGAGTGACTTTGAAACCAAAACCAAAGCCAAAGCCAGCCAAGGCAACAGCAACAACAACAACAACAAAAGAGGTGGCTTGCATGCTTTGGATTTTAATGAAGTTTTGCCTTTTTCAGCAAACATCTTGCGTTTTGCACCTCCCACCGTCCACCTTCCCTCCCATAACCGCCACTATTCACGCTCACACTTCCCTTTATTGCACTCCCTTACCCACTAATCCCACACTAGTCTCTCCTGTCATCCATACACATGCATGTTTCCACGTGCTTCATCAACAAATAGAGGTGCCATGTGACATGCCCTATGAGGCCTCCCAGAGTTAATTGCTTACAAAGCTCTACTCTACCCATGGGCCATATGAATTTGGGTCCTTTTGGGAGCTACAAGAAAAATGGGTCCTTTTGGGAGCTACAAGAAAAGAGAGCCTTAGCTAAACATGCCCGTTGAAATTTCAAATTGGGTAATTGGATTGTCACTCATTAGGAAACCACTCACTCAAAATTTTAGACATTTTAGTTATATTGATAGTCAATCTCCGCTTGGAACTTCAAATTTGCAAATTTGATTTCCATTCAACAAGAAAGCAACTAGTCAAGCTTTGTTCATCCTACACAAGGACATCACACCCACTCTTTCTCTTTGGACAAAAAGAAAGTAGATTATATTATAATAAAATATAAAAGAGAAAGGATGAGCAACAAATACATGGAAAGCCCAACGCTAAAGAAACTAATTAGCTAATGCCATCGCCAACAATAGATGAATCAAGTTGTAAGAGGCATCATCTTGCCACCTTCCTCTCCTTACACAAGCTGGACATGCAGCCCTTATTCCACCAGCACAAAGTCTACCACATCAATTTCCTTACTACACAAACATGTCAAGCAAAATATGATTTGGTTTCTAGTGGACCAAACAGTAGCAGACAGAACTAGTTACACCTAGGTAATTATCTACCATGTAAGGACATAGGAAATCTTAAAATGTCTCTTAACATACAATGGTGAAAATTGCCATGCCATTCTGTTACCATGCAAACATCACAAAAGCAAAAATAAATAAATAGTAGATAGGACTAGTTGCCCCTAGATTATCTACAATATAAGGACATACTAAATCTTGAAACATCTACTTTCTTATTCTGCTCCCATGGAGCCGATGCCAATCGCCTAGAGAGGTGGGGAGGGCAGCATGGCAAACCCACTACATGCACCTAACATATAACAAGTGGTGAAAACTACTCTATAGGTTGAACAGATGCCAAAGTCTTGTAGCTTAAATAGCATCTTGGACCAATTTGGACCCTAAACCAAATGCCTTGACCATAAACACCATGCTCAATAATCGAAAGAAAATGAAACATAACCTTGCATATGGAAAACCTAAACTTGTAAAGTGCTATATAACCTCACTTGATGCCACCTGAGGGGAAAGCTGGAGTTGTGCGATAGATAATTTAATAAATCTACATCACCTTCAACTTCTATGCCCTTACACACTTCATATCCCTTCTTTATAGCTCAATAATTCCAAGAATCAATGGTATCACAACAAGACAAAGCACCTACAGACGCGCACATAGATGCGTTTCCATAACTTTAAAAAAAACTTACGGGCATGTCTATTTGCGCATCTATAGACCCACGTCTATATAACAGACTGATGCGCCTATAGACACGCAAATAGACGCTCTACTAGAATAGAGAGACGTGTATATAGACGTGTTTATAAACGCATCTATAGACGCGTAAATAGACGCCCTCTTGAATAGAGAGACGTGTACATAGATGCATTTATAGATGCTCTATAAAATATTTTTTGTTAATAAAAGCAAAATTTTGTGTGCTGGAACAAAATGCTGTGTATGTTGTGTATGCTATGTAGTTACAAGAATCCCATTTCCACATTGTGCAATTCAATTCTTACAGCCAACCGCATTTTAATTAGCACTCTTGCAAGCACGTCTATAGCCGACGATTACAATTCCGAATAAAACATTACAACTCCAAAACGTTTAGTTCACAAGGCATTAATTGATAGAACGTTGCACAAGAAAATTGAAAGCCAAAAAAATAAAAAGAGTGTATATTAATTCATAGCTCAAAAAGTGCTTGTATGTACATATAGCATGAAGCCAAGCCATGTCCTGTGGCTTCAAGTACAAAAAATAAGAGGAGCGTATATACAAGAGAGGCACGAAGCCAAGCCAATGGCTTTAAGTACAAAAAAGAGTAGCTAGCACTACTTCTATGACTAATTTAAGTTCTCCGCGTCCTCGCTCCCTTCTTCACCCCCTTCTGCACCTCCTTCTTCCTCATCTTCTTCTGCAGGGCCCTATTATAAACGAGGGACAAGATGTATCAATGTATGAAAAATCAAATCTTTACTTACAATATTGACATTATTTAATTACTTTCAAATACCTGGGGGGCGCTCTAGTAGCCCGGATATACTACTCCTCAGTAATCAACCCATCATCAATAAAGTGCCTCCATGTATCTGAGATGTATCTCCTCTGCGATGGTGGCAGTGGTAGGCTATCTCGACAGGAGTAGGATACCTGCCCACGATATCAAGCTGCAAGATGACACAATTTGCGGAGGGGTTAGTACAAAGAAACAACCTCCTAACTACATAAACAATATAATTTGAGATCGATACTTACAAATTGGGCCTCCCATGTTTCAACACCCCTTGCTCCAAAATGCACGCTTCCATATTGCTCCATTTGGATCCTTCGTGCCTCCACATGCTGCAAACTGGGTTCGCCTTCACTGCCTTCATTGCTTTCTTCCACTCACACTTATGAGTAGTGTGGGGCGGGCCCCTTGGTGGTTGACCTCCCTCGAGCCTAGCAATCTACGCTAGTGCCTGCCTCTTAAGAGAAGAGATAAGAGAGGAAAATTACCACGAAAAGAGAAGGAAAGAGAGGATAAAAGAGAGAAAAGGTGAGGATAAAAGAGAGAAAAAGAGAGAAGGAAAGACAGGAGAAAGGAGAGGAAAAGAGGGGAAAAAAAGAGAGAAAAAGTGGGGATAAAAGAGAGAAAAAGAGAGAAGGAAAGAGAGGAGAAAAGAGAGGAAAATAGAGGAAAAAAGAGGAGAAAAAAAGAGAGAAAAAGAGAGGAGATAAGAGAGGAAAATTACCACGAAAAGAGAAGGAAAGAGAGGATAAAAGAAAGAAGGAAAAAGAGAGAAAAGGTGAGGATAAAAGAGAGAAGGAAAGAGAGGAGAAAGGAGAGGAAAAGAGAGGAGAAAAAGAGAGAAAAAGAGAGGAAAATTACCACGAAAAGAGAAGGAAAGAGAGGATAAAATAGAGAAGGAAAAAGAGAGAAAAAGAGAGAAGGAAAGAGAGGAGAAAAGAGAGGAGGGAAAGAGAGAAGGAAAGAGACAAGAAAAGAGACAAAAAGAGAAGGAAAGAGAAGCAACTCCGTGTCTATTACTTTGCTGCGTCCTTTCCCTTGAGGCACAATAGAGGTCATCCTTAGGTCTTCATCATCTCTCCATAGTCATGGGAGAGAGCTATCCACATCAACAAGAAACTCAGAAATATATACAAGTGATTATTGTACCAATCAACCCTTGGCCATGCTACCTTCGGGTCTTGCATTTGGTCTCACGAAACCCTTCAAGGTCTTCATGAAGTGCTCGAGGAAGAACAACCATCGTGCATGTATAGTACCGCATATAGCAATGTCATCCACCAAATGCACTATGAGATGTAGTTGGCTTGTGAGAATAGAACTTGGAAATGTATCTTCCACTAAATAGACCACCTCCACTGACATAACTCGAGCATTCTCAAGCGTGGTGGGATCTATTTCATTTGAGCTCACATACCTAGAAAGGAAAAAGTATGCAATATTAGCAATATGAACACCTTGCATCCTGTAAAGTACCTCACAAGCTCGCCCATCTTGTAAATACAATATTCACATTTTGTATCGTGTAAAGTACTTCACAAGCTCGCCCATCTTGTAAATATAATCCTTCACGTCTTTCGATGCACTACAAGAAATGCTAGTAGGTAGTATGAATTGAACACACAAGGAATGGTTGATTAGTTGCTTCTAATTCACTCACAAATTTGGAAGGAAAAATATATTATGCACATAAAATACTTACTTGGAGCATCTTGTGCCAATCATAAGATTTCAAGCCATATAATTGCTCTACACCCCTTAAAAAATGGAGTCGATGCTGCGGTAAAAAGATCGTCCTGCTCCATGCTATCATCCCTTCCTTCAGATTGATGGACATATAAATCCTACACCATATCATCAAACACCTCCTCCTCCACGGCCTCATGAGGTAATGGCAGAGGACTACTATCACCATCACTCCATGCATCTGTAACAATCCCTCATGAAGATCCCACCTCATATCACCGACACTTCGCCTCCTCATGACGAGCATAGGGCTACATATGCGGGTGTGGTACTGTATCTTGTATCAAATTAAAACGGGATCATAACTCAAACACTTGAACACCCATAAGTATCTCAATCAACCTTTTTTCTTCAACACTTACCATATTTACGGTCGCATTCCATTCTCGATACTTTGAGATGTGATTGAGTGTAATTCTACGTGCACGATACATGTTTCCTTGACATCAATCACACATACATTTGATTTTTTACTCCAACCATATTTCGCGATGGTGGATACGGAGGGATTCATCCTCACTGGAGCTACTTGTTGAAGATGAAGACATACTACAAATCAACAACCCAAAAAATTTGCTCTTGCATGAGTTGTAAATGTTAAAAACTTTGTGGTGCATCTAAAAGTGCATCTGTACTATGGTACGTGTCTATAGGCGCGTCTAAAACGTACTGTAGATGCACTTTTAGATGCATAGACTACGAGCTGATTTTTGAACCTACTTTTAGTGTGCTTGCTTTTCTTCACATACTTTTAATGTCACGCGGCTTGCTTTGCTATTAACAGACATAGCTCTGGGCATCCATACTTATCTCCAAGCACCCACACTCATCTCCAGGCTTACACAATCATCCCCAAGCACACAAGAGAAGAGGGTGAACAAGGAAGAGAAGAAAGAGAAGCAGCTTTGAAGAAGGACAAGAAGCTTCCATACCTCTATCCAAGTAAGTCTCTTGACAATTGATCTTCTTTGGAAGTTGCTCTCTTTGGATTCGTCCTTTGTCGTATGCAGGGAACGAATGTTTTTGGTACTAGTGTTGTTTTTTTGTGTCGAGCGCATGTCCTTTTCAAGTTCTAAAAAAAGTGAGTCTGTTGGAGCGCGTCTATAGATGCATCTAAGAGCGCGTCTAACAATGCGTCTATAGACACGTTTGTCTTTAGAACCAGACAGTTGCGCCTATAGACGCACTGTTAGATGCGGATATAGACGCGCTCCGATAGTCTTAGATGTTCATCATTTTTCTTCCACTTCCAAGAAAAGGATTGCATATTGAATGATGGAAATAAGTGATTGCATGAATGAAGAAAGGTATTGCATGAATGATGAAAATGGATTGCATGATTGAAGAGAGGGATTGCATGAATGATGGAAAGGGAAAGCATGATTGAAGAAAGGGATTGCACTCTCTATTTTCCTCTCTTTTTCCTTCTCTCTTTTATCCTCTCTTTCCTTCTCTTTTCGTCTCTCTTTAATAATATCAACCTCTATTGCATGCTTAATAGTGATGTGATGAAAAGATGGGTGACAAGATACGAGGATGCAAAGGCAAGAAGACAAGAAGAAAGGGCCCTCTTTCGTACACACCACAGATCTCGTGTACCATACCCTCAGTATCTAAGAGCACTTCCAAAGGATATTCATGTGGATTGGCTACTTGACAAAATGGAGAGAGCAGAGAGAGACGAGGGGATGCATATCACAATGGAAGAATGGGAGTATGCTAGGGGATGCATGAGCAAGGTCGGTATAAAGAATGTTATGCATAAGTTAGGAGTTTGCAATAATTTAGATTGCTTATTTGATTGATTTTGTCTTGGTGTAGTGTACTATGTTCAATGCTATATGGTGTGAGGGCAAGCATTTTTGAACACAACGGATTGATGATAAGAGAAACACACAAGATTACAGTGTCATTGCTAGCTTTGAGGGAGCCAATGGAGCCATGGATGATTATTGTGGCATAATCCAAGATATTATTAAGCTTGATTTTCGACGCTTCTTTGTGTATGTTTTGGATGTAAAGTGGTTTAAGGACGTGGTGGAAAGAGGCCCTAATGCAACAATCAAACACCATGCAAGTGGCTTTGTAACTATTGACTCCACAAAGTTTTGGCAAAGTAAGAAGGACACACTAGTACTACCGCAACAATGTCATCAAGTATTGTACACACATATAAAAATACTCACTTTTAATATTTGATACCTTCGATGCAAGGAAAATAACATGATTGTATTTGTGTTTGAATTAGATTGTCTATCAACCAATGGTGGATAATAATAGATGGTGGCATACCTATTACACCACGTTCCAAAGTGATGTACAGTACATTTACTAATATGGAGCATATGGAGGATGATCATGGCCATGGAGGTGATGATGACCGTGATACGAGAGAGGAGGATGATCATGAGATAGGAGATACAGATATTGAGGCCATTACCCGTGAGGACGAGCCTACCATTGGTGATGCTAATTTCGATGAGCACATGAGTAGCACAAGTAGTAGTGGGTTGAATGTATTTGTAGATCTCAACACTGGTTTGGATTTTGAAGTAGATAGTTTGGCAAGGGTTAATCTCATTGAGGATGAGATTGAACCATAGCCCATTATTGATATTGGCAAGACTATTTTACATATTGTCTCATTCTCCTCACCTCACTTAATTTTTGTATATGTGGCATGGGTTTGCAAAAAAGCATTGATATTTTTGTTAAAATTATGTGCTTTGGTAATCATGGGCAATGTTTGGAAAGCATTGATACACATTTATCAGGCTGCCCCAAAATCTCACTTTCTGTATTCTATGTTTTGAATCTAAATTCGCATCTAATTAACAGTGCAGACGTGCTAGTAGACATGCTAATAAACATGCTAATAGATGCACTATTAGATGCACTATTAGACGCGCTAATAGACCCGTTAATAGACACGCTATTAGATGCACTATTAGACGTGCCCGTAATTTCTCTATTCAAACAGCGCCTATAGATGCGCTCGCTATTTTGTGCATCTATAGTTGTTTTGTGTTGTGTATTAGTTGGCCATCTACTCTGACATAATTTAACAAGGGCAATCATTGACTACGAGTTTGTAGGTCAATTCCAATTCTCTGACACTAGCTTTAGAACATGTGTTAGAAGAACTTGAAGATGTTTCTACAAGTAAAGCACCCTCTCATCCAAGCCCTTGCTCTGAGCCAAATGAGTGGGTCACAATTAGATGTAATATTCTTTGACCGCCAAATAAAATCCTCCATACTATTATCTCCCTTTAAAGCCTCCTTTACTATTCCAAATTAGTTTGTCAAACAAAGACTTCGAACTCGAAACCATGCTCTTAGCCATATTAGAATGAGAAACTTTAAAAGGAAAGCTACAAAGAAATGTATTGATCTTCATCCCACATATTTCTAGTAGCTCACTCTGTACACTTTATGATTGTCCACAAACCATCTCCATGGATCATTGATGTGGAACAATTATAGAGACCATCTTCAATAGAGGACAAGTGATTTTATATGAAGGTCTACCCTACAGTACTCCTACTCCTTGTGTGAGTTCAAGCCCTCCCTTTAAGTCATTGTGACCTTTCCTCCTCTCTAGTAGTTGTGTAGTGGGTATGTTCTTCTCCATTTTAGTTCAAGCAACTCAAAAATCCAATTCTTGAAGCTTGAACTATGGTTGTATGCTTTGAGACAGTAGAGTTTTTTCGTGGAAAGATGAGAGAGATGAATTTAGAGCATACTATAGATTTTCTCGCTCCATTATTACATGTGGTTTCAGAGGTTTCATCATTCCATGACTTGGAGGTCCAAATGCAACTCCATTGAAGCCTTTATTATAAGGCTCTTGAAAGCCTAGCTAGGCTCACATCTTATTGCATGGAGCTCAAGCTCAAACCTGTGCACTTATGCAAGTTTCCATAGTAGCATATACCTCAAGTGTAGGCCCATTAACATTATTTCCATAGTAGCATATACCTCAAGTGTAGGCACATTAGCATTGGTGGTAGCTCTATCAGCACAACAAATCTCTCAACACATAATAGCTTGACTTGGAAGCTAGCCACATGAGATCCAACCTCCATTGGACCCTAGAGTTCTACCTCAAATCCCTACATCCATCTTAATCGAGCATGTTCTCCTAAGATATCTTACAAAGGTAGCAACATAGTTTGCAACACCACACAAGATCAGCTACACAGTCCCATCCTCCAGCTGTGCTTCTCACATTATTGTCAACCTCAAACCATACACCAAGCTCTTAATCAACACTACCTCTTGTGCATCTCATCGGAGCACAGCCTCAATAATATTCGTTCTACCCCACCTTGGGATGCCTCTAATGCTTTGAACTACATTTTGTAGAGTCAAAGACATACAGTAGACCATAACTGGAGAAGAAATCTACACCATGTTTGCACATATGGGTCGATAACCACAACATAGAGGAATCATCATAAATTGACACATGGCAAGCAATTAGATAATATGTGTTCCCTAAATTAGACACTTGGCATTCGATTGCCATGTCAACATCATCCTCCAAGTCAACCTTATCATGTGAGAGGTGGCACAATTTCGTAGTATTGATGTAGAAGATAAGCACAAAGCGATCATGCAATATCTCTCGATGGCAACATTCCCCAAAGATGCAAGCACACAAAGGATTTCACTCAAATTTTGGAAGTATATGCAGACAGGTGGCATATTGAAAAGTGGGGGGCTAGTCCTTCAACAATGCTAGCTATATCAAAAAGTGGTAGGTATAGTCCACTAAAGTCATGGTATGAAACATCATAAAGGACTTTGTTGGAGCACTATATATGCAAATGTTGCCAAAAAACTCCAAGAATTATGATGAATGTCGACGAGTTGGAAGGCCAACCTTCCAAGATCATATGTCATTATGATCAACCTACCACCATTCCTATATTGGAGCACTATATATGGAAATCTCGCCAAAAAACTACAAGAATTATGATGATTGTCAACCCCTTGTCAACGAGTTAGAAGACCCAACCTTCCAAGATTAAATGCCATTACAATTCACCTACCCATGGAAACCAGTCTAGAAGTGGTGATTGGATTTCTGTAGTTTGTTCAAAGTGGCCATGCATCCTAGAAAAACAAATACATCATGGTGGCGACCATTTATGTGACCACGTGGGCCAAAGCAAAAGCCTTAAGGGACAATGTCGCCCAAAGCACTACAAGATTCTTGTATGAGCATATTTGGGTGTCCATTGAAATCATGTCAGACCAAAGGATTCACTTCAATAATTTGGTCATTGATACCATGACAAAGTAATTCCTAATTCAATAGAAGATTAGCAATATTTTAGATATCCCTTGTGAATGATCAAGCAGAAGCAAAAAACAAAATTTGCTCAAATGATTCTTCACAAGATGGGGAATGCTCATTGAAACAATTGGGATCACACGCTTAAAACAACAATTTGGGCCTACCAAATGGCATTCAAGGTCACAACAAAGTACACTCCATTCAAGTTGGCATTCAAACTTGAGGTAGTGATACTATTGGAATTCTATATGCCAAGCTAAGGGTGGCTGTCCAAAATACGAATGGCCAAGATGGAGCATTCAATAAGCAATTGACATAATTGTTCAAAATCAATGAATTAAGGCGAATGGAAGCCTTGACGCAAAGCGTATTCCAACGGAGGAAGTTGTGGCATGACCACGACATCAATTGCAACAAGCATTCAAAGGCAAGATGCATGTGTTGCTGTATAATGCCCTGCTAGGAGCAATGAAGCAAAACCTACATCGATAGGGCCATACCAAAGTGCTTTAATATAGAAGATCTAGAAGGACCATTAATATAGAAGATCTAGAAGGAAACAAACTATTGAAGCAAATCAATGAGACAAAGGCCAAATTGTTTTGGCCATAGTTGCAACCTAGTTGCAAATTGGTTGGGCAAAATTTGCCAAGGTAATCATGAAGAGGCACCTCATAGGTACCAATCCTAAAGAGCTGTTGCATGTCAAATCAAGGTTAATGATGCAATTTATACAAGATCATGATGGAGGGAAGTGACAAAATGGGTCACAAACTCTAAGTAAAGAATAGCATTAAATGGCCGCAATTCCACAACGAGGAAGGATCTCATGATGGAAAGGAGTGTCCTAAAGTGGGCAGTCACCTAATAACTGACAAGCTGATAGGGCAGCAAACCCTAAATGCCCAGGCTATACAACCCTAAATGCCTCTATACATAAGCCCTCCAAAAATTTTGAGCTCACCCTTCTCATTAAAGCTTGGCATAGTCTACTCTCTCTTGCCTCCAAAACCCACAACTTTTGAAAACTAGAGTGAATGGTGGCATCCAACTAGTCGAAGCAAAAATCCACCAAAAATTTTGAGCTCACCTTTCTCATTCAAGCTTTGCATAGTCTACCCTCTCTTGCCTCCAAAACCCACAACTTTTGAAGACTAGAGTGAATGGTGGCATCCAACTTGTCGAAGCAAAAGGCCACCAAAAATAGTGAGGTGATGATCCAAAGAAGATGAGAGCCAATAAATTAAAAGGGCCAAAAATCAATGCACCACTTGTTTGGTAATCACCAATCACAGCCATCAACTAGCTACATCTCCTAGGGCTAAATAAATTCTATGAGCTCCCTTGGAATGCGGCCTTTGATTGGGACATGGCCCTTAAAGCCATCAACTCCTATGACAAATGAAAAAAGACCTTCTAAGCAAAGGGCTAGGAGGTCACAATCAGCGAAGACAAAGAGGCTATAGTGCTGAAGCATCCAAACATGGATGATGTATCCATTAACCCTTTTGCAACTAATCACAATGATTTGTTCAGCAAAGATGTGTGTTTGTAGGGCCATGGGTACATCACTAGTAAATTCAAGGACGCAGGCATGATAGTTTCTTTTGATACTTGTTTGAAAGGATACAACTCAAGATGTTGAACAGTGGTTGAACACCTATGTGCCCCAAATGTTTATGCAAAAGGAGCAAAGGTCAATTAGGAAAAGCTAATGAATTTGTAAATAAATGATCAGGTAGTGAAGTTCAAGTCAAGGAAAAAAAACTCAAGACACAACAGGGCACACATGCCTTTGGTATGCCTTTTGGCATGGAGGGTGAAGAGATCCAAAGCCAATCACCATCCTCATCAATAAATATTATTAATTGGCAAGCAACCACCCCACTAGCCAAACCAAGGAAGAAATAGCCACCAACCAAAGAAGCAAGACCTCAGCAGGACCCACTCAAGATTAGCCCCAAACCACACCAAAGCTAGAAGACAAGGGAAAAAGGCCAACTTGGCCAAAAAGAGCCTAAGGAAAAATCACAAGCGAGCCCTTTATTGTAGAGAGGACCATCACTAAAGCCACTAGAGAGGTGTCCTTGAATATCTTCCTCTTAAAAAAATGGACTCCTTCTGACGTTTCAATGCCCCCATTTCCTTGAATTGACATAATGAATGTAGCACAAGGGGAGCTCGACCACCAATACTATGATAGTTTCCCAATTTCTATTGGACAATCACTCAATCTAAAGTGCCAACATGGACAATTCCTATCTATGTGGCATCCCATTAAAAAAATAAAAACAATGGAAAAGTGAAGCCCCAAGGGTCATGGAGGAGGGGCAGTAGCATTTCACAAAGCAAATGAAGCAAAGAGTCAAGCAAGGCATTGAGAGTGAGGAGATGAAACAAATGAAGCATCAAAACAAGTGCCCAAGCACATAGCAACTAGGTAGAAACACGGTAGAACAAGAGAACATCAAGCTGGAGACCCATGTCAACATGCTAGAGTCAAGACAGAAACAAGCCAAGGACAAAGTACCAATTTCAAAGGCAAAACTTAAGGAGGTCTAGTCTAGGTTAATGAATGAAGTCTCTCATATCTTTGTTGGAATTTATCAATTGACAAATGAACTCCTAGACTAGATAGAAAAAGTATTGCATTTGTTCATCACAGCGTAGGAACCAAAAAATCAAAAGCTAGGAAGAAGCATAGATCCGAAGTGTGAAGTGCATCAAAGCATAGATCCTAAGGGTGAAGTGCAATAAAGGAATTTGTGTCAATCACACCAAGAGATTCTTCAAAGGCAACCCCCGCCAAGAAAGCACCAAGTACTAAACCAAACCAAGATGACTAACGAAGGGCACACCAGGAAGTGGAACATGAAGTTGCACAACAACAAGTAGAGTTGTAAAAGAAGGAGAAGTGAGAAGCAACTCAGAGACCTCTAAGAGTAGGAAGAAGCTCGAGTGTCACCAAAGGAGGAGATGATCAAATTTGAGCTGATTTCCAATCGCCCTCAATGCTCACCATGTCGAGGGCTTGCTAGTAAATATTGCTCACTGCACACCAGTTTGAAGAGAGAAAAGTCGAAACAAGGAGTCATCTCACCTATCTCTTCTCCATTCCACTATGTATTGAAGGAGCATTGAACAGGCATGGTGAAAAGCCATCAAAAGTCATGGATCGACAAAGTGAAGATTTGGGAGATGCTAGCACTGGAAAACCTTATGTGACATTAAGAGGCACACGGCATCAACAAACTAATCGTTGACCTAAAGGTTGAGGACTAGTACTACGAGTGCAAGGACGGTCAGAGCTATAGGCCACATGATTCTTCAACCTCCTATACAAATGCAGCAAACTACCAGTACGATGATGGATAGGCAACACTCACCATCAATTCCACCAGCATTTAAGGGAGATCCAAGACACGTTTAGGGAATTCATGCAACGGAAAGATGCTTCAAGAATCACTCTTGGCTTTTGCAAGCAAGAAATTACAAGACTCTCCTCTGATCATAAAATGGGAGTTTTAATACCCTCTATACACTCTCTCAAACTTGCTAGGGAAGGAAGTAATTCATTTTCCTCTTGTTTCCATGTGACTTTCATATAGTGCCTTCCCTCATACTTGTTTGCCATCACATGGTCATCTAGAAAAGGCAATCTACCATGCACACCCAAAGCAAAACAAAGGGAAAAGGATTGAAGGTAGGCGCCAAAAAGCAGGACCACAGTTTGGCATTAATGTTTTGGTGATTTTGCTTTTGCATTGGAAAAGTTAGTTTGTGGTGAATGTTGGAAACAAAGTACAGAAGGAGTCAGAACATGATGTCAGTAAAGATACCAACAATAAAGAGAAGAGTGGATTGCTAGAATTGAATCTCAAGCAGGACTTTGGATGGTGGCCAAAGAAGAAACCTTGACTAAAGAAAGTAAGTAGGATGAGCATTGCACCAGAAACAACGCTGAAAAAGAGAAGAAGAAGGGAAGGACTAAGAGATTCAAGAGTCACCACTCCAATGGATTTGGGGAAGCTCTAGAAAGAGCTAGGAAGCAAAAACTCACAACTATTAAAAGGGCAAAGACCAAGTCTAGCAGCACAAGCTGAGTTAGAACTTCAAGATTTTTAAATGGGTGACAAGTATCCAAGCGTCCCTCCTCTTGACTCAGTCTCAATCCGTCTAAATGCACATTTGCAATATGTTGAGGGGTGTTGTTGGGATATATCATATTAGCTAAAGGAATGGAAATTGATCCAAAGAATGCAAAGGTAGACCAAAATGTGAAAGAGATGATGTGATTTGTAGGCTACGTGGAGTGGCAAAGCCGGTACACATACAGTCAACCACTCCCACGTCTATTCAAGAAATATCCCATAAGTTTTGGCAGGGGAATAGGAGAAAGCATTCCTACTATTAAAAAGGACGTTGGTCATAGCTCAAATTTTACAACCAATGGATTGGGACTGTATTGTCATGTATTTGTTTGGACATATTTGCAGTCACTTCACCAATCCACTAAGATTTGCTGAGGTAGCAAGAGGATAAAAAATACAAATGAAATTGGGACAAGGGGGAGAGAATCCTTGATCTCATTTGAGGAGTCATTTTACAAATGGCGGTAATTTTGCAAGTCAATATGGAGGAAAAGAATGGGTGGACAAAAGAATAGCCGATGTCCACTTGGTGGAAAAGGAGACTAGATATCCACTAGGCGGAAAGTAGACTAGAAGACCCTACCAAGGCGAGAGACCAAAGATCACCAACACGGCATGCCAGGGCACGATACGTTTGTGGCAAGGAAGGCCACTAAAAGATTGGATGCTGATTATGGAAGAAACAACTTGATATGGTCCAAAAAGTATGCAACCAAGATTACTACACATTGATGATAATAGATGTGTAGTAGAACTGGATATGAAGGTGGTTCATATGACCACAAGGGATAGCTTTAATGAGTCCCAAGGAGCTAAATGAGCTTGGGATTCACTAGAAAGAAAAAAATGGAAATGGCCTAGGAAATCAACTTCATTAAGCCAAGGGAGTCATGGGGTTGGCAAGCAATGAAGGACCAATCGAAGGGACCCAACAAAGGAACAAAGGACAATACTGAATCCAACAAAGGAAGAAGGGCTTTAATGAATATGAAAGTGAAGATGAAGCAAAAGGCCAAAAGGTGCAAAATGAGTCCAACATGGCTTGGAAGAATTTTTGGGAACTCAATCTGTCAACTCCATTGGCAAACTATTGAAACTTGCTCCCCATTGTGTAAAATTCTTTCAAAGTCCCGACTTGTGGCCACATCCCTAGCGACAAGGGTGGAGTCAACTGAAACAACAATTTGGGACAAAGAAATGTCCATGGTTGATGTCGAAATGCAGAATCACATAGTGAAGGTAGTGCTCGTTGATGGAGGTTCTGAAGTAAACATCATCTTTGTAGAAGGCTAGAAGAGGCTTAAGTTGAGAAACTTGAAGCCTTTGCCTTTAAAAATTGGCATGGCAAATTAGAGATTCGTGATCTAGCAGGCATGCTCCAGCCTCATCTGCATCAAAATTAGCGGGGTCTACTTCACAATTATATTCACTACGGTTAAATTGGAGTCCAAACAAGGGTACCTCATGTTGTCGGGAGGACCATGGATAAACTTTAAAGAGTGCCAAGCTACTTCACGATTGGGGAGGGGAGACCCTCACCATTGCATGTGTTAGGTAGGATGTGTAGATACCGATAGGCAATAGCATGATCTAGAAGCAATTCAAACCCAAACACCTAGAGCTAGGAACGGCAAACACCTAGACCTAGGAACGGCATATGTCTCAAACGTTGAGGAAAAATGACTTGCTTTCAACATTGTGCCCATCGTAATGCGGGGTAGTAGCCAAAAGGTTGGTGGAACACAAAGAGCTCAACACCCCCCCCAAAAAAGACATTCTCTACAATACTATTATTTTTGGCATTCTCAATCACGACCCCCAAGGAAGAGTCCATTCTCACAGCTTATAAACATATGAAGGAGGAAGCGCATCACCTCTACACCCACATTATGGTTATACTTATGTTATGTGTGTGTGTGCATGCGTGCATGCATACGTATGCATTTACTTATACTATAGGATTTGGAGCCCCAAAAGTATTTCATTGCAATTAGATAAATTTAAGTTTTGAGTACCTAACCTATCCTATCTTACGATGCATGTTCTTGATGGCGAGGGAGCAGAAGGGAATAGAAAGAGACAACCATGGTGAATGCGAGATTAAAGCATGACAATGCCAATAAGTCCATGTCACAATATCTCACAGATTGCAATGATGATGATTTTCATACTATTAAAGAGAAACTTTATGAGCTCATGTGGGCAATGCCTTATTCACGTATTTGATGTGGCTTGAGTTCCCAAATAGCACTATAGTCTCTCACATCACCAACTTTGTAATTAAAGCACCATCTCAGACATTTGCAAGGTGGATGAAATCTCTTAGGCATCAGTTTTGTACTAGCTATGGGCATTATCCCCCTTTACACAATTGACCTACATGAGACTCTGAAAGGTGAGTCAATTGCCACCTCTTGCCCATATTTCACCTATGCTCAGACAAGGCTCATGGATACCCATTTTTGGAGCCAATGAGGTATCAGGGGTGGGGTAGTCAACAAATGTTGCTCCATAGCAATTTAATGTGGATGCCTACACTCGATACTTGGACAACCTTGTGCAAAGCCTACGTCCAAGCTTACCTACCTAATGTCATTTTTGGCTGCCACAACAATGTGCAGTGATGGGCGGTGTGTACGTGCCCTTAGGTGGGTTTCACAAACATTCACCCGTGGATTGACGGACATAGCAACATAGCCAATGAAAATTCATGTTGGCCTGCTCATCATTTCACAAGCATGTACACAACAAGATGCACTGGCAGGTGAGTCACGCCCAGATGAAGCCAAATCTTTGTGCGGGTAGAGAAACCTCGCTCAATTGTACGTTTGGAGAGTTTGCACCAATGGAAGCTTGGGCAAGAATTGAACATGTGACCCTTAAGGTCCCGAAATGAGCTGAGTGTCTTCACCTAGATAGCCCTTTGTGAATGTAAGGGCGGACCTTCAGTGGCTTTTGTTGTGTGGACATCAGAAGTCGGACTTCACGCACTCGACGGGATGCTTGTGAAACCGGCGAAGGGTTTTCACAAAAATGAAAGGAGAAGGTACCTAGCGGGTGAACATCCACTTGCACCCTGCAACACATACTAGTCTTGAAACGAAGAATAAGTGGGAGGGAAGTGCAATTCAAAAGGCAAAGCCTCTCTTCTTCTTTCTTCTCCTCCTATGCACGATTCTTCTTCTTCTTCTTTGCCAAGGTCCATGTTTACCAGGATTTAATTTTGGTAGTTAGATATTTGGATCTTATTTTGCAGAAGATGCCATCTATGAAGCTGCAAGTCACCATCAATATTCTAAGCAAGAAAGTTGATGTGCTAGAACACTATAGGTCAAAGATTGACCGGTCTGACACCTCCCACAAGACCACAAGACTTGTAAATGACCCGTAGTTGCAGGTGAGCACCCTCTTGTCCCTCGAAACACACACTGGTTTTGAAAGGGAAGAAGAAACTGGAGGGAACTGCACTTCAAAAAGGAAAGCCTTCCCTGAACCATCATCAAAGCCCCATAAGGTTAGTGGCAGTCAACCGGAATTTAGTTCTACATGAAGCTACAAGTAGGAAAGTTGACGTGCTAGAACACTATAGGTCAAGATCGACTTGTCTGAGACGTGTTTCCATGCAGGGCGCCGGGGTAGCTGTGTGAACACTCAATTGTCTTGGGATGGCAAAAGGAGGAATGACTATTTAGGCGACATGCTGCAGCACTAACCTATGTGGCTGCTTTGAAAAAACATGAGTGATGTCAAGTAGGGATGACGTGACAGCTAAAGTTGGAGGAAGATGGTTGGCAGCGCACATGTGAAAATGACTTGCGCACTTGTAGTGCCACATCGGTTCAACCAAAAAACTGTGGATCCAATGTCGGACCCGAATGTTGAAAAGCGCACCACCCCTCATTCACGAAAACTTGATCAATGTTGGCACCCGCACTCTGATGCGCTATGGGGAAACATGCTTTGACAAACTCCTGTAGGACGTTGATGCTCGTAAATGTTGGGTGAACATCCAGTTGCCCCATTGGTTTTAAACGAAAGAAGAAATGGGAGGAAAGCCCATTTCAAAAAGCAAAGCCTCCCCTGCACCATCCTTCTTCTTCAAATCGTCGAATCGCCCTTGTCGTAGGACATCGGGTGCCGGCCTTCGCACGTTCGGCGGGTTTCCACAAAAATGAAAAGAGAGAGGTGCCTAGTAGAGGGTTGTGGCTGAACTTCTGCATGACCCCTACAATGCACATTGGTTCAAAAAACCAAGCCTCCCTTCTTCTGTCTTCTCCCCTCCCCTGCACCATTCTTCTGGTAGGCGGTGGTCGGTGTGAAGTCAATTCTGGCAATTAGATATTTGGATCCTCTTGTGCAAAGATGCCATCCATGAAGCTACATGCGAGCTTGAGTTTTCGAGCAGGAAAGCTAAAGTGCAAGAACATTAAAGGTCTAGAGTCGCCCATGGGTGCCCAAGGTGCATTGAATGCGTAAGGGCACTGATCTGTGGGGGGTGCCGATGGTGGTCAAGTCTGTAACAAAACACGGGACCAGCGGGAAATGGGAGGGAAGTTGAGTTCAAAAAAGCAAATCAACCGACGCTCCATTCTTTTTCTTCTTCAAATCTTCTCCTTCTTAGTTTTCTTCTTCTTCTTCTTCATCTTCAACAGAATTTCACCAAGCAAGCTCAGCTATGGCGGCCGATAGCTCCCAGAGCACCCCCCTTAGCCGTAAACAGACCTCCGTTTCCACACATATCGATCCCTCCTTCTCCCTCCCTGACTCCATCTTCCTCAGCTCCTCCTCTCGTTCCCGATTCGATGCCTACAGCCGCTTGCAGGCCAGCGCTGTGGCCTTCGGAGAGAAGCTCGCCATCCCGGAGATCGTCGCCCTTGGCGGCCAGTCCGATGGCAAAAGCTCGCTGCTCGAAGCGCTCCTTGGCTTCCGCTTCAACATCAGAGAGGTCGAAATGGGAACCCGGAGGCCCCTGATGCTTCAAATGGTGCATGATCCTTCTGCTGTTGAACCCCGCTGCCGGCTCCAGGTACGCACATGCTCACAAAAAACTTGTTTTGTTCGGGACTTCGGAGTTCAATCCAGCAATGGCTGCTCCATTGATCGCATTGTTTGACAGGACGAGGACTCCGACGACTATGGTCCGCTCATCGTTCCGGTTTCTTCTGTCGCAGAAGCGATCCGTTCAAGGACCGAGGAACACCTCAAGAAATTGCGAACAGCCGTCAGCTCGAAGCCCATTGTCATGCGAGCTGAATACGCATTTTGTCCCAACTTAACCATCATTGACACCCCGGGATTCGTTCTCAAGGTAACTCCTGGAGAGACAGAGCTGAAATTCTGCCAGTATTTGTAATGCCTGCCGATGTATTCATACATTGAGCTTGGCATTTCATCGAATGATGGGATCTTCTGGCATGCAGGCCAAAAAAGGGGAGCCTGAAAGCACGCCCGATGACATTTTATCCATGGTCAAAGCACTTGCAGCTCCTCAACACAGGCTTCTACTTTTCCTCCAGCAAAGCAGCGTGGAGTGGTGCTCTTCACTGTGGCTAGACTCTATTCGTGCTGTTGATCCAGCTCTTCGCCGCACAATAGTTGTTATCTCCAAGTTCGACAATCGCCTGAAGGTGTAAATGAAGGATTGAATGTTTTTTCGGATGAGTAATTCGGTGGTATTGCTTGTCCACTTGGTGCCTTGCGTACATATTGATAGTTTTGTCAATGAGAGTTAATTTTTGTTATCTCAGGAGTTTGCAGAACGCTGGGAAGTTGACCGCTACCTGAGTGCAGGAGGCTACTTGGGAGATGCTCGGCCTTTTTTTGTTGCTCTCCCAAAAGACCGGGCAATGACAACCAATGAAGAATTCCGCAGACAGATAGGGATAGTAGATGCTGAGGTTAATCGCTTTCTTAGGGAGAACATAAAGGGTGGCTTTGATGAGGAAAAGTTTGGAGGATATATAGGATTTGCAAACTTACGGCAGTACTTGGAAACTGAACTTCAGAGAAGGTAATTTTGATTGAAGATTCGTAAACGTCAAATTATTTCCTGCTGGTTACAAGCTTAGAAACAGGTTTTCTTTTTTGACAACGCAGATATAGAGAGGCGGCCCCAGCCACACTTGCATTATTGGAGGAGCGCTGTAGTGAAGTCACAACCGAGCTGTCAAGCATAGGCGATAAGATAGCAGCAACTTCTGACATTCCTTCTTTACGCAGAGCAGCTATGGTCCATGCAGCTGCTATAGCTAGGCATGTGGTAATCTTCACTCTGAATAGCGTTCTCTATGCTATTGCGCCATGCGTACAAGTCTAATTATGCGTATTTACATCTCAGACGCCCTGTGCTTTTTGCTTCCTAGGCTGCCCTTATTGATGGAGCTGCAGATCCAGACCCAGCAGAGTGGGGCCGATCCACAGAGGAGGAAAGGGCAGAAAGTGGAGTGGGGAATTGGCCAGGTTTAATGGCAGATGTGTGGCCTGCAAATTCTACCCTGAAGCTCTATGGGGGAGCAGCATTTGAAAGAGTTCTAAACGAGTTCTGCTGTGCTGCATGTTCAATTGAGTGCCCATCAGTCTCAAAGGAGAAGGTAGGGCTTTAATGGTAATAATACTAGACTGAGAAGAACATTTTCCATGTTACCCTTTCACACCCTGGCATCAACAAGATGTAACTGATGTTGGAAACAGGTTGCCAACATCTTACTTGCTCACACAGGTAGAGAAGGAGGTGCAACAGCTGCAGCTGTAGGAATTGCTCGTGCAGCAGCACGCTCATGGCTTGGCCCTCTACTTGACACAGCTTGTGAGCGGCTTGCACATGTTCTTCGTAATCTTTTTGATCTAGCAGTGGAACGAAATCATATGGAAATAGCTTGTGATGGTTAGTCCTCAGGAGCATAATTTTGTTGATGGCTAATGTGTTTGTACCAGAAACGATACAAATTTAAGATTCTGCATTTGGCTACATCTGAATCTGATATAATGAACTAGCTTTTAGAGCGGCTCGAAAGGAAGCTTTGTTCACGTGGATTGTGCAGAAGTAATGTTGAGTAAATTACAACTTTGGAGGCATTAATTTTTGCCTTCTTTGCAGAAATAGCTGGGAAAAGCAAGTCAGGCATTGGTGGTTATGTTGCTTTCCATGCCTCACTCCGTCGTGCTTATGACCGATTTGTGAGAAATCTAGCAAATCAATGCAAAGAGCTTGTACGCCACCATCTTGAATCTTTTACCAGCCCCTTCTCTCATTTTTATGGCTTTGAGCACAGTATAGGAAGCAGCAAGGGATGGGGAAATTATGGAAACGCCATGGCCAACAGATCCTTTCCTTCGTCTATTGAAGTAACCCAAGGGCTTGGAGCTCCTGTACCAAATCAAGAAACAGAAAATGCTGCTCCAGTTGGTCTATTCCAAGGATTTTCGACCCCAGCAAGGAGGCCTGATACAACCAGGGAACCCTTGAAAGAAAGTCAATTGACAGTGCCAGAGACTCCTTCTCCAGACCAAGGAGCCGATGTTATTGCTGGCAAACGAAATGAATTTGGACTCATAAGTGGCAGGCTAGGAGCTGAAAATGGAGCTAAGAAGAGGCAGGGGTCAGATATTGTCTCAGCTTATGGGCAAAAGCCTGTTCAGAAGAAAGAAGCTCGCCATAATTTTACTGATGAGGGATCTGGGGGAATGAAATCAGCATATTCAGAGGTCTGTTCATTAGCTGCTAAACACTTTGCACAGATAAGAGAAGTCCTAGTAGAGCGCAGCGTGCCTTCAACCCTGAATGCAGGCTTCTTAACTCCCTGGTAAAATGTGTTTTTGTATTTCCTTTTTTGCATTCTACCTATTCCCATTTTAAATTTTGAGTTCCAATGTTAAGTCGAGTTGAACACCAAAATTTTGACTTTTGAAATCAGTCTACTTAAATGGAGCCAAATTCAACTGAAGCAGTATTTAAAAACAAGGAAAAGCTAGAAATCCATTGTCGAAGGGAAGGTGTAGACAAGGCTTGTCATCTGCAGCTGGATTGCTTACAAACTTGGAAACCTGACTTGCATGTACAAAATTGAGACTGTAAAGTCCTTAATGCTTTCAGAACTTGGCTCAAAACCTGAAACTCCTGTTTTGATCATTCAATAACTAACAAGTACCAAGTTGTCCCCAAGCTGGGATACCTTGAAAATCATACATTAGAATCCAATCCTAGATAGCAAGATACAAGCACCATTGACCAGTGTTGATAGCTATGATAAAAAGTGGTACATAGGATTGAATATAGCTTATGTTTTTCCAACATCCCTCTCAAGGAAAGAGTAGCCTAGACCTTAAAGTTTGAGAGAATACGAAAGATGAAGGTACTGGCAAGGTGCCTCACTCCTATAGATTCACCGTTGAGGGTTTTGGACTGCCTCTTGGGGCAGGTATGACTGGCATTGTCCAGCATACATAGCCAGGCCAATGGCCTGCATAAGGCCTGATTTGAGACCTGGAGGAGGCCCATACAGGTCAGCTACAGGTTGACACGTTTTGCAGGGATTGATTGCTGATTTGCGTTTGGCTATAGAGCAGCTTGGTCAGCTCAAATTTCTTCCAGTCTATCCTCGAGAGATCACATCCCTAGAAGGGTGCTGCATACATGGCAATCGGTCGCACTAGTGTCGAAAAGCCAGCCTTTCGTCGGTGGATCTTGGAAGTGCGCCTCGAATCACTATCGCTCTAGTTGAGCCAAAGCACTACACCCCTACATGAGTCATGCATGGGTCATTGTGAAAATGGGTCTTGTGAAAACTGCTCTCAAATAAGTGTAGGACTGCACTATCTCCACTAGCTCACCCCGATAGGTGAAGCTAAGTCAGCGGAGCACTACGTGGCATCTCTTATAGTCTCCCTGATCATGTGGGATTGTGGGACGGTGTTGAAGGCCGTCCGAAAGTCTACGAAACATGTGTAGACTTTTTGGTGTCTCGACCTTGTCTCCTCAATGACAGCCCTTAGAGTGAAGATGTGATTTCGAGTAGATTGTTACCTTACATCTTGCATCCATTCTGCATGACCTGTCATGTGGTTTGACGCACTTGAGTCAACATATTATACATCTTTGCTTTCTTCTACACTTGTCACAGAATTGGTCATGTGTTGCACCATAAATAGATGCTCATTTCTGTCATCACCATGTCTACTAGAGGATGCATAATTGCCTTGTTGCAAATTTTCAGTCATGATGTCATTCTGCTTTTTATAGCAATCTTTAACCATATGACCCAATTTACCACAGTAGTAGCATTTAACATTGCTGTTTGCATTTTGGTCTCTCTGCCATCCACCACGACCTCTTTGGCTCCCTTTGTCTCTAAAGTTACCACGTCCTCCTCCATAGGACTGGGTTTCTTGAATTTATTGTATATTCTGATTTCTTTCACGGCCTCCAAATTGGCTTGCTCTACCTCTGTCTCTACCTCTTCCAGCATTTGAGTAGAAGACAGCTTCTTTTAAAGTTCCTCTTGAAGAAGATGTACTATCATTTCTCTGCTCTTTAAAAATTAGAAGAGGAATTAACTCCTCAAAATCAGGAAAATTTTCACGGACGGCAATGGATGTCCGGAATTGTGTATTATCTTTCCTAGACTATTCAAGGTCACAGAAACTAAATCATCATCTTTCACTGGCGACCTAATCGAAGCAAGTGCATCTGCAATTTTCTTCACCTTCATGTGGTGGTCATTGATGCTCATATTTTTTCTCTGCACATTGTGCAACTCCTGCTTGAGCTACATTTTCCTGGCTTGCGTATTTGTGCTGTACATTTTTGCCAAAGTATCCCATGCCTCCTTTGGCGTACTTGCATCTTGAATATGCACAGTCATAGAATCCAAAATACTGATAGAAAGCCAGTACATAACTTTTCTGACTCTCTCATGCCATCCTTTAAATGTCTGCAACTCCTGTTGATTGGGAACATTAGAAATAACTGGTTCTTGTTTAGCTCCAGTAATAAACTTTCAATAGTCTTTTCCCTTAAGGAAATTCGTCATTCTAAACTTTGATTACAAAACACTGTAAAATATCTTGTCATTGCAAAAAAACACAACTTTTGCCTCAGAAGGGCAAATTTGCAAAATTGACGAGAGTGGTATTTGACGACATAGTCACTTCTTAGTGACGATTATGCATCAACAGGCAATAAGAATGATTCTGTCACTCCTAATATCTCTACGCATAGGCATACGATATAATTTTTGTGATAACTTTTCATCGATCTGCAAAACAGTGGTCGCACAAAAAAAAACAAGGCACTTTCCTGAGTGTCTGCGGAAAACTTTTGCCATCAAAACGGGCTTCGAAATGGCCTCGAATCAAAAAAATAATGCTCTCTCGTCAGACCGCGAAGGATGTCTTAATCTGAGACAATGCACTCTTGTACTTTTTGGTTGTGCTACTTGCAGAGATTTGCTTTCAAACTCGAAAAAAAAGGAAAGCAACATTGATCCTCTTACTAGGACACCGTGAACTTGGTTTTCTTTCTTGAGCTCCTTACCACGAACCGAGCTCTGATATCATGTAAAGAGAGTGGGAGAGAAGGAAGGATTCTCACTTGCAACTTTTTCACATACACAATGGGAAAATATACACAAAGGTGGAGGCTGAAAACAATTTTTCTCTTCTTAGTTGTGAAAGCCAAAAGAACTCTAAGTACAAAAGAATATGTGAACCCTATATGTGAATCTCAAACCAAACTCAGATAACTAAGGTGGCATACTAACTGAGTCACTAACTAGAGTACATAAATATAGATCTCTATGAAGTCTCAGCTATCTAACGTGGTGAAGTACATAATTCTTGGTTGTCTTTCTTTTTTTTCCTTATCAATGGTTTAAGGATTTTAAGGGTCTATTTGTAGGAGAGAGTCATCTCGTTTGTCACGGGCATCCACTGTGGCCATGCTAACTGGTGACGTAGGCGTCTATACAATCACTCAAGTAGCCTTGCGCAATCAACAATCAGCACACAATCAACAGGAAGTCAACGTCACACCATCGCATGTCAGAAAATGCAGAGTTGACTTTTTGGCCAAAAGACTATCTTGACTTTTTGACTGACTTGGTCAATGGTCAATGTTGACTAGCCGACCAAGGTTAACGATCGGCGTTGATCAAGTTGGCCAGGTTGACCTATCAGCCTATAAAAGAGCAGCCTTTGGTCCTCATTCTACATCCACTTCTCAGGCCTTTAAGCCTTGAGAGCAGTAGAGTCAGGCCTCCTCGCAGCAGACCAGCAAGATAGCCTCAGTCTCTTCAGGGATCTAGTGAGGATTCGCCTCCTCTAAGAATTCTACTCTCTCAATTTTGCAGTGAGGGTTTCAGCCCCTTCATACAGTTGTATTCAATTCTTTGGGCATTTATTATTCAGTTGTATCTATTTTCTCTTCAGAGGTCCACTACATTCTCTCCCTTTGATTCTCTCACTCACATCCATAGCTCACTTTGTGTATTGAGTGCATCATCTTGTAATTGCAGTTAGTATTGAGCAAGAGAGAGAGTGAGGATAGTCTATCTCCTGCTACATTGTTTCCTGTCCAAAAGTTAAAAATTTTAGAGAAAGCCCTTCTCCTAGGAGCTCCAATATTTAGGATTTCCAACATAGATCCTAGTCTTTAACCACTCTTTTGAATTTGCTGTTTCGCCAGACAGGAAAACAAACTAGGGCTGAGAAATCAATGCTCCCGTTGTGCGTGGTCGCAAGACCTTGCTTATGTTCGATTCTCTCCCACTAGGTGCGTCGTTGCGCTTGCTGTTCACACGGGGTCCCACCGCACGTGCCATCTCTTGTTCGTTGTCAGTTTGCCTCACTGCGTTCCTTGCACCTCCTCTATCCCGAACATTTCCACACTCGGTTTCTCTTCTCGTCTCGCTCGTGGATTGTCGTTGCTCTGTTACCAAATGTGGAGAACCGGACTCCTTGAGAATGCAAATGTGTGTAATGCATGCAGAAGTTGAATGCCGATTGGTCCTCCAATGAGGAAGAGCGTCCTCATGAGAGTACTTGTTTCTATTTACTGAGATGATCCATCGCCATAACAAATCAGTTGGTGTCCATCATAAATACAAATACATGTTACACAATTGGTGTATAATGTATAATGTTTTAATATCTACTAACCACGGATTAGTGATTTCTCTTGTCATGATAGTGTTGGCTTTCTTTATAAATCTAGGCTACCCTCGTATCAGTTAGCTTCTCCTCCTCTACTTCATTGTGTCCTAGAGTTGACTCAAATGTTTAGAAGTCTATGACACGTCCTGCTTGATCATTCTCTATATCTCGTGGCCTAGTCACCTCCTGTTGCTCTCTGATCTGTCGTATTATTGTCTCCTTGTGTTGGCGTATCTCCATTAGATAGAGCTCAATGCAGACCTAGTCATGGAAGTATATTTGTACATACATGTATGTGTGTGTGTGTTGGGGGGGGGGTGTATGTGCGTGTTATTAGGCATTTCTTGTTTTAAACATTCTTAGGGGTGTGTGCTAAGCTCTGCTAAGGCTTAAGTGGGTGTGGTGATACTGCCACTTGGCGGGCTTAAGTGGGTTGTCACGTAGGTCGATTGGTTAGTAGCGTTGAGCGTTGTCAGAAGTCACTTCTTCTTTAAAGTTGTAGTAGTTGGTTGTGAGTCTCCGTGTCTTGTAGTGAGTCTTTAGTTGTAATATTTGTGTAATTGTTTCTTGTGAGGGTTTGTTGAGAGAAAGATGGCTAGTGGGTCGAAGAAGAACAAGTCTGGTCTAGCAAAGTTTCGCATGGTAAAATTTAATGAAAAGAATTTTCCCTCGTGGAAACTTTGTTAGAATGCTTCTCATGCAAAGGGGACTTTTGAGAGTTACATCAGGATTCGTGAATCGAGCAAAGAATGAGCTCTTGGTGTGGACTACTTACACCATCTGGATGTCTCCAAAGCGTTGCTCGAAATTGGCAAATGTTAGATACACTTTTTGATAGAAAAGTCAAGAATTGCAAGATCGTTGTAGAACAAGAATTGTTTTGTCTGCATATGGGAGACAATGCATCCTTGGGAACTCGTCTTAATTAGTGCAGTTTTGACAAAGCATTTGCAATCACTTAGGTCGAGAGTGAATGATGATGACAGGGCACGAAGGCAATTCTATTGATAACTCTACCTCCAAGATACTCTAAATTGGTGATCATACCTCACCTTGCATATCGAGATTCATGTGTAACTATTGAGACATGAGAAAGTGCTCGTAGAAGGAATCCAAAGCATTTCGTTCAACATGGGTTCGAGTCAAGAAATTGGATTTGCAAATTGTTGGGGAGTGGGAGAGAAGGAGGACATCATGGAAGAGAGTGTGGGAAGCAAAGAGAAAAATGTTCCATTGAGTTGAGAGGAAGTCCTCTCTTTTATAAAATGGGAGAGGGGATTGCTTACATAGTTACAATCAAACTTTGAGAGGAAGTCCTCTCTTTTATAAAATGGGAGAGGGGGTTGCTTACATAGTTACAATCAAACGTTTGAAGGTTCCAAACGTTTGGAGTTTCCAAACGTTTGATAAGTTTGAAAAAATGAGGTGAAGTTTCCAAACGTGGGTTTTTTTAATATCATAATTTCAATTAAAAAAATGCTATGCTGCATATTTTGACATATTGTCATTAGAACAACAAAAAATCTAAATTTGTATGATTGGACTTATTCTAGTCTTACAAAGATATATAAAAAATAATACATAGCTTACAAGCTAGAAATTTCATTTAAATTTAGAAATTTAAAGCAAAAACGAGTTACAAACTTAGTATTGCCAAACCAATCACATTTTGAGTTTTGACGTTCAAAGAGTCGAACTACAAAGCTTGGAGCTTGGGGCCTAGGCCCATAAATTGAAAACAACATTACAAAGTCAAATACGAAACCCTTTTTCTCCAAAAAAAACTTACAAGTTAGAACTTGCTAGCTGCAAAATATGAAACTTGAAAGCAATGGTGTCCCCACACATCAATGTCAAGGCTAGGAACTACTAAGTAGCTACTAGATAGATGGTAGCTAGTAGCTAGCATCTAAAAGCTAGATCAGGCTACAGCATGCAACCCTAGAGCTTGGAGAGCAGCACACATCACGAGAGCTGTTGCTTTCAATGTAGGAGGTATGGATGCCATCGTACGGGTACGGGCATCTAAACGGGCATGAAACAAGAGGCGAAATCTTCATAGTTTAAGACTTAGGGTCTTTTTCAAACGTGGGGTTTTTCAAACGTTTGAAATTTTTTAAACTTGTGCATGCAAAGCAAAGTTTGATTGAAGTTTCCAAACACCTTTTTTTCAAACGTTTTTAAACGTGTGAAAAATCAATCAAACGCGTTTGATAGTAACTATGGTTGCCTAAATCAATGGCACCTCTCCTAAATCAAAGGAGGTAACTGCTAAATCATAGAAACTCCACAATCATAGGTACCACCCCATGTGGGGGAGCCTTGCATTACATCATCACTTATGTCATGGCCTATGGCACTAAGTGTGCCTCTTCTACACACACATACACACACACACACACACACACACACACATACACACACAACCATATGATTGCTAGTGGATGCATACATGCATCTAGAAAGCCTTTGATCACACATATCCAACATACCTCTCCTCAAGGGTTTGCCTCATGCTGTGTCAAGGATACATCTAGTCTCATAGTTTCATAAGCCATCTCATGGTGGTCAAGGATAAATCTATGGCTAGGATCTCATGCTAGCAAAGGTGCCCAAGGGTCAAGGTTTACAAAAATGGGATAGACTCCCTCAAATGGTTATCTCTCTTGCATGTATAGGCCTTTGTGTGGACCTAGTTTCTCATGTCTGCAAGAGGTACCATGGAGGCAAACACATATCACATGGCCTACATCATATGGTGACCAGAGATGATTTACAAAAGATGAAACACATAACATTCTTTTTGGAGTACTATTCCACGTAGAAAATCTCAAAATTGACCAAGTGATGAAAAAAGAGCTCAAAAAACAAAGTCTATCTTCTATCACAAAGTTTGATTCGATTCTTCATTTGTTGATGGAGTTCTCTCTTCAACCAGATTTGCCATGTTTTTCTTCTTCTCATCGCAAAACTTCTCTGAATGATTGTTCTTGCTACAATGAGTGCAAGGATTGATCTTGAAGCAATATTTTTCAAGATGATTGACCTTTTCACAATGCTTGCATGCCTTGTACTTGTATTGCAAGTGCTTGTGTGTGCTCTTCATCCATTCTTAAAGTTTTCTTTCTCTCTTTCTCTTGTAGAGCACTGATGATGTCCTAGTGTGGGTTGGGGAATATTCTTCAAGGTAGTCACAACATAATCATAGTCTTAAGGCATACTCTTTAAGAGCATCGCCATAGCATCATCTTCAGTAACTGGAGAGTTGATTGAGGCCAATTGTGTCATAACACTTCCTCAAAGTATTAATATGAGTTGCAACGTTGTCTTCATCCATCTTAATTTCAAATAACTTAATTTTCAAATTCAACTTAGAAGTATGAGAGCTAGCACTAAATAACACATCTAACTTATGTTAGGTCTTAGAAGGGGATCCCAAATCTAAAATATGATGCACATAATCATCTCTCAAACCTAATGCAATAATTGCATAAGCTTCCTCTATCCTTTTAGCATTTGCAGGTGTAGTGAAGAAGAGTCACTTGTCTTCTCTTTATCTTTGGTTGTGGTGGATTCACCTTCTTGAGATGATTGATTCCTTGGCTTGACCAAGTCCCATAAATTCTCTTTCATAAGCACAAATTTGATTTTCATTTGCCAAGTGTGAAAACCTTGGCCATTGAAGTTATCTATCTTAAAGGTGGCCATGAGAGGGTCTTACCTTTATGTTTAGGCAGTGTCTGCTCTCTTACAAATGGCTTATGAGTCTCAACCATACAAGTGCATATTGCAAGCCATAAAATCAAAAAATCCTAAACTTTTTGCATCAAAATAATAATATAGTTTATGTGACTTTTCATTCACAAGTTTTGTTACCTTCCTATTGACATATCTAGGTGCTTGTTTCTTCTTCTTTGCTTTCACATATGAAGCATTGGAAGATGAACAAGAGCTAGGCATTGTTAACTAAGAATTTTTTGTTAATAAGTCATCTCCAAGCTTGCATCAAGCATCCAATAACAAAAAATGCACAAAATTGTTGTGGGAAAACATAGTAACTTAGAGGCCTTAATTCAAACACTATGAAGCAGATGTGAGAGGGCTTTTAGTATGCATTGGAAGATCTTATACCAGAGATTGTCCACCTAGGAGAATTGTAAAAAATTCACCTAGAATTGCTCATGAGAGCAACACCTTTTTTGCTTGGTCTTTTGGTTGTTTCTCCACACTCCAGCAAGCATTTGAGCTCAGATTTCATCAAGAGCAAGCTCTTAGCATTGCCTAACACTTGCTTGAAGGGTAGGTTCTGTAGAGGCGCAATTTCGTCAAAAGTCATAGGGCAATTTTCTTGCCAGTATAGGCTGTAAACGTAAAATTTCAGAGAATGCTTGAGGTGTGCCTTGAGGAGAGGATTCTTCCATTCAGAGGGATCTGAAAATGGTCGCGTGAGGATGGAGAATAGAGCTATGCAAGTTCTGGAGAGAGAGAGAGGGCAGAAATGAAGAAGAGGGTGGAGGGTGGAGGGTGGAGAAGAAGATGATGAGGTGGCATTTCGGAGCTAGAATGGACTAGAGGCTCAAGGAGGCTTTGATACCACATGTTGGGGAGTGGGAGAGAAGGAGGACATCATGGAAGAGAGTGTGGGAACCAAAGAGCAAAATGTTCCATTGAGTTGAGAGAAAGTCCTCTCTTTTATAGAATGGGAGAGGGGGTGGCCTAAATCAATGGCACCTCTCTTACATCAAAGGAGGTAACTCCTAAATCATAGGAACTCCACAATCATAGGTACCATCCCATGTGAGGGGCCCTTGCATTACATCATCACTTATGTCATGGCCTATGGCACTAAGTTTGTCTCTTCTACACACACACACATACACACACACTCACAACCATATGACTACTAGTGGATGCACACATGCACCTAGCAAGCCCTTGGTCACACATATCCCAACACAAATATTCTCTATGTTTTTAATCTTTGCAAGAACATTTGTCTCTTTGCCAGATCACAAAGAATAGGTTGAAGGTTGAATTTGATGTCGGAATAGTCCTGATTTGATTGAAAGATATAGAAAAAGGTGTAGCAAGAGAAACAGAGGAGCATGGGTTGTAGAAAATTAGGAGCATTAATGTGCCATGTGGATATAGGTAGTTCAAGTTGTGGCATAAAAGGTTCAAGCATGCCAACTATGCGACTCTCTTAGAGATGCTAAGACTTGGGTTAGTGGATTGCCTTATATAAATCGCAGACAGTGCAAAAGTGTGCTAGGCTTACGTGGAGGGTAAGCAACACTGGGAGGCATTCCCAAAGGAAGAGCCAAGGTTCCATTGGAGTTGGTCAATTTTGACATATGCGGAAAGTTCATGATATCATTCTTTGGAGCCAAGTATTATCTCACCTTCATTGATGATTTCAAAGAACAATGATATGGATCTATTGATTTGCGAAGAAGTCTCAAGCCTTCATTTAAGTTTAATAACACATCCTTGCAAATCTGGGTAGCGTAAATAAACAATAGAGCAATCACTAAGATAGGGCTATGTATGTTGACAGGAAGAAAGCTTTCTAGATATTTTGGGGATGACGTAGTCCATACGGCTATTCACGTCTTGAATGGAACAAAGACCAAGGTTGTTGAAGGAAAAAATTCATACAAAGCATATTTTGGTAAGAAACCTATCATTTCCCATTTGAGGATCTCGAGTTCTAATGCTTATGTACATGTGAAGAAAGTAGATAGAACTAAATTGGATCCCAGAGCGAGATGTGGATCTTTATTGGGTATAATTGAATCAAAGGCCTATCCATGTATGACTCAGAGTAGAGATGTTTTTCAAGAGAGAATCTGAGCCACAAGCAACCACACCAAAAGTTTCAGTAGTTTCTTAAGGCCGAGGCTTGTTATCATGCAAGGAAAGGAGACAAAAGATCCAGAGATAAACGATTCAGAGTCATTTTTAGGGCATCCAAACCAACAAGACAGACCTTGGGAAAGGAGAGAAAGCTACCTAGATGGTTTCAGATGACCTTGGAAGACTCAAGTGTCACAGACATTCTAAAGAGCAGTTCAGAATTAAGGAGGTTTTAGAGAAAAGCACCGACCATAGACTATGTTATTATGGTTCAGATCTAGAAGATCGTGGATCCAAGAACGTTTGAAGAAGCTTCATGTTATGTTCAATACAACTTAGTGTACAGGTAGCTATATCGTGTGTACTCCTCTCTCTCTCTCTCTCTCTCTCTCTCACTTTCGCTATCACGGTATTAGAGCCGATGGTGCTTCCACTCCCTTCTGCTCCTATAGCTGAGATGACTATCATACTCACGATCATAGATTTGGCTGCCCACCATTGGTGGCCAATCTTTCAAATGGACGTGAAGTCTTTCTTTTTAAACGTTAAGCATCAAGGAGAAGTTTATTATAAGCAGCTTGCAAGATTTCGACAACCATGTTAAAGAAAGACGATATGCACGCTTCGAAGGCACTTTATGAGCTAGAAGGCACGAGAACATTGTACTAGATGACTACTTCTATGAGATAGTCTTATCTCGTAGTCCATTTCGTGCTAACCTCTATTCCTTCATAGAAAGAGATAAGACCACAATTCGTATCCTTGATGTTGACTTAATTGTCACAATTGATCATAGGAGGATCCAGGAGGTGAAAGGATAGTTGGTGCAAGAGTTCAAGATCACAGATTTAAAACTTCTTCACTAATTTGTAGAAGTCTGGCAAAAGGATGTTAGCACTTCATTTGTTAAGAGAAGTATTATAAGAAGGTGCTAAAGAGTTTCAGATCAAGGAATTCTAACAAGCATCAACCCCAATGCAGGTTTGGCCAAAGTTGAGCCTAAGAACATGTCTCAATTGTTGGTTGTTGCAGGAGTTTTTTTAAAAAATGTTGGTAGTTTGTTGCATCTAACCATCTAACCATTACTCATCTAGATATAGCTTTTATAGTGGGATTGCTCGGTCAGTTCTTGTAATATCCAAGGAGGAATCGCATTAAAGACAGATTCAAGGTTTAGAGATGCCTCAAAGGTACATCTAGCTATGGGATCATGTATTACTCGGAGAGCAAGCTTGGAGGGTTTTGTGATTCATATTGAGATACACAATGCTTGACATCAGGCTTTTGCTTCATGCTTGCATCAGGGGCCATATCTTGGCTAAGCAAGATGCAACTGGTAGCTGCACTCTCTTCCACAAAGGCGAATACAGAGTGGCAACATGTTCTGCAGAATGTTACGGCCTATTTATACGCCTGCCAGTTGTGGGACGTGTTGCGTGTGGAACTACATAATGAGCTCTCAACAAAAGATGTAGCTCATGACATGAAATGTCATTTTTCTAAGAGTAAGATGAGTATCTTCTATTTAGATGGACATGGTTCTTTGAGAAGAGCTTGTATTGTTGTGCCAAAGTGTTTATCATGTTTTTCTAGATAATGTGTCAAAAAAATAATATACACCTAGAGCAAAGGTAACATTGCTAGCCCCTTGCTTCTCCCACGGTGCCTTCCCCACCTTCTCCCTTTCATCTTGCTTCTTCTGCCTATGATCTCACCTCCCCTCTCGTCTGTTTCGCTCCCGAGCAGTCTTTTTCCCTTCTAGCCTCGATTTCTGGTTGTGAACAGAGCAGGGACTTTGTATAGTACGCTTGCAGGTTATCTCACTCAGGAGTACTGGGAGTGGTCATGGACACCCCCCCTCTTGCAGATCATTTTGCCTCTCCAATAGGTAGTGGGCACCTATGCTTCCCCCGTAGATTGCATTGCCTCTCTTGCAGGTCGTGGCTCTGTGAGAACCTTTTCAAGCAGGTGTTGCTTGATTGGTGCCAGTTTGGGCTGGCATTGTGCAGCTAAACTTCAGTTTGCAGCTCAGTTAGGGAGCTGCCTCACAGTTTAGACTGCACAAAGGTGATAATGGCTGTTCTTGTATTGGGGCCGGACCTTGCTCTTAGTTTTCTCAAGCTTCCAGGTTTTTTGATACAGCTTTGTAGTTGCCTTTGGTAAGCACCCGAGAGGCTGGTGGGTCTAGGCTCTTGGCTCGAGCTAGGACTTTTTTGGCCTGTTTAGGAAGAAGCTGAAAGCCTTTTTGCAGCCCTTCCTTCAAGCCTTTGGCGTTGTTGGCCTCCTTCCCAGCAAGCTTTTTACCATTCTTTTACGAGTTTGGAGCAGTCTTTTTTGTCCGTGCTTGGGGCTGGTCTCTTTGGTCTTTTTCCTCATCTTTCCTCTCTCTTTTTTCCTCTTTTTCCCAACGCAAGGTTTTTGCTTATCCTTGGAGAAACGGGACCCTAGGTCTAGCAAGTTGGGCTCAAATGGCAGCATCCTTGATTCCGTCTACCGTCAAAGTTCTACCCTCTCCACGGTATAAGCAATAGGTAAAGTAAGTAGTGCAATCTTTACAGGACATAGTTGTGGTGGGCAAGATTGTTGGTCTCACGCCATCAAGGAGCACTAGAAGGGAACCACATTTGGGAGATCACCATCTATGGGAGAGGAGTATTCCTTCTCCATTTGAGCTCACCTAACACCATCGGGGCACTTGTGGAGCAGAGCCCTGTTTCTCTTGGCCCGCACTTGGTAGAGGACATGGACTCGATCCATCTGAAGGCTCACTTTCTGGTGACGCTCCACTGCTCGAGGCTTCCCAAGAAATACAGAGCCATCCTACCTTGCATTGGTCAAATTTTTGGTACATTGTTGCAAGCCTGATCAGCTACATCAGCTTGGTGCAGGGTTCCCCGACTCACACGAGTGGTAGAAAAACTAGAGTCCCTCCTAGATCAGAGCTACCTCGAGACTCTAGATGCGACGGGAAACACTCACGGAACTTGCAAATCCTTGAAAAACACAGCAACACTCTTCGAAAATACGCACAAACTCTCAAAACTCACAAACGGAAGAGACAGAACAAGCCTGCTGGGTACAATCTCCTCCCATAGGTGTGGTGCTCTCCTTCCACCTCCTGTGCATTTATGTATATTTCCCAAAAAGCTTCCGAGCAAAAATCATACAAAAACCTCTGTGCTTTTCTCCATACTCGATTTTACAAAAAGCCCATCCACCTTCTAGAATAGTTGGCTTTTTCTAACTTAAGTTTATACTTTTAGCCAAGCCACTAATAATCCAAAATTCAAATATGTACATAAGCTTTTGTAATATTAAAAATTAGACATAAGCCTTATTCATGCTCGCATCACTGGAGTTGCGCCTACGCGCCCAAATTATGATAGATCATGCTTGCCAGATGCCATCGTCTGATCAATTACTCTTTCCCTGAATTCACGCGATCAATAGTAATGAAATATTTCAAACATAAGATAACCTTGGAATTAATCACCACAATCAATCAACCTTTCAGTATTATAGCAACGTGAAATCAATAAATCACAGATGAATGGTGCACACATGCGACACATACTATCTCATGGTGCATCTGATGCTACACATGAATAAAATCGTACGGATGGTGCACACATGCTACACATACCGTCATCGCGTAAGTGGTGCACACAATGCTACACACTCATACAGTCGCAGTCGTATATCTAACCATGTAGGAGTACACATGCATCACTATGGAACAACGAGCATACATGCATCAGTTGCGCGACAAAAATGTTGGGTCTAACTAAACTAAAAATTGAAGGATTAAATTAATGGGATAAAGTCCATAGAAATCTGCTCCCATGGGCCATCAGGAATTGGTAAAGGCATAAGTAAACCTTGATATTTGTCCTTGTAGCTCTTGACTTTTTGACAAATAAGACATTGTGCAACAAAAGTTGCAACATCAATTTTAAGCTTAAGCCAGAAAATATCTTGAATTATAGTCTGATACGTAGCTGTGACGTCTCTATGTCCCATGTAGGGTGGTTGATGTACCTCTTCTAGTACCAAGCGTCGAAATGGTACAGTGACAGGAATAGGGGTGTTATTAGCTTGCTTAATCTTATGTCAAATTTTTAAAAAGTCTCGATCAATAGGATAGTCTGTCTTCATAGGCTTGAAAGGGTCTTCCTTGATGACTGAGATATTATTTATGCTAGGTCGACGGCTCAGTGCATCGGCAACTACATTGTCTTTGCTTGGTTGATATTGGATCATCGGTTTAAAGCTGTCAATAAAGGTAGCCCATTTAATGTGTCGATCCGAGATCACCGGCTGAGTAAGGAGATGTCTAAGACTCCGGTGATCAGTCTTAATGAGTAACTCGAAACCCATAAGATAGTGTTTTCAGAGTTTAAGGGCATGCACCACAATGGCTAATTCTTTATCATACTGGGAATAGTTTAGCTCTGTTGGTTTTAATTTACGTGACTCGAATGCAATTGGATGATTATCTTGCATGAGCACAGCCCCAAAACCTTGTCTACTAGCATCAGTGACCATGACAAAGTAGGGTCTTGTAAAGTCCGGCATGGTCAAAACTGGTGTGTGTGTCATTGCACCCTTAAGTCGTTGAAAAGCTAAAGTGTGTTGCTCACTCCAAGAGAAAGTATGAGTCTTATGCAGTAGTTCGGTCAATGGATGTGCCTTGTGTGCAAAATTTCTAACAAATCTGCGATAGAAACTATACAGATCTAGAAAAGATCGTAACTCATGGATATCTTTAGGCTGTGGCCAGTTTACTATCACTTCTACCTTCTTGGGATCTACTCGAATGCCTTCAGCTGAAACAATGTCTCCAAGATATTCAATTTCAGGCTGGAAAAAAGAACTTTTCTCCGGGTTGGCATACAGTTGGTTCTCACGTAAGAGAGAAAACAAGATCTAAGTGTTTTTCATGTTTCTCTCGACTCTTGCTATAAATCATGATATCATCAAAGAAAACTACCACAAAGTCTTGATAGGGTAGGAAGATACGATTCATCATCCGACTAAATGTGGAAGGTGCATTGGTTAATCCAAAAGGCATAACAAGAAATTCATAGTGACCAGTTTGGGTTCTAAAAGCAATCTTGAAAATATCGGGCTCGATCACTCTCACTTGATGAAATCTTGACTTAAGATCGATCTTACTAAAGATTGTGGATCCTTTCAACTTGTCGAGTAAATCATCAACTCTCGGAATGGGGTTTTTCATTGTGATTTTATTTAAGGCACGATAATCGATGCACATTCGGAAAGTTTCATTTTTCTTCTTGACAAGAACGGGTGTCCCAAATGGTGAGCTACTAGGTCGAATTAGGCCTCTAGCCAAAAGATCTTCTATTTGGAATTGAATCTGTTGTTGCTCAGTAGGATTGTGTCTATATGGTGATTTACACGGTGATGCGCTACCTGGAATAAGGTCAATCTTGTGATCCTCATGTCTAGATTGAGGTAGGCCAGGGAGTAAGTCTTCCATAAAGCAGTTGTCATAGGTAGCTAGAAAAGGATCCAAAGGCTCTTGCTTAGTTTTCTTAGTCTCAGGACTAGCCTCAATCTTATTGACCATAACTAGATATGTATTCTCACGTTTGCACAAAGCTCTTTTAGCTTGGGTATGTGACAATATAGGTCAAGAGGAAAGATTCTTGTCGCATTCTAGAGTCATAGTCTTAGTGCCTTGAGTCACAGTAATGATGCGTTTAAGATAATCGGGTTTGGCATTATGATCGACGTGCCAGGGCATCCTTGGAATGAGATCTTGCTCACGCAAAGGAGCGACTAAGAAATCACGGCTCTCAACTAATGGCCCTAAAGTCACCTCAATATCCTTAACCATTTGCAAGCAATTATAATTCGATCCTTGAAAAGTTGATTTGACTTTATATTTTGTTTTGATGGTTGCGAGCCCTAACTTTTCAACTAAACATTGCGAAATGAAATCATGGGTGCTTCCATCATCAAATAAGACACTATGTTCTTTTTCGTGCAATAGTGTAGTCATATGTAACAAAGAAGTACGAAAATAAGATGCACTTTTACTTGAATAACACTTATCTTAAGGGGTGTAGTCGGCATCTTCAGTATCGTTGTCCTCATCCGCGCCCTCTTGCTTGAAAGATTTATCATGGGATCCATCATCAATGTAGTTGATCCGTGCGGAGTTGTTGCACTAATTATTACTGTTGGTACGTCCATTGGTTCTCCCTCCATTGCCTCCGTTATTGTTGGTAGCATTCTTTGGTTCAGTACCTATCTTGTGTGTAGCAAGTGGCTCCTCCGCCTCTTCACCCCCTCTTCCTCCTCTCTTTACAACAGTTCCAACCTCTTCTTCATCTTCGAGCCTCCCTCCAGTGGAGCCTCAGCCTCGCTTTGAGCCTTAGTCCTTGGGCAAGGAAAAGACAAGGGCTTCCTCTTCCTGGTTAGTGGTTTCTTCCTCTCAGCCACGATTGAGTGCTCATTCATCATAGGATGCAGCTACCAACAAGGAGCCGTCAAGATCTGATGACCCTTTTTCTTGGCTGCTCGGCTTGAAACCTCGCGAGGGTGGTCTATATCGAGGGAGTTTTGGTGGCTTGGGCCGTGGAACTACCTCAAGATTTTTGATGAGTATCTGTTGGCATTGGAGGTAACGATTCTGATTTTACAGTCCCAAAAGGGGGGATCCATTGAAGCTATGGGTTTTCAGACCTGTACATTGGACACCTAGTTTGTTTGACTTGATGATGAGAAACTAGATGTTCCACATGATGGAGGAGTGGTTGGGTCACTAGGGTAGGGAGCTATGGATCACACATGGCGACACAACTAACTTCCAATTGGGTTTTGCCTCAGATGACTGGGATGGGGCCTGTTAGTCGAAGTGATCCACTTGTTGCAGCTTGGGGTGCCATGAATTTGTACAGAAATGTGTGGCCCTTATGTTGAAAGTGTCCTGTTAATAAACAGCACTAAATGAGAAGGCAGAAGGTGCAATGTTTTGCAGATGCAAATCCCTAGGCAAATTGGGATTGCTGGGCGCAAAAGTCAAGGCAGCTAAGACTGGCAAATCGCAAGGTCTGGAGGGCTCTGTGCAGATGCTGTTTTTCAGGGAAATAAAGCTCAGCAGGCTGTCTGTGTGTAATGGCAGGCTGTAGGTGTGTATGGCCAGGGCATTGTGCATGTATGCAATTGGGCATGGCAAATTGTAAATGAGTATGCTAAGGCAGGGCACATGAACAACAGATTGGCATGGTTGATTGTGCGGTGGCGCGTCTGTTTGCAAAGGCAGCACTTGCTGCTGTTCGTGGGCATGCAGGTGGGGCATGAATGTTGTGCAGGCTGACCAGGTGCTGCTGGGGGTGAATCTGCAGGGGTGGGGGGTGCTGGCTGGTTGCAAATCTGCAAGGGGAATTCTGTAGGGTTGGTGGTTAGGACCAAGGTTGTGGGGTGCCCTTTTGGCATGGGTTAGTCTTGGGTAAAGGGTTGGAGCCCTTTGGTAAAGGGTTGGGTGGCATTTGGACTGCTATTATAACCCTTCATATAGGGTACGTGGGTGGCACCCTTTTTGTCAAGGGGTTTGTAACGTCCCCCTAATGTGAAGGGGTGTGTGTCCTCGGAAGCTTATTGACAAGGAGAATGGATAACTGGTTGCTGTCCACCTTGTGAGCAATTGCTTCGAGTTGATCCTTGATAATATTCATCTTCACTAGGAAGTTGTGGGTCTATTTTCAAGTTGAAGAGTTGATTTTGAATGTGCGCTTGGTCTCATAGAGAGATCTTGCAAGGTCTTTGTGCCTTTGGGGCTGTATCCGTCAATTAAATACTAGGTGTCATCGAAGCTGCAGTCCTCTCGATGATCATGGAAAGAGCAACTGCATCTCTAATGTTCCACTCTTAGACCTTATCTGGGTCTATCCGAACAATGAAGTTCCCCGAGGCATCCAACACATCAATAGGTTTCAGGTTTGTGCCTTTCGTCATCTCCCAGATCTTCCTGACCACGAGATTGCTACAAACCTTCACTTTCCAGATGATAATTGGTTCCGGTTAGCTTCCCAGACTGTCTGAAGTTTGGAACAAGTAGGTTGGATCCCATGGCTTGTTGTAGCAGATCTGAAGTCCGCTGAAGTATTTTGCACTAAATGCAAGCCAATTAAGCACCCCTGAATGTGAGTGCTCTTTCCTCCTTGGCAAGGACTCCACCATTCAGTTTGAAGATGTTCGTGGTCTTCGGTGTCCTGGGCTCCGAGTCACGAGCAAGGGATCACATTTGACTCTGATACTGTGCTAGAAAACGTAGACGTAAATTGCTTGCTCAAGGCCAACACTTGTACGCAGCGGAAGATTCATGCCGAGAGCACCAGATACTTATGGTGGGACAATTCAAATACATGTGCTCTACTTAAGTCTTAAATTTAAGGAGACAATTCAGACCTACAAGTGTATAGCCAAAACAAAATGAATCTTAAAGTCCAAAACTTGCCATCATATGTATCAACACTTTTAGAAACAATCTATGAGGTTAAGTACCAAAAAAGGGCTCTGTTTTGGTGCTCCCTCTCAAGGAAACCTCTCTGCCACGCGTCTCTGTGATAGGCTTGAATAGCTACTCAAGGCTGAGCAGTTCTGCAAAAGTTTTGCTCCATTGGTGTACTGTAGACAGCTCCCTTACTGCACCCTTACGCTCTGCACCCTTATGCTCTCTACAGTGAGTAAGTATGCACCTCGGTGTGCTGGACTTCTGATCTGCAAGTAATGGTGATATAGATCCCTGGTTCTCCTTCTGCTCCTTACTCAAAATAGTGATGTGCAGGTGAGGCTCCAAGAATATATGGACCCCTGCATACAGGGCCCTATTCATCGAGGGGAATTCCCACCAAACTGGCTGACTGGCCCCTAAAGACCACGCAATCAGGTCTGACAGACTGATCGACCTGGTAGGCTGCCAGCCAACCAAGTCTGGCTGTTCCATCCAACCAAACAATCTCCTGCTGATTAATACTGGTCCCTGCTGTAGGCGCCTGTCTGCTGGACACTTTCCATGTGATGCAGTCTTCTCCAGGCCCTGCATCTACCCCGACTCTGCTGCTTAAGTCTGCTGCTGCACTGCTAACCTGTTGCAGACATTCCATAACTGATGCTGCAGTAGCCATACCATCTGCAGTACCCTCTGTACCTGCTGACCAGGTACTGTTGTAGCCTTTCTTCCCTGCTGCTGCTCCTCCTGCTGCTGCTGTGCACTGCTTCAGCTCATGTGCCCTCTGCTTGGGTTTATGGCTGGCCTCTTTCCAGCCCCACAGCCAGCGCACATAGGTGGCCCTTTGGGCTGCCCTTAACCAGGAATATGAACTGCTGCCCCACATGCGAGCCTCACTCCTTCCCCCTCAGGTTCATCTACCCTGAAGTATGCTGAGCTGTCAACCACTTGAGCTCTCCTCATTTGGGGGGTCGCAGGTGGGGAATTGACTGAATATCTCTAGCTGAGTTAAGAAGCCAATGAAATTAATCTCTTGCTAGTGTCCTCTGCGCTGTTTAAAGGGATGAGTTGGTGGGTCATGGATGTCTTAGTCTCTTCATGTTGGCAAGAGGGGTGTGAGCTTGAAGATCCTAAGCCTCTTGTCTCTAATGTCTCTGGAGAATGGGCTCTGATCCCGCTTTTTCTATGGTGTTGACTCTGTGCAGACTTATTTGTGACGAACTCTGTGAGCATCTATTGTCCAGGCCACTGTTTGGCTGTGGGCCCTTGCGAGTCTATGTGTTTCTGGAAATCTCTGGAAATCAATGATTTGTCTGATGCTTAAGAACCTTGGAAAAAGGTGCTTTGTCTGATGCTTAGGAACCTTGGAAAAAGGTGCTATGGTTTCTATCTAGAATCTCATGGTACTTGGCATCTAATCAGCACATGACATCTTGCATGGAGTGCACAATTTCAAATCTTTAAAATGTTAAGTCACATCAATCGTGGCCTGCCTCAAGTTTGCACCAATGAGATGATGTCTAGAGTTAGCCCATGGCTATCCTTGCTCACATGTGAGGTGATTCTGTGAGTACCCTGTCACCTACATGAAATCACCTGCTGATTGTACACTTACTACAGATCCTGTCTAACGGTTCTGTGTATTCTTGGGATGTTGGGAGTAATGGGTGCTGCGTGGGGAAGTGGGAGATGTGGTACTGGTTGGGAAGCTATGTGTGAGAGAGAGAGAGAGCATAGAAAATAATTTTAGCACGTCTTCAGACATAATCGTCTTGACATGTGGTCTGTCTCCTGAAAATACTTGTTTGTGCAGTCGGGATCAACTAGCAATGTTTATAGGGCTGGAGCTGTTTGCTGTGAGTGATATGCAATTCATGGACATGTTTGTAGCCCCAGGTGCTGTGGAACAGCTTCAAAACGAGCAGGCAACTTTGCAAAAGCGCTGCACAACACTAAAGGCCTGTCTTCAGGAATTTCGAAATCTTGCACGCTCTCTATGAAAGGATGTAGGTTTGTATGACATTCCTCAATTGTAAGCTGGTCGCACTATCAAATCTGTAGCTGCAAGCCACTTTCCAATTGGGGAAGTGTTCAGATATTAAACTGCACATCTATGGGTAAAAGAATATGTATGTTGTTAACACATAGTGACCAATAATTTACTCAATGTTTAAAGGAATCATCAGCTAAGTGATGTGCAAAAACATTTTACTGTATTTTAAGGGGCACAGATGCTGCAATTGATTTCTATTTCGAGTTCATTTAGGGGGCGAGCCTTGAATTTCAAGGCGGTTACACGCAATCCAAAATACTTACAGATTCAAGCTTGATGAGGATTAAACATAACAGAGCGTGTGGAGAAAATATATGCATGTTTTAAGGCATATTGGTCAACGGTCAATGGACTATTTTTGAATAATGACGATAATATTTGGCTGCAATGTAATAAAATACTATGTTCGTTATTTGAAATACTATATCGAATCACTTTTATGAAAGTTATTTGAATTCTTTTCATCATGTAGAAGTGTTTTAAATTAAATAGCTTGTTTAAATTAATGGACATCTTTATCTTTAAATTAATGGACATCTTTATCTTTAATCTTTCAAAGGTAGTATTGTTTACAAAGATATAGCTCACTCAAAGTCCCACCATGATAAGGAGTCTTAGTTAAATTAGAGAATTGGTGTAAATGGTACAGAAGAGGCGAGAGACACCGAGGAATGTGATGGTATTTTTATGCGTTATGCCAAAGAAGACATTCATATAGATATGGGAGACCATTAAGAGTACTCTAGTTGTATAGAAATTTGGTCTACAAGCTAGGATCTCAAGGATACCAAGTTACATCCTATATTTCATGTGGTTGTTGGGCTTATTGTATTTCGTGGAATAGGTATAGGTTGCATTGCACCATTTTGTAAGCCTAAAGTTAATAGTAGGCCATTCTTGGCAAGCGAGCAAGAAAACTAAGGATTGAGATGATTTGTGTTGGTAAAGTTGAATGTATCGCTTGTGGATGATGCTACTGCTGGTTATGATGGGAAACCAACCACCGCACTATTGAGAACTTATCCCTAAAAGAGAGACCATAGTACTACCATTGCATTGGTTGCAGTCTGAATCATGTGCAATAAACCACCACATTGGTGACCACTTATTCGATGTACCACTATGTAGGTTTGCAATCTTGCGATCCTAAAACAGGACACTTGAGTCTAATCATGTATTACCATCGAGTTGGTTAAGATCATAGTCTTAAAAAGAGAGAATCACTTGCGATCTTGAAATAGGACACTTGAGACTAACCCTGTATTACCATTGTGCTGGTTAAGATCATGGTCCTAAAAAGAGAGAAGCACTTGCGATCCTAAAACAAGACACCTGAGATTAATCTTGTATTACCATCGTGCCATTTCAAGATAGTTGTGCGTTTAATATAACGATGAATTATTTTCTTGGGTGCATAAGGGTTTTAAATAAAAAAAGTTAAGATTTTTATATAAAAGAGGTACTCTTATAATCTCAAAATGTATAAAATGGGTGTACATAGCTTATAAGAATCTATTGGTAGGGCTTTTATTTTAGACACATTCACACGATTTTGTCGGTAGGGGTTTTATTCAACTCACACACACACAGGGGTGCATTGAGTTTTTACATATTGGATAATCTCGGATAGTAAAGGAGGCATGGATGTTAGGTGTCATGTGAGATTTCACATTTCACACTCTTGTGCTTATCTTTGTTTTACATATTTTAGAACGTTCTGTGTACAAGATTTCTTGTTGACTATATATTAGAGTGGTACTTCATCCTTTTCCTTTGGAAGTGGTTTTTTTTTCCCATGAGTGATATCTTTTCTAAAATTTGGATTGTAAATGTTTATCTCCTCTACAACATATGAAATCCTATATATTGTGTTTCCTCAACTCTAATATTTTGGAACCTTGCAAGAATTTAAAATGCATGCTTAGTAAAATGAAGTAATTATTCTTTACTTCTCCATATGTCTCTTGGAGGCTTCATTGCAATGGAGTAGTGGGGCCATGGTTCTTCATAAGGTTCCAAAGTGGTTTTTATTAACCACCATCAAGGGAGTTATAACAAGGCTAGGAGATGCAAAACACATTAACATTAGAGATGGTGAAGATGATCAACATCAAAGGGCAATGGAAAATATCATAATTTGAGACCATAAATATGACTTTAAAGATTGCTAACTCATGGTTGTTTAGATATAGGCAACAGATTGTGTAGTGTCAATGGTGACTCGTGTCGTGGGGGATTTTGAAGGAATGTCGATGGAGCCTTCACTCCAAGCTACGGATTATTGCAATGTGTTTACATGAGAGAGGGAAGGGGGAGAAAGGAGAAGGGAATAGGAGAGTGGATTGGTAAGCGACGAGATGCCCTTACTTTTTTATTACGGAGGCTTCGGCTATAGGTCTGCATCCAATTGATGTCAGCTTGCAGACTGTCTGGGGTACAAACCCACGGGCTAAGCTCCTCAGGCTTGCCTAATTGCATCACATCCTCGTTTGGAGGATAATTTGTGGACTCTGTGATGACTGGCACCATGTTTGGAAGTTAAGAAAAATTGGATGGGTGGCGAGGGTTTAGAGGTTAGAGGGGTGAATGAGAGAGAGACTACATGGGTAAAGGTCTAATGAGAAATAAGACATGGAGAGAACGGGGTGGCAATGATCGGGAGTACGGCGGAGGATGGTTTCAAGGGTATTAAGAGAGAGTGGAGCAGCAAGGTCGAGGTAGAAGATGAGATTTTGGGCGTGGAGTGCATCGAAGTGCTTTTGGAGTGTTTTGGGGACAGTACATGGGGCGAGTGTGTAAGTGGCTAATTGTGCGGAGACCTTCCTGTACATATGAAATTCTTCTTGCTCTCGGTCTTCCAACCTAGAGTCCTCTGTGTGGCCAGGGGTACGCAACCGCTCGTTCTATTTTTGCATTGACCGAGTCAATGTCCGTTCTTGTGCCAAGAGATCTTGCAAGGCCTGGATCTGGCAGTTGTAGTCCTCCTTGGTCTGTGCTTGCTGGGCCTCTACTTGCGCTTGTTGTTTGTTTGCAGTTTAGAGGCGGGACTCTGCTTTGTCGATCTGGTCCATGAGAATTTGGACCAGGGATTCGCTTGCGGCGAGCTCATCCTTCAGCTTGGTGACTAATAGCTCAAGCTCATTTGCTTTGTTGCGGTACTCCTCTGCTCGATCGAGGTTCATTTGCTCCCTGTGGCTGGGCGACGACCATTAAGATGTGGCTATCATGTGCGGAGAGCTATGTCTAGAGGAGAGTCGTGAAAGGTTGAGAGGAATGTTCCTACCGTCTCTCTGTAGAATTGTTCATGCCAATTGTGGGAGTTGGGCCATTGCCTTGAATAAATGTTGCTCCATTTGGTTGGCACGGGAGAGCTGCTCTGCCATCATGTGGCTATAACCACTTGCTATCTGATAATGGGGCGCACTGCAAAACTATAGGGCTTCTGTGAGGCTTGCCCATGGAGAGGAGGAGCTAATGATGAAGGAAGTGGTCTCCTGTGGATGGGCCGTGGCTGAGGCTGAGACCTGCGACATAGGGGGAGTTGTCGGGATAGCTTGAGCTCCTGGGTGGAGACCAATGGTGACCGTCTCGTCTCCCAGGAGGTCGTCAATGGTGATGGCTGCTGCTCTATACTTTTTCACTTGGCTTGGGGATTTGAGTGCTCGATGCAATATTGTCGACGTAGGAATGCTTGCAGGTGGCGATCCTCATACTGGGTGAGCAACTGACTTTGGTCAAGTTGCGTGGGGCGATTGGTTGGAGTGGTGCCGGGCTCTGTTCGTCCTCGCTTTGGTGCGACTCTTGATTTGTTGGTACCGATCCCGTGGTCATCTTGTCGCAGCAAACTAGTAGTTGATAGGCGGTTGCTTTTGCAGCAAATGATAGAGGATGGGCATGTACAACATTGGGTTGCCGATGACCTTACCATGTGTTTTGAGGTCTTCCCATATCTGATTACAAAAGTAATCAACAAAGTTAGTGACCTGGGGTTCTGCCAGCCTCAAGAAGATGTTTGGCACGATCGACTGGTGGTGGTCAGTGTGCCTCTGACATGGATTAACCATTGTAGGGCCAATGTTGGCTTTTCCATTTCTGGCTTGATGATCTCTAAGAAATGGATGCACCCCTTGCTCTTTTTGTGATTGTATCGGCATATTTGAGTGAGGGCCTCGGGCATCTTCTTCTTTACTCAGTATTTGTCACCGATGATTAGTAGGTCGAAGGTGGCTTGCACCACGTCCACGTTGGGGTGGTAGAAGTGGGGAGTGCCTGTTGCATCTCAAAGGATGCCTACATTCGTGTTGGAGTTATAGGCTTGGAGAAACTCTCTCAAGAGGGAAGGTAGTTTGCCACGGATCCTAGACTTGTCACTGTGAGTGCATCTTGAACTGCCAGCTCCTTAAGCGCTTGATATGCAGCTACGGTGTGGTAATGAAGGGTGTAGTCATGATTCTCGTATGCATAGCGGGAGTGGATGGCACATACATCGAGCTGTTAGAGCCATGCCTCTCCAAGTGGCGAGTGCATTTTTGATCGCACAATTTTTTATTGCCCTTTTGTGGGGGCCCAGGTGCGCTTCCTTAACATCCTTGAGAGGGGCGTGCCTATTGTTGTAGGCACCTCTTGGGTAGCCTATTGCATAGGGACATCTTCTTCCACTTGCAAATCTTCAGCTGGAAAGTTGGAGGGCATACGGATCGTGGCCGAGGGCGTGCTTTGTGAGTTGGAGGGACCGATGGCTTGTGGGATGGGGGGGTTGGGGTGGAGGCCAAGCTCCATCTCAAACTCAAAAAACTCGTTTTGCCGACAGTTTTTTTGGAAAATGGGCACAAACACCTACACTTGGAATACCAAAATTGCAAAAAGTACATTAATTTTTTGAAACCAATACAATAAGGGCCTATGCATCCAATGCACATAAAAGGACCATTGCATAACACATTTCAAAATCCTAAAAAGGTACAAATCACATTGTTTCACAAACATACATGCCACTGATCCTACAAAGAACAGTACTCATCCTTTGATCCTACACCTTTAAATGCACTAGAGCCTAAGCTCTGTGTGGTAGAAGTTGAAGATCCTTCCTCCTCTAGGCTGTCCACTAGAACATTCTCTAAGTCAACCTGGGCAAGTTTAGTTGCCACCCTCTTTTTTGCATGGCCTGTCTTGGCTTCCATTTGTTCACTGCATCCGATTAATGTCTTCGGAAGTTTTTGGGATATTATGTATTGTGTCTCCTTTGGCAAATGCCCAGCTTGTGTTGATTGAAATGCATATACCAAAATATCTACCTCATCCAATTGTAGAGTATCAATTCTTGGACAATTCTTTGTCGCCCTCTTCCCTTTTTGGCCACGCTTCTTTGTTACCACCATCTTTGGGTTATATCGACCCATGAAAGCATCCATGGACTTGGTAAAAAACCAATGCGCCTCGATTGCCTTGGTGTTTGAACCTTCTTTTTCGACTTTCACAACTTTAGCAATCCAAAAAGGAAATCCACTAGGATTATCTGTTGCTAATACAGCAACCATCATATCCACTGCCAAGTTCTCAATTCTACCACTCCACATTTCTTGAACCCTTTCCCTAGCTTTTTTGGACTTTCTTGCTTCAAGGTACATTTCTCTCTCCTCCCCAAGATAGTTCTTCTTTGAAGGTGCATGTAAATGCGCACTTGAAGGAGCATTCATACACGCATTTACAAAATCTTGTTTAATGTATTGTAGCCAACTAAAATCTGACACATCTTGGGGGTCATTTAGTAAATGATTGATAAGTATTTGGGATGCAAAGAATGGATTTCACCATGTCCACACCACATCTTCAAAATACGTTGCAGCATGCTGGATTGTTTCTCTAATCTCATTGACTGAACTTATAGGGTTTGCATCTCTCCCCTCTTTCATGGCTCATTGCAACATTGCAACTCCCTCACTAATTGTAAAGGTTGTAAGGGTGCCACATACAACTCACGCTTTGGAACACACTCCAAGAACTTCAATCCTTTGACTGGAACCCAAGTCGGTGATGTGGAATAGAACTTCCCCCACAACAACATCGTGCCTTCTTGATCTTTCTTCATTTGAAATTGGTGTTGAAAGCTTAACTCATTGAGCTTCTCAATACATCGATCAATTCGCTCATTGTCACCAAACACAAAGCGTCTAGAATTTGTTGTTTTTTCCATGTTTGCAATTATCGATTTTGGCACATATGCATCCTATACAATGCGGATCATTGCATCCCCATCCCATGCTTCTTTCCTTCTTAGCTTTACTGAGAACTGGCTAAACATTTGATCAATATGGTTGTGTGTGTGACCCACCATAAGGAATCCTAATTTCACTTTCAAAAATATGCCTTTCTCCACAAGCATGCAAAGATATGCCAACACAACTTGATTCTTGTTCTCTCTCAATGTGTTATCAAGTTGGACATACAACACTTTTGGAAGAGGTTGTGTAAATTCCTCAATGCATCATTAAGGACGAAAACTATGAGATTAGGATCATTTCTTACATTTGGTGTCGTAAGATAAACCTTGGGGATTAATTCACCATGGTAGATCATGCATCGAACCACGTGATATGTGATGAAGTTCTCCTCTTTCAAATCCTTGGGCACTCATTTGAAGTGTGGAAGATTGGTCTTCTTTTGATCCATCCCATCAATGATGATGGTTATGTACTTATCAGGTGGTTGGTAGCTGTTCTTGTGATGCTTCGCAAACTTCTTCCTTTCTAGAGCTTGCATTTCTCGATGCATTTGCAACTCTGCGATTGCTTCTTCTTCAAATATAGAAAATGATTAGATGTTGCAAGAAAACCATTTTTTTCAAAAAGAAGCAAAATTTCACGGCATCATTACACACACCTCTCTCTTGTCCTTGACTTCTATTATGAAGGCCTTCAAGTCTACGCATGTGGCACACACACCAAAGCGACAAAGATTTGGTATCTTCACATTGTTGAATTTGTTCTTCCAAATCCTACAAAAATGTTGGTATGTCATGTGTTCGTCACCTGCAATAACCATGGCATGCTTGTACATGGAATGGATCTCATGCTTGGAGAAATTATCTGATAAGTGCAACCGATCACTATTTGGAAGAGCCTTGGCATGTTTTTGCACAAAGTCTTGCAACCATAAGCATACCATATTGCCATGTGGTCCAGGCACTCTTATTTCTCCTGCTATACAAATGCAAGGGTCTTTATAGAGGTGGGCTTGTAATCTTTTTAGCCTTTCATTGCCAAGACAATGTACAAGTCTATATGCTTTCGACAAATAATCCTTGAACTGAATGAGTACTCAAACACAATTTTGATAATATTGTTTTCCCTAGGTCTTACAGACCATGCTAAATAAAAATTTTGATCATCTTTATTCATTTCAACATAATTTTGCCGTAAGACCCTTAATTTCACAACCCCAAAAGTGACCAGGCACATTCTGCTACAACAAAGAGTATTGCAGGTCTCTTTCAGATGTGCACTGTTAGCATTATACAAGCTCTCCCTCTTGTGAAGCTAGACTTTTTGAGGTCCACATTCATTGGTCTTCCCTTTAGTCTCTCCTCAACAGACGAGATTGAATTCCGCTTCCCCTTTTGTGATAGCCGAGACAGTCATTGAGATCCATTTGGATTAGATGTCCTTTGTAAGAAATAATTTCTAGCTCTAAAAACAAAACAAAGAGAGCCATTGAATGAACTTAGACATGGAACACATACCTGATAACACTTGTTGACCTCTCGTGCTTGCTTCGACATCTATTATTTCATTCTCTTGAATGGGAATATCAGGTCCATGGATTTGAGTACTTGGGCTTCTATGTCCACCATCATGCTTAGGTGAAGGAGTAGGAGACACATCCAAGGTGGCAAAAGAGGTTCCACCACTAGTACAAGATACATCCAATGTAGTAAAGGAAGCGCACTTAGAACTACGAGAAGAAGAAATTGAGATAGACGCAGTGTCGAACGAACCTCCCATGCAGAACTTTGGGAAGCTTCAAAGGGGATGCCCAAAAAGTGCCATGCAACAATGAAAGGTGGAAATTATATGCCTGACCATAAAAGTCAAGGTTAGGTTTAGGGTTTTGAGCATAGAGAAATTTTTAAAAATAGTAAATTTTCTTTATAAACATGAGATTCCCACATTTGTTTCTCATTATTTCCAAATACGCCCAAGAGTTCAAAGAATCACCAGGAATGTGCAATTTTCTTTTGGTTAAGTGTTTTTTATTTTTAATTCGGTCATGAAATCAAATTTTACGACGTGCTTCAATATAATTTACCATATTTTGAAAATGGGGGTGGTGTGCTTGAATATGATTTAAAGTACTTTATGTTTGCTTTTTTGAAAACACATTGCTTTGATTGCTAGTCTATCCTATTTACTAAAAATAGCAAGAAACATTTCAAAAAATAAATTACTCTATATTCTACCCCAATCCCTTTTTGTTAGTTTCTTTAACCTCTCCATCTCTCCCTCTACCATCTACCCCTCTTAGCTCTCCAGCTTTGCCATGTAAACTCTCCATCTCCTCATGCATTTGTTTAAATTTTTTTGGAGTGAAGGGAGCTTCTTCTTCCCCGCCATCTTTTTCTTCTTCTTCCCTACCATCTTCTTCTTCTTCCCCGCCATCTTCTTCTTCCTCGAGCTCCCTCGCTGATGTGCCCACCGATTCTCCTCCTCAACCTCTTTTTGCTTGCACTCTTGCAGATTCACCATGCCTTCCACCATGCATGTAGCCCAATCGATGACATCATCGATGGGCGCATCACCTGATCGACGATATCATCGACGGGCTGTTCGCATGGTCGATGATATCATCGATCGGGATATCGGGCTGCATGCATGGTGGAAGGCATGGCGTTAGCTGAGGGAGAGGAGAGAGAGAGTTAGGGAGATAGGGAGAGAAGGAGAGGGAGAGAAGGAGAGAGAGAGTTAGGAAGAGAGGGAGAGAAGGAGAGAGAGGGAGAGAAGGAGAGAGAGAGTTAGGGATGAAGGGAGAGAGAGAGAGAGAGAGAGAGAGAGAGAGAGAGAGAGAGAGAGAGAGAGAGAGAGAGAGAGAGAGAGAGAGAGAGAGAGAGAGAGAGAGAGAGAGAGAGAGAGAGAGAGAGAGAATTAGGGAGAGGGAGAGAGGGATAGTTGGAGAGAGGGAGAGGGTTCTTTGGTAAATTTTGTTAATTTCTTGGTTGATTTGTATTGAAAAGCAAAATTTTCTATTCGAATTATGGAGATGTTTTTTAGTGTTTTTGAATTAAATTTGAGAGAGAGAGAGAGGCATTTTGGCCATAATTTTGTAGTTTTTGCATTATAGTGTTTTTACTTTCCATGCTTTTTTATTTTTTATTCTCTAGTCCAAAATCATGTTCCAATAATAAGCTTGTTGACATCTTTTTCCATGAAGAATGTAGATCTTAGAAGCTCAAAGTCTTTTTGAAAACCATCAAGCTTGTTGTACTAGCTTTTGTTTTTTTCAACTTGAGATATTCTCTCCATGATATCATAATATTTTGACATTGTTTATGTCTTTTGTAGGTATCATGTCGAACAAACAAACTTTCGAAGAAATCCGTGTCTTTGGAAAGCCCACATTGGAGGATGCTTCCACTAGGATCCAAAAGATAAGGGTGGAAAAGAAAGGAACTAGATCTAGGTAGGTAGCTGTATTGAGCTAGAATATATATAAATGAATTTAGTGCTATTTCCTAGAAATTTTTTACTAGTATTTTTTATTTTGTCTTAATTTTTATAGTGAATTTATAACTTAGATTTATGTAAAATTGCAATTTGAGAAGTATTAATTATGATATCAAGAAGAGCACTATAATAGTAGAAATATTTGAAATACACTACAATATTATTATAAGACTAACAATACATGCAAATTTATCTAGTATACTTAAAAATATTTTTTTTTGGAGTTTTTATAAATGGAGTTATATGTCACTAAAAACATAATTTTTTTAAAAGCATGAATTAATAATAGTTCATACATGAATTATTTTATGTGTATTAAAAAGAATTCGTAATGCTTTGAAAATGGAAATAATTGAGTAATATATGCTATGAATTAAGAGTCATTCAAGAGTATGACTTAACTATAGTTTGAAATAAGAAGTCCTTTACATGTATTGAAAATGGGCTTCTACTTCAATATACTAGATTATGTATCTATTTTTGAGAAAGAAATTTTTTTTTGTAGATGCTGGATTTCCACTGAGGTTATTGTAGCCATATGTCGAGTCGGTTGTGTTGAGTTCTCTTATGAATTTCTCTTCGAGTGTATCTGCTTTGCATTTTAAGTTTGTGGTGGCTAGGATTTTTGTTTTGAAGTTCGAGTGGAATGGTTTATACCTGTTAACATCATGTTTTATTTTTAATGGAGGTTTGGTTTGGTGTTGTGCTATCCGTTTTTCAAGATTACTAGTTTGTCCAATATATCGTTTTTTTGTAGCAATACATAGAATAGAATATACGTAATATGGTCCTTTTGTTTCTTTTTCTTTGTCTTCTTTGCAATTTCCTATTTGAAATAGCAAAATGAAGTACGATGAGTTTTTTTATGTGTGCTAGAAAATGAAATTTGTATGTATTCTAAGATATGGAGTCAAGAATGTACCTGTGGGCTGCTGAAATATATTGTTCTTTGGTGGAGTCGGGAAAAACTCAAAATGTTCGCCATATGCTTCTTTTGCAAAATTCAAATCAATAATGGAAGTTATACCTTCTATGGTAAATGGCAACTCTTTTGCTTCTTTTTAATCATCTGTTTGGAACATGTTGTTGAACTCTGTTAGTATGACATTTCTATTCTTACGGTCTATTTTGAGGAGTTTAGCTAAGCTTACATTGTAGCCAAAGTGTAGAAGTTCAAGGCAATAAGCTGAAATTACTTCTGAGTGCTTATCTTTTATTGCTTGTGCTTCTGTTCTCAACATTATTAGAGTAATGATATCCTCTTCTTTTGTGATTTTTCAAATTATGTACTTAGTTAGACCTGCATTATGTTTGAATTGATACTATGCATATGTTTTTTTTTAAAAATATGTAAAGTTTAATAATTTTTTACTAACCGTTAGCTCTCATTTCTTTACCATATGACTTATCCAATATGTTCATAAGTTTGCATGTAGAAAATGGCCCAAGACACATATAAAAAATGGCTTGTAAAGCATGCATAGATAGTCCATTCAGAAAGTTGTACTCGGTTCCCTATGATCTAGACTATTTACAAAATGTATTAGGTGCGGACATATCTCAAATGCAAATGCTTTCTATAATCGATATATCCCTAAACGTTTCTAGGTATTACATCTTTAGCAATAGATATACTACAAAGGAGATCGATGTTGGATAATCCACTAATATGTTGGAATCGCCAACAAAGATTCTGTAGTAACTCAACAAACTTACTATCAACAACGAAACACATTCTAGCGTTTAACTCTAGAACAAATTTCATATTTAAAAAATACTTGACCATGTATGAATGACCGCATCCAAAACTAGGAGTAGGTGTTCTTTCTTCAGAAGTTATTTCTGATATTCTTGAAAGACAATCTGCTGACTCACCATTCGATTTTATGAAAATTGCACATGAGGACAACTACTTGTCATTACTAGAACAAATTAACATGCTACCTACAACTCATTAATTAAAAAAAAATACATCGCGCACGATTGTACTTCGTGATTCAACAAGAATTATTGAGCATCAGCTCATAACATCTATGGAAGGTCTATCACAATGTGATGAATTAACATGTAGATATTCTTCAACGTATATTTAAAAATGAGAATATCAACATTGTTCTCCATGTTCACTCTTTACAAACCCACTTGTTTTTGATGTACCAAATACGTCAATCTATTATAATAGAAAACTCTACTCAAACTATAGTATTACAAAGAGATATTGACCAACAAAGATGACAAGATCTAAGAATATCTGAACAAGAGATAATTAGATGTATTCTTAAGTTTCAGATACCAAGCTCTATTCCTGGATCTCCTTCATGGCACCATAGAAACTTGAAAAATCTAATGGCAATGGTTGACACATGGGGCCTTCCCAATATATTCCTTATACTTACTACAGATGAGGTATCAACCACGAGATGGTGTGAAATCGATCAAATAGAAACCATTGCTAAACAATTCAATAAGAACTTCACATGGAGAGATTGTCCAGTTGAATGTGCAGTGCTCTTCCATGTTAGACTGCAACAATTCTTAGCAAGATATATTCTGTGTGATAAACGACTATTAGGTAGAATCAACCATCACATCATAAGATATGAGGTACAAAATCGAGGATCTATGCATGCACACATGATGCTATGGGTAGATGAACAAGACATAGAGATCGTATCAAACAGATAGATGCATATATCCCTTACATGAATGATTTTAATAACTGGATAGAGGATCCAATTAAAAGAAAGCTTAACTATATGACAATATTGCAAAGTGCACTTGCTAATTCATCAAAATCACCACCAACTAACAAACATGATACTCCAAAAAAGCCCATTACGTGTTATTCAAAACTCCTTCATGGCTTCAACCGACCTTCATGAAGATACCAATATACATAACACAGCACGCACAAAATTACTTGAACTGATGAACGAGTTCAAGGACTTCGAAAATGCAACTCTTTCTTCTGAACAATAAGAAATTTACGAAAAGATTAATGGATTACCCATAGGAATTCATGTCATTTGTGGTACTCGTGGTTCAGGAAAGACATTTATGATCAACTTATAATTTTGTAAAACAAGGAAAATTCATTGTTCTAGCAGCAACAACAGGAGCAGTTGTAATGAGACTAAGTTTATTAGCAACTACTATCCATTATCAGTTTGCTCTACCAAAGAGACATGATATGTTTCGTGCCTCCTTACCAGAGTTAGACGAATGATACATAGAATTGCAAAATGCAGAAATCATAATAATTGATGAGATCTCAATGATGACATGCCAAACATTAAACACAGTAATCAAACAGTTGTGCGAAACTTGCAAGCAAACAATCTTGCAGCCTTTTGAAAATAAAAAGATGCTCTTATTCGGAGATATGTCCCAGTTGCCTCTAGTATGTAAATGCAAGGTGCAAGAAAATGAATTTGATAGAAAATGCTATATTGGAAACTTGGGTTTCTGGACAACTACAACCTTTTCATTCCTTCACGTCACCTAGAAGATCCAACATACATAGAATTCTTAAACATAATCAGGATAAGACAACCAACAGTAGAAGAGATTCAATATTACCTAGGTAATTTAATCATGAGTGATAGTGAAGCAAACGATTTCATTGACAAGGACACAACTATACTGTGCACCCATAAAAAAGACACATGATACTATAATGAGCTCATACTATATAAGAAATTCAATGAGCATCAAATTAAAAGCGTCATTGTGGCATCCAATGCAGATCAAATCTTAGAATTACAAGAATGGATAATGGATCCAGATTTCCATTCCATACAACAAATAGAAATAGGAGCAAAAGTGATGATCATAGAAAATATAGATCTCACAATCGGAGCTACAAATGGCGCTATTGCAAGTGTCATATCACTAGAAATAGATAATAACACAAACAACATTTCAAAAATTCATGCCAAGATCTTATCAACAAATGAAAAAATCACACTAAGACGATCAAAACATAAACAAAAGGTATTAAACTCAATATGGTATCACAAAACAACTTTTCCAATGATACTAGCATATGCAATTATGGGACACAAGTCACAAGGATGCACACTCAAAGGAAAGGCTCTTGTAGTAATATAAAAATCATTTGCACTAGGCCTAATGTATGTCATGCTTTCATGCATCACCACTCGAAACAACTTAAGAATCTTAAATAAAATCAATCCATCTGCCTTCATTCCAATGCTTCCATAAACTTTAAAAAAAAAGTAATCAATAGAAAATACTTTTATTAAATATTCATCATTATAAGACAAAAGAAACTTTTGATATACAAACTAATATGCAGGATCTATCAACTACTTATTTGAAGAATAGCCAACAATAAAATATGGCAACATTAGATGAGGTACGTTTTCAATATTACACATTGTAATATTTCTTCACATTAGTTTATATTCAAATTCATAACAAATTACTATTTTGCAGATATTTAATCAATTTAAAAGTAAGGCCTGATTGGCTCAACAAGATCAAGAAAAATCAACAAAAAGAACAAAGGGACAAAATTATTTCTTGTATACAGCTCAAATGCATCTAGCAAACATGGCTAGAAAGGAACCAAATGAATCCATTTATGGATGGAGCACACTGCAAGACCTTAGAAGTAATTTGGTTCCATTCTTTTAGAAATTTATCAATGAATAGCATGAAGAGAAACTTGGTTGTAATTGTCTTTTCTTGTTTTCTATGCTAATGTAGGAAGCATGTTCTCTCCTTTGAATAAGTGACCTTTTCATATTTGTAAAGTAAATTATATGTTGAAGTAGAAGCACCTACTTTATTTTCCTGTTGTAGATCAAAGCATTAAAAATGACTTGAAATTCACCAATTCGAATAATCTGCAAACAAAATATCAAGGTTGTTAACACTTTATATTTTTACCAATTTGATACCAATTTGAATATAGCATATAGGAATTTGAATGTAGCATATAGCATTTCGAATTTACAAAATGGTAAATAGCTCTTTCTTTTTGCACATCGGAGTTTGTGTTTAACATATAATTTTTTGAATGTTTTTGGTAGCTATTTGAATTTGGGATATAGCATTTTCATTTATCACTTTGTATATATTTGGTAGCAATTTGAATTTAAGATATAGCACTTTAAATTTAGTACAAAGCATTTTGCATTAAGAATTAGCACTTAATCATTAAGCAACTAACATTTTTGCATTTAGCATATAACGCTTTGTATCCAACACATAAACAAATAAACTTAACCACACATTCGTGTGGGGGGAGAGTCGGCACATTTCATCTCTAAAAATTATAAGACCAAGGAAGGTGCCCTTCCTTGGGTTCATATCATTTTGCATTTTGCATTAACATATATTTTTTTGCATTTTTTTGGTAGCTATTTGAATTTGGACATAGCATTTTCATTTATCACTTTTTATATATATGGTAGCAATTTGAATTTAAGATATAGCACCCTGAATTTCGTACATAGCATTTTGCATTAAGAATTAGCACTTAGCATTGATCAACTAGCATTTTTGCATTTAGCATATAGCACTTTGTATCCAACACATAAACAGATAAACTTAACCATACATTCATGTGGGGGGAGAATCGGCACATTTCCTCTCCAAAAATTATAAGATCAGGAATGTGCCCTTCCTTGGATTCATATAATTTTGCATTTTGCACATAGTATTTTGCATATAGCATGTTGCAATTTGAGTTTGGGATATAGAACATAGCATTTTGCATTTTGCACATGGTACTTTTTGTACATTATTTTGCATATAGCACATAGAATTGACTAACTAGTATTTTTGCATTTAGCACATAGCACTTTGTATCCAACACATAAACAAATAAACTTAACCACACATTCGTGTGGGGGGAGAGTTGGCACATTTCCTCTCCAAAAATTATAAGACCAAGGAACGTGCCCTTCCTTGGGTTCATATCATTTTGTATTTTGCACTTAGTATTTTGCATATAGCATGAAGTTTTGAGTTTGGGAAATAGAACATAGCACTTTGCATTTTGCACATGGTACTTTGCTTTTAGGAATGTATGATTTTGTATTTTGCACACAGTATTTTGTATATAGCATGTAGCAATTTGAGTTTGGGATATAGAAATTTGTATTTAGTATATAGTAATCTTCATTTAGGTATTAGTTTTAAAATGGCTAACATGCCATATCAACATCTTGGGTGGTTCTTGTTCTAGGTATATGTGCAGAGTGAGCTATATGGTATGTTGACTTTATATAGTTTCAAGCTTGCAGAAGAGGAGCTAGGAATGAGGGGGGGCTTTCCCACACCTAGGTTAGACGGGCACCATAAGAGTGAGCTTGTGAGGAATGATGGCTTCTATCTTCTTGAAAGCTTGTATGATGAGATCCATTGGGTGAGGGATATGAAATTAGATTTTGGCAAGTACGGAGGAATTGTGAGTGATCCAAGGTTGCAAAGAGGTGCTTAAGGAGCTACAAACTAGAAACCCTTGTCATATACATATATTGGATGGGCACCATCAGATTGGCTTTGCAAGGAATTATGATTGCTTTCCTGAAAGCTTGAATGAGGAAATCCTTGTTTAGTTCTTAGAGTGAGCATGAGTTTGGGAAATAGAACATAGCACTTTGCATTTTGCACATGGTACTTTGCTTTTAGGAATGTATGATTTTGTATTTTGCACACAGTATTTTGTATATAGCATGTAGCAATTTGAGTTTGGGATATGGAAATTTGTATTTAGTATATAGTAATCTTCATTTAGGTATTAGTTTTAAAATGGCTAACATGCCATATCAACATCTTGGGTGGTTCTTGTTCTAGGTATATGTGCAGAGTGAGCTATATGGTATGTTGACTTTATATAGTTTCAAGCTTGCAGAAGAGGAGCTAGGAATGAGGGGGGGCTTTCCCACACCTAGGTTAGACGGGCACCATAAGAGTGAGTTTGTGAGGAATGATGGCTTCTATCTTCTTGAAAGCTTGTATGATGAGATCCATTGGGTGAGGGATATGAAATTAGATTTTGGCAAGTACGGAGGAATTGTGAGTGATCCAAGGTTGCAAAGAGGTGCTTAAGGAGCTACAAACTAGAAACCCTTGTCATATACATATATTGGATGGGCACCATCATATTGGCTTTGCAAGGAATTATGATTGCTTTCCTGAAAGCTTGAATGAGGAAATCCTTGTTTAGTTCTTAGAGTGAGCATGTGCATCAGTAGCATGGATATCTGGGCAATCCTTCCCGTTGCTTTTACAGAACCTCCTTCCTGTATGGCCAAACCATCACCCATCGATACAAGCCCGACATTATCAGATTCCGGATTCAAAGTGGTAATAAATTTCTGAGTAACCTTCTCGTTGAAATGTATGGAAAATGTGAAAGCTTGGATTATGCACAAGTTGTTTTCAACAAAATACTCCTAGAGTATTATGATTGCTACGTAAGCCTAGAATGAATTTGGCAAAGAAGCTTAACAATTGTTTGAAGAAATTCAAATACAAGTCTAGAAAAACAAGATAGCTTCTACTTGTGTATTAGATGCATGTGCTATTGTAGTAGCCTTAGCAAAAGGTCTAGAGATATATGCTCTTATTGTTGGTAATAGATGGTAGTCAGATGTGGTGGTGGTGACAAGTCTTGTCAATATGTATGTTAAGTGTAGCAGCATGGATGATTCAAGGGCTGTGTTTTCGTAGATGCCACTTCGGAATGCAACCTCTTGGAATGCCATGATTACAGTGTGTCTACACGATTCAATGGTTTTTTTTGGCAAAGATTTCACTATAGGATGCGATCTCATGGAATGCCACCATGATCATAGCTTGTCTCCAAGAAGCGCACAATGAGGAGGCTTTACAACTATTTGGTCAAATGCACGGTGAAAGCATTAACCATAACAAGGTCATTTTCATTTGCATTTTGGATGTGTGCACCAAAGAAAAAGCCTTGGAAGATTGGGGCACTTACATGCTAGTTTTGTTGGCTGCTGTAAATTGGAATCTGATGTTGTTGTGGGGACAGCCCTTGTCAATATGTATGGCAAATGTGGGAGTCTAGATGATTCAAGATCTGTGTTTGCAGTGATGCCTGTGTGAAATGTGGTCTCATGGAATACCATAATTCCAACATTTGCTTAGAACGGGTTTAGCAAGGAAGCCCTACAACTGTTCGGTCAAAAGTAGGCTAAAGGTGTGAAGCCATACAAGGTAACCTTTGTCTGTGTTCTCAGTGCTAGCATAGCAGCCTTACAGAAAGGTCAAGAGATCCATACTTTTATTGTTGGCAACATATGGAAGAGTATGGGTGAGGTGTCCAACAGAGAGTCAGAATGCGACGTGGCCATTCATGGGGGAAAAACTGAAAGCGTTGGTAGGGATCAAGCAATGCCCATTGTGGTCAGAAGCCACAATTATGGCAGTCCAGGAGACCATAGTCATAAGGGATTATGGTAAAAAATCTCCTTGCTTTGCACATGCTAACACACACCACATCCATCTTGACAAGTGCAGTTTCCAGAGCCATGTATTGGAGACATCCATGATCTAATATAGCAACATGATTTGTCTACACCTCTATTAAGCAGCCAAACTAGCACATGCTTCAAGAGCATAGACAAAGATGATTTCATTCGGCTTGAAGAGCTTCCTTTGATGGACTGGCACACACTTCAAGAGCATAGATAAAGGTGATTTCATTCAGCTTGAAGCCCTCAAGCTTCCTCTGATGGAAAACATTCAAAGCGCCTTTGTCATGTGAATTATGAGCAAAAGCTATAATCATAGGTCCCATCTTGACAAGTGCATTTATGAAAGCCATGTGTAGGACACATCCATGTGACTCCTATCTATTGCTAGTCATAGTTGCATGAATCTCCCAACCCTATTCTAGAGTTTCCATATAGGCATACAAGTTAAATGTGATTGTCTGGGTCAATGATTCTTGCCTACACTTGTGCAACCTTGAATCTGCTGCTCTATTTCGATACAACCATCCATACCATAGGCACCTCATGACGTGTAACCACTAAACCAACACGTGCCAGTTTTTGGAGATGGCTCAACATTGCTAGGCCTGGGAGAGGAGCCTGAGAAGAACCATATGGATTCAGTCTGTTGACATGGAAGGTCTGGACAAGGCAACACCATGGAGTTGCTGGACCACAGCTAGGGTAGGACATGCCTATGGTATGGAAAAGCACAAATGGTTGTACATAAACTAAAGTCTTCAACCTATTTCAACACTACCTGCCTATTAACACAACACACCCTAATGTGGAATATCCTTCCTACTTGGCTAGGTCACCACCATGTGAAGATAGTGGGAGAGAAGGAAGGAGTCTCACTTGCGGCCTTCTCACATACACAATGGGGGAATACACATAAATGTGAAGGCTGAAAACAATTTTCCTCTTCTTAGTTGTGAAAGCCAAAAAAAGAACTCTAGTACAAAGAAATAGAAGAACCCTATATGTGGGTCTCAAACCAAACTCAGCTAACTAAGGTGGGATACTAACTGAGCCACGAACTAGAGTAGATAAGGATAGCTATCATCCATTCATGGGCGGTGTACCAACCGCATATGTAGCTAGCAAGTTGGTGACATAAATGCACAACGGTCACCCTGGCATATCACGAGTGGAGCTCAATATCTCAACACTCCCCCTCGAGCTCAATCCCAATTCCTACACACCAACCAAGTCTCTGAACTTATGCAGCCTCTCTGCGCCCAATGCCTTTGTGAATATGTCAGCTACCTGCTCCTCTGTGCTGACATAAACTAGATCAATAAGACCTAGCAAAACCTTCTCCCACACATAGTGATAATGCACCTCAATGTGCTTTGTTCTAGCATGATAGACTGGGTTATTTGCCAAGTGTATACTTCTCATGTTGTCACAATAAATGACAACTGGCCCATCTGTAGACTGATGCATATCATAAAGTAGCTTATGCAACCAAGCTACCTCACATGCAGCCATTGCTGCACCCCTGTACTCAGCCTCTGTGCTCGATAAGGCAACTGTAGGCTGTTTCTTACTGCTCCAAGTGACTGCAGCACTCCCAAAAGAGAACATATATCCACTGGTAGATCGCTATCATAAATACTACCAGCCCAATCAACATCAGTGTATCCATGCAACTGTATCTAAACCCCAGCCTCATAAAATAGTCCATACTGCAATGTGGACTTCACATACCTGAGTATGCGTCTAGCCGCATACAAATGTGGTTTCCTTGGAGCTTGCATAAACTGACTTACCAATCCAAGAACATAGCTCAAATCTGGCCTAGTAATAGTCATATAAATCAAACTTCCTACTATGCGTCTGTACATAGTAGGGTCTTCCACAAGCTCACCTGCATCTGCACTCAGCTTCACATTCTGCTCCAAAGGAACTGAAATAGGCTTACAGCCTGTCATCCTATATTTGGACAGCATGACCAATCCATACTGCCTCTACAAGGGCTGTATCCCACTTGGTGATCTAATCACCTCAATGTCCAAGAAATAATGCAGCTCTCCCAAATCCTTCATTTCAAACTTTTGCTTCAATAACATTTTCACGTGAAGGATATCTTCATCACTATCACCTGTGATGATCAAATCATCAACATAAATGACAAGCAGCATAATACCTTTCTCTGTTTTTCTCACATAAAGTGAGAAAGCTGCCTTGGAAATCTGAAAGCCAATAGTGACAAGATACTATCCTATCTTGTCAGACCATGCTCTAGGTGCTTGCTTGAAGCCATACAAGGCTTTCTTCAACCTACAAACAAACTCAGGATGAACAGCATGAACACAACCTGGTGGATGCTCCATGAAGACCTCTTCTTGCAAATCACCATGCAAGAAGGCATTCTTTACATCCATCTGATGTAAAGACCATCCCTTTGATGTAGCCATAGCAATGACTGCTCTTACGGTTGCCATCCTTATAACCGGGAATGTCATATGTCTGTGCATACCCCTTGACAACTAATCTTGCCTTGTATCTATTCACAGAACCATCTGCATTGTGCTTCACCTTATAAACCCACTTACAGCCAATCGTATTCTTTTCTTTAAGAAAAGGCACCAATTCCCATGTAGTATTTGCTTCCAAGGCATCCATTTCTTCATCCATGGCTTTCTCCCATTTTTCTTTTCCCATGGCTTGCTCAAAAGAAGTGGGTTCTGGTTCCTGTATAACTTTGACCATATAGGCATAGTGAATGGCTGTAAATCCATCATATTTCAGCCTATCCACAGGATATCTACCTCTGGTAGACCTGTGCAAAATAGGCTCACTTCCAGGTGCTCTCAAAACATCCCTGGTCTTCCTTACTCGAGGTGTAACAACAGAAGGAATACCCAACTCATCATCAATGCTATGTTTTGAGCCACTGGATTCACCATCCACATAAGAGTGACCTGCATTCACATCAAACATGGGCTGATCTTCCTTCTATTTTCCTTTTCGTGATACTGGCATACCACTATCTGCATTGCTTTGCAGAGATTCTCCTGATCTCAATCTGCATGTCCATGGCGAAGTATGTGAACCACTGCTAGAGGACACTGCAGGTCCACTAATATTTTGTGATTACTGCTATGAATTCTATGCAGCATTACCATTTTGTGCATCTACATCAATCATCACATTTACTAGTTTATACCAGCTGCTCATCTCATCAAAAACAACATCTCTGCTGACTATAAACTTACGAGTAGAAGGGTTATAGCATCTATACCCTTTTTGCTGTAGAGAATAACCAATAAAGATGCACTTCTCAGCTTTTGGATCCAACTTGGACCTCATCTCATCTGGCACATGAACATAGGCAATGCAACCAAAAATTTTCAAATGAGAAATATTTGGTTTCCTACCAGTATACATCTCCTCTGGCGTCATGCCATGTATTACTACAGTGGGCATCCTATTCATTATGTAAACTACTGTAGCAACTGCTTCAGCCCAATAATAATCTAGAAGGTCTCTTTCATTTAGCATGGCCCGAGATACCTCTCCAATATGCCTATTTTTCCTTTCTGCAAGTCCATTTTGTTGTGAGGTATGACTGCATGAATATTGCTGCTTTATGCCATGCTCCTACAGAAGCATTGCAAACTCATTTGAGAGGTACTCTCACCCTCCATCTGACCTTAGGAATTTGATTTGCATGCCTATTTCTTTTTCAACCATAGCTTTAAAAGCTTTGAAGTGCCCAAACACTTCACTTTTCTTTTTCATAAAATACACCCAAACTTTTCTGCTATAGTCATCAATAAAAGTGACAAAATAATGATAGCCTCCAATAGATGCAGCTATAGTAGTCCACACATCAGAGTGGATTAATTCCAATGGCTTCTTACTCTCTTGAACATGCCTAGGAATTCATTTCCTTGCCTGTTTTCCAAATTGACAGGCTTGACATACCTTATGCATTTCTGCAACCTTGAATTTAGGCAATCCTGCAACAATATTTTGGGCATGCATTGATTTAAGTCGCTGTACATTAATATGACCAATGCGTTTATGCCAGATATCAATATCTACAACTACACCGGTGCCATGTGCAAACATTGCTGCACTCAATTCAGGCATGTCTACATCCAACGTAAACATCCTGCCCTTCTTCTTTCCTTTTGCTATCAAGCGACCATTATTTTTCATATCCTCAACAAAGCATCCATGAGGATTAAATCTGATCTGCAAGCCCTACTCAACCATTTGACCGACAAGAAACCACATTCTTGGTGATGTTTGGGACATGAAATATGTCAGACAGGTATTTCTTTTTCCCATCCTGCATAGACAAAGGAATTTTACCAATCTGCACAATAGGATGTGCAGTATCATCACTAGTCTCCACAAATCCTAGTCTTTCCATTTTCCTTGCATCTTGCATCCATTTTGCATGACCTGTCATGTGGTTTGATGCACCTGAGTCAACATACCACATATGATTGCTTTCTTTTGTACTTGTCACTGAATTGGTCATGTGCTATACCATAAACAGATGCTCATTTCTGTCATCACCTTGTCTACTAGAAGATGCATAATTCCCTTACTGCAATTTTCCATTCATGATGTCATTCTGCTTTTTGTAGCAGTCTTTAGCCATATGACCCATTTTACCACAATAGTAGCATTCAACATTGCTGTTTGCATTTCGACCTCTCTGCCATCCACCACGGCCTCTTTGGCTCCCCGTGCCTCTAGAGTTACCACATCCTCCTCCATAGGACTAGTTTTCTTGAGTTTGCTACATATTCTGATTTCTACTACGGCCTCCAGATCGGCCTCCTCTACCTCTGCCTCTACCTCTTCCAGTATTTGAGTAGAAGATAGTTTCTTTTGAAGTTCCTCTTGAAGAAGATGCACCACCATTTCTCTTCTCTTCAAAACTAGAAGAGCAAACAACTCCTCAAAATCAAGAAATTTTTCACGGATGGCAATGGATGTCCGAAACTATGCATAATCCTTTCCTAGACCATTCAAGGTCATAGAAACTAGATCATCATCTTCCACTGGTGACCCAATGGACGCATGTGCATCTGCAATTTTCTTCACCTTCATGTGGTAGTCATTGATGCTCATATTTTCTCTCTACACATTGTGCAACTCCTGCTTGAGCTGCATTTTCCTGGCTTGCATATTTGTGCTATAGATTTTTGCAAAAGTATCCCATGCCTCCTTTGGCATACTTGCATCTTGAATATGCACAATCATAGAATTTGAAATACTGATAGACAGCCACTACATAACTTTTCTGGCTCTCTCATGCCATCCTTTAAATGCCTGCATTTCCTGTTGATTGGGAACATTAGGAAGAACTGGTTCTTCTTCATTTCCTGTAATGAACTCCCAATAGCCTTTTCCCATAAGGAAATTTGTCATTCTAAACTTCCGTGCTTGGAAGTTGTTCTTTTCAAGCTTTTCAGTGACAATCTGTGAAAGAGAATCAGATGCCATTATAGAACACTGCAAAAAATTTTGTCACTACAAAAAACATAGCTTCTGCCTCACATAGGCAAATCTGTAAAACTGACAAAAGTGGTATTTGACCACATAGTCACTTCCTAGTGATGATTTCGCATCAACAGGCAATAAGGATGATTCTGTAACTCCCAATATCTCTGTGCATAGGCATATGATGCAATTTCTACGGCAACTTTTCACCGACCTGCAGAGCAGTGGTCGCACAGCAAAAACCGAGCCTTTTTTTGATTGCTTGCGAAGAACTTCCGCCTTCAAAATGGGCCCCGAAATGGCCTCGAATCAGAAAAATAATGTCACTGAGGGCTTTGCCCATACCCGCAGCATATACTTCCCTCTCGCCACACTGTGAAGGGCGTCTCAATCTTAGACAATGCACTCTTGCACTTCTGGCTGTGCTACTTGCAGAGATTTGCTCCCAAACTCGAAAAAGGATAGCAACATTGGTCCTCTTACCAGGACGCCGCGAACTTGGTTTGCTTTCTTGATCTCCTTACCACGAACTAGGTTCTGATACCATGTGAAGATAGTGGGAGAGAAGGAAGGAGTCTCACTTGTGGCCTTCTCACATACACAATGGGGGAATACACACAAAGGTGGAGGCTGAAAATAGTTTTCCTCTTCTTAGTTGTGAAAGCCAAAAAAAGAACTCTAGTACAAAGAAATAGAAGAACCCTATATGTGGGTCTCAAACGAAACTCAGCTAACTAAGGTGGCATACTAACTGAGCCACGAACTAGAGTAGATAAGGATAGCTATCATCCAGCTATTATTCATGGGCGGTGTACCAACCGCATCTATAGCTAATAAGTCAGTGACATAAATGCACATTGGTCACCCTAGCATATCATGAGTGGAGCTCGATATCTGAACACACCATTCAATTTAAAGAAGGCCCTTTGTTGTTGATCTCCAAGGCACCAAAGCTTGTCAATATCTTAGCTTTGATACCATGTTATGGAAATGAGTTGCTTGCTACAGCCAACTCCTACACAACATAATAAACGTCGTGAGATCTTACAAAGAAAATTTTAAATGCGAAGTCACTCCATATGTGAGTATGTATAGAGGGCTAAGACATTTGGATAGATACTCAAGAAGATCAAGTGCAAGCTCTAGTACTCAACAAGCATATGTCACAGCATGGAGTTGAAAGATAGCTCCGTCTTTGCTATGCAAATAGATTGGTGTGAGATGCTCGAGTGGATTATTGAAGCACACCCAAGACATGGCTTGGTAAAGTGGAGTGGCCTTCCTTGGCATCATAAAGTTTTTCCACACTTTCCCCCTCAAGTTTTGAGGCTCGTTCACATCAATAGGGAATATTGCAAGCATGAAAGGGGCTCAGCTCCCCTTTGGACTGGACTAGCTGCGCTTACATTTGAGGTGATGCTGCTTTCTTGAAAAGCATCTGGTGGTCTAGTACCCTTGACTTGGAAGGGCAGCTTTTGGCCTGTGTCAATCCAAAAGAGCAAGGAATCCTAACAGCCAAGTAGTTTAGAAAAACATTTAGAATGAGAAACAAATGTACTGGCTCACTAATGAGTAGGTCACAATTAAACTCAACTTGAAAGCCAGAGACATTTACTTTACAAACCATGATGTAGGTGATTGGTGACAGCTGCCCAACCAATTGCATGGTTAAAATGAATCAGTGGGGTTGAAATGTTGGATGCTTCTCAATGGGAAATATCGATTCTACAAAATGTTTACAAGAGTACTTGCAATGCTCCAGGTGAAATTTAAAGGTTTAACAGAGTTTGTAGGACTCTGGATCAGGACTCTGGATCACCATCCAAATGGAGGATTCAGTATGCCAAACTCAATTTTATGAGCTGGAAAGTGCTTCTTCATTGGCTCCCTATAAGAAGCAAGCTGGCCAAGTGGAAGAACATTACTAATGCATGCCCCCTATGCAGATTTGGAAAATGCATGCCCCCTTTATAGATCTAGAAAAGAGGACACCTCTTTTTGAATAGCTTCAATGGTAGGTTAGTTTGAAGAAAGATGATGTTTGTGAAGAGCTACTACACTGCCAAATGTTGCATGAGAGCTCTTTGTGATCGAGGTATGGAGACAGAATTTGAAGTGGTAATCTGCACACAATTTGGAAAACTTAACATGTGCCAAGCTTTCCAAATTGTTTAGAACATCTGAAATTGCAGCACCACCATCTACTCAGCAACAGGGCTAGGCCCCTTTCGTGCCCTCTTTTAGTATCTTGTACTAGGGTTTTTCTAAGCTTTATTATTACTGAGTTTTTTCCAGATCTTGGGTGTCGAAGTGTCTCACCCTCAATCACACTTTTCTATTTGTGTGTTTGCTGTTTTTGCTCTCAGTTGGCCGTTCACAAATCCATGAGGGCAAGCGACCACAGCACGAAGGGGCTATTTGGAGGTCATCAAGGGACTGGTGGAGAGTGCTCTTTCAAGCTGGCATGGGGATACTATCCCTATAGGCTAAGCATACTATTGTGCAGGCTGAGCATACTACTATGCAGTCCAAGCGTGACCTCTACAGATCAAAATATCACTGATATAAAGGAAAATATGAGGATCTTCGGAATGTGATGGACATTATGGAGGCAGAGAATGATCGTGTTTGGAGTCTCTGTAGCACCATCTTAGGGAGAGATGAACAATGACATATGTTTCAGCGGTAGGATTTTTGTATATAGTTATCTTGTTTGCCTCCTCTGGCATCTCTTGTTAGCATGATGGCATCTCTGCTGATTTTAGTATTGGGTTGAGTTCTTTCCATTTTCAGCTCCAACATTTTGTACATAGTGCTTCTCTTGGTGTCTTTCTTGAATTTCAGCACACTTTTGCAATAAAGGAGGTCTTTTTGTAGACCCATGACTTCTGTCAAACAGTTTGATCAACAAATTTTTGTAACCACTGGTTCAATAATGTTTTCAGCAAGTTTTCTTTCTACTCCACTCTTACGAAACAGGGGATCTGCAATAGTGATACATTTGGAAGTGAATGACTCTGATATGTTTTCAATTCCTGTATTTAGCAAAAGGCACTCTCCCTACACATCTTTTAGCATCACTTGTTCACCAGGATGGTGAATGATAGTGGCAAGGGAACTGTTATACCGAGATCATGCAGGACCAGCTATGTCCACCCAACACTTAGTGAGGGGATGACACAAGTTAGTAGATGACATGGTCATAAGGATGACACAAGTCAAGGGGTGATATGGTCACAAGGATGACACATGTCATGGCGATGACATGGTTGCAAGATGACACAAGTACATAGTCACCAGGTGGCATAGTCACATGGGGACATAGTCATCAGGAGGACATATCACCCAAGCACATGGTCATGCATCAAGGGTTGTCAAGGGTCTTCATGTCACACAGTCAAGCTCTGCCAACCTCTACAAACCTGACTCATTGGTGGCATACATGTTCATCTGGCGGTGCCTTGTCAGATCCAGGGTGGTTGCAGTGGTGCACATGGAGTAGTTACAATGCACCAACTCGGCACAAGCTAGCCATTAGAGGAGACATGAAGAGGCTCAGCGGCGGAATGGCTATGGATGGGGGGACAACAAATAGGAGAGAGGGAGGGGATTTCCCATCCGAAAGGCGAGGGTGAAGAGGGGAGATGAGGGGTATGGGGATTCATTCATCATTGTACGGGGATTGAGAGTGAGAGGGAGAGAGGCTAGAGCTACAAGCTCGCCTGTTGCATTGTTATGGTGTATTGCTACAGTTGCATTGTGGTGGATGAGTGATATCTGATCTTTGTTCAGAGAGGCTAGTGTAAGAGGATCTCTTCCTTCTATGATACACACTTGTTTGCATTGTGTTGTTGTCTATCGTTTTCTCCATTATCTGTTATTAGCATTGTTCCTTCTTATCTCCTTTTTGGGTTTGTTCTTTCTATTCTAGTACTCAATGATACTCAGCACTCCATAACATCTTTGACTAGTGTTGTGTCATAGGTTCACGCATCACGCAGTGTAGTGCAACTGAGGTAGAGTTGTGTCATAGATCTATGTATCACCCACTTCACGCTCCTCACATCAGTGGCCTTAAGCCTTTGGTAACACCTCCAGAAGTGAGTGGACCTCCTCCCCCTCAGACATTAGTGAACACAAAGTAGATGTTAACTAAGATGAAATTCTCAAGTCACGACATAAGAAGATTTAGTGTAGATTAGAAGATTTAGTGGACATTAGATGATAACTAAAATTAAGCCTAAAGTCACATGTCAAGAGTGAGCCATGTTTATTAAAATGGAAGTTTAAAGTCAAGAACAAGTGATGACAAGTGTTAGTGAACACAAGAATATTTTCGAAAAGGATTTTAAAGATCAAAAGACACATCCAACTTTTGGTTTTTGTAGTTTAATTTTTTAAAGAAGCAGAAGTCTCTTAATAAGCAAGTCTTAAAGACACACATGCTTCTAAAGAGCCTTAAGTCTCTGTTAAGATCCACAAGGTATAGTCGCAGAATGCAATGTAATCAGTGATTAGAGGTGATTAGGCTTCATGATTTACTCCAACAGTTGCAGCCATGGAAGGAGTAAAGAGCAAGCCTCACGAGGTTTGAGCCACAAATAACCCAAGTGGTTACAGGTTCGAGCCGCAAGTTGCCACAAATAACTCAACATCGTCTTGCCACTCCAAGTCTTGAGCCTCAAATGGCTTAGGACTAAAGGGCATGAGGCTAACACAAGTGCTATTTGGCATTCTTATATGGTTAAAACAAGTGCTATTTCTGACACACAAGAGTGGAACAGTAGAGGAGAGGTGGAAAGGATAGGGAAAGGATAGCGAATATGCCTTGGCACCCCATGGCCTTATAAATGTAAAGAAAGAGAGAGTGCTAAAAGGAAAAGGGTTGGCCCTCCCTTCAAAAGGTGACTTGTATAAAAGACCAAATAAGTTGACTTTGGTCTTCATTGTTGTATGCACAAGTTTGGAATACAAGCTCCCTCTTCTCTTCTAAGAGTGTCTTTGGGTGTTCTCTTGTTTCCCTTGTAGTGCCTTTGTGTTTGCCACTCCATCCCCCTTCACTCTCCTCTTCCCTTCTCCTTCTCCCTCCCTTTTCCCCTCTCTTCTCCCTTCTCCCCCTTCCCTCTTTCTCTCATGAAAACACATTGCAACAGCCTAGGAGCTGCTTGAGTGACACATGTGGATGGCTCGTTCTTTGCATTGCTCTCACAAGGAGTACCTTGGAGTGGAGGTTCTATCGGCATTCCTTCAAGATCCCCATGACACGTGAGTCACTGTCGAGACCACATTTTTGCCCGTTGCCGGGGAGTTCAAGGTATGCTTTTGCATTGCATTTGCTTTCTTTCGTAATTTGCCCATTGCACATGGCTTCAAGCTTAACTTGGAGCTTTGTTAGAATAGTTTTAGGAGGAATGAGGAACGAAGTGTGAGTTTGGATGGAAAAGAGAAGAAAAACTATCATTTTGTGTTGGCATGCATTTTTGAGTTTAGGAATCTTGTTTTTTAAGTTTGTTAGTGTTTTGAAATGATAGGAAGGTAGTTTCTGAAATTGTTAAGTTGTGTATGATGTTGAAACTCACAAAAAATAACCAAGAATGAGGAATCAAGCTGAAAATCGAAGTTGTTTTGAGTGTTGACAGTCACCCTTCAAGAAATCTCCCATTCTTCATTCAAATGTTATTTTCATCTCTTGTTTTTTGCATTGAGTTGGTAGAATATATAATTTAGCATCCCCCCACCTTGAACCCCCGTGAAGCTGCTACCCCTCCCTCACCCTCCTCCTCGCTAGCCCCCCCTCTCCCTTCCCCCCCTTGTTGCCCTCTCCATCGTTGCCCTCTCCCTCCCCGCCTCGCTGCCATCTCCTCTCCCTCGTAGCCCTCCTTTGCTGCCCCTCCCTTCCCCCCCCTCGCTGCCCTCTCCCTCTCCCCTCACTACCCTCTCCCCTCCCTTGTAGCTCCTCTCCCTTCCCCCCCTCGCTGCCCTCTCCCTTCCCCCCCTCGCTGCCCTCTCCCCTCCCTCGCTGCCCTCTCCCCTCCCTCGCAGCCCTCCTTTGTTGCCCCTCCCTTCCCCCCCTCTCCCTCTCCCCTCGCTGCCCTCTCTTGCTGCCCCTCACCCACCCGCCCTCTACCCCTCCTCCCCCTTGCTCTTGCTGCCCCCCCTTGCTCCTCCCTCTCTCTCCCCCGCCCGCTCCTTCACTATCCCTTACCCCTACCCTTCCCGCCACCCTCCTCCCCTCTCGTTTGTTGCCCCTGCTTTCCCCCGCCCCTCTCCTTCCCCCCCTGCCCCGTCCCTCCCTCTCCCCCGCCCCCTCCTTTGCCCCCGATTGCTCCCCCCTCCCCCCCTTCCTTCTGCCCTTGCCTTTTTCCTCCCCTCTCGAACCCCCCCTTTGCCCCCTGCCCCCTCCTTCATGCCCCTCCTGTGAAGATAGTGGGAGAGAGGGAAGGAGTCTCACTTGCGGCTTTCTCACATACACGATGGGGGAATACACACATAGGTGGAGGCTGAAAACAGTTTTCCTCTTCTTAGTTGTGTAAGCCAAAAGAACTCTAGTACAAAGAAATAGAAGAACCCTATATGTGGGTCTCAAACCAAACTCAACTAACTAAGGTGGCATACTAACTGAGCCACAAACTAGAGTAGATAAGGATAGCTGTCATCTAGCTATTATTCGTGGGCAGTGTACCAACCGCATCTGCAGCTAACAAGTCGATGACATAAATACACAACGGTCACCCTGGCATATCACGAGTGGAGCTCGATATCTCAACACTCCCCCTCGAGCTCAATCCCAATTCTTGCACACCAAGCAGGTCTCTGAACTTGCACAGCTTCTCTGTGCCCAATGCCTTCGTGAATATGTTAGCAACCTGATCCTCTGTGCTAACATAAACTAGATCAATAAGACCTAGTAAAACGTTCTCCTGCACATAGTGATAATGCACCTCAATGTGCTTTGTCCTAGCATGATAGACTGGGTTATTTGCCAAGTGTATACTGCTCATGTTGTCGCAATAAATGACAACTGGCCCATCTGTAGACTGATGCATATCATAAAGTAGCTTATGCAACCAAGCTACCTCACATGCAGCCATTGCTACACCCCTGTACTCAGCCTCTGTGCTCGACAAGGCAACTGTAGGCTGTTTCTTGCTGCTCCAGGTGACTGCAACACTCCCAAAAGAGAACACATATCCACTAGTAGATCGTTTTTCAGAAGTACTACCAGCCCAATCAGCATCAGTGTATCCATGCAATTGTATCTGAACCCCAGCCTCATAAAATAGTCCATACTACAATGTGGACTGCACATACCTGAGTATGCGTCTAGCCGCATCCAAATGCAGTTTCCTTGGAGCCTACATAAACTGACTTACCAATCCAACAACATAGCTTAAATCTGGCCTTAAATCAGGCCTGGTAATAGTCATATAAATCAAACTTCCTACTAGGCGTCTGTATATAGTAGGGTATTCCAGAAGCTCACCTGCATCTGTGCTGAGCTTCACATTCTGCTCCAAAGGAACTGAAATAGGCTTACAGCCTGTCATCCCATATTTGGACAGCATGTCCAATCCATACTGCCTCTGCAAGAGCTGTATCCCACTTGGTGATCTAATCACCTCAATGCCCAAGAAATGACGTAGCTCTCCCAAATCCTTCATCTCAAACTTCTGCTTCAATAGCATTTTCACATGAAGGATATCTTCATCACTATCACCTGTGATGATCAAATCATCAACATAAATGACAAGCAGCATAATACCTTTCTCTGTTTTTCTCACATAGAGTGAGAAATCTGCCTTGGAAATCTGAAAGCCAATAGTGACAAGATACTGTCCTATCTTGTCAGACCATGCTCTAGGTGCTTGCTTCAAGCCATACAAGGCTTTCTTCAACCTGCAAACAAACTCAGGATGAATAACATGAACATAACCTGGTGGCTGCTCCATAAAGACCTCTTCTTGCAAATCACCATGCAAGAAGGCATTCTTTACATCCATCTGATGTAAAGACCATCCCTTTGATGCAGCCATAGCAATGACTGCTCTTACAGTTGCCGTATGTCTGTGCATACCCCTTGACAACTAATCTTGCCTTGTATCTGTTCACAGAACGATCTGCATTGTGCTTGATCTTATAAACCCACTTACAGCCAATTGCATTCTTGTCTTTAGGAAAAGGCACCAATTCCCATGTAGCATTTGCTTCCAAGTTATCCATTTCTTCATCCATGGCCTTCTCCCATTTTTCATTTCCCATGGCTTGTTCAAAAGAAGTGGGTTCTGGTTCCTGTATCACTTTGACCATATAGGCATAGTGAATGGCTGTAAATCCATCATATTTCAGCCTATCCACAGGATACCTAGCTCTAGTAGACCTGCGCAAAATAGGCTCACTTCTAGGTGCTCTCAAAACATCCCTGGTCTTCCTTACTCTAGGTGTAACAATAGAAGGAATACCCAACTCATCATCAATGCTCTGTTTTGAGCCACTGGATTCACCATGCACATAAGAGTGACCTGCATTCACATCAAACATGGGCTGATCTACCTTCTCTTTTCCTTTTCGTGATACCTACGTACCACTATCTGCATTGCTTTGAGTAGATTCTCCTGATCTCAATCTGCCTATCCATGGCAAAGTATGTAAACCACTGCTAGAGGACACTGTAGGTCCACTGATATTTTGTGATTGCTGCTGTGAATTCTATGCAGCATTACCATTTTGTGCATCTACATCAATCATCACATTTACTGGTTTATACCAGCTACTCATCTCATCAAGAACAACATCTCTGCTCACTGTAAACTTACGAGTAGAAGGGTTATAGCATCTATACCCTTTCTGCTGCAGACAATAACCAATAAAGACACACTTCTCAGCTTTTGGATCCAACTTGGACCTCAACTCATCTGGCACATGAATATAGGCAATGCAACCAAAAATTTTCATATGAGAAATGTCTGGTTTCTACCAGTATACATCTCCTCTGGCGTCATGCCATGTATTGCTACAGTGGGAGTCCTGTTCATTATGTAAACTGCTGTAGCAACTGCTTCAGCCCAATAATAATATGGTAGATCTTTGTCATTTAGCATGGCCCGAGATACCTCTCCAATACACCTGTTTTTCCTTTGTACAAGTCCATTTTGCTATGGGCTTTGACTGCATGAATATTGCTGCTTTATGCCATGCTCCTGTAGGAACCTTGCAAACTCATTTGAGAGGTACTCTCCCCCTTCATCTGACCTTAGGCATTTTATTTATAGGCCTATTTCTTTTTCAAGCCATAGCTTTAAAAGCTTTGAAGTGCCCAAACACTTCACTTTTCTTTTTCATAAAATACACCCAAACTTTTTTGTCAAAGTCATTAATAAAAGTGACAAAATAGTGAGAGCCTCCAATAGATGCAGCTTTAGTAGTCCATACATCAGAGTGGATTAATTCCAATGGCTTTTTACTCTCTTGAACATGCCTAGGAAATGGTTTCCTTGCCTGTTTTCCAAATTGACAGGCTTCACAAACCTTATGAATTTCTGTAACCTTGAATTTAGGCAATCCTGCAACAATATTTTGGGATTGCATTGATTTAAGTCATTGTATATTAACATGACCAATGCATTTATGCCAGATATCAATATCTGCAACTACACCGGTCCCATGTGCAAACATTGCTGCACTCAATTCAGGCATGTCTGCATCCAATGTAAACATCTTGCCCTTCTTCTTTCCTTTTGCTATCAAGCGACTGTTATTTTTCATATCCTCAACAAAGCATCCATGAGGATTAAATCTGACCTACAAGCCCTACTCAACCATTTGACCAACAGAAACCAGGTTTTTGGTGATGTTCGGGACATGAAATACATCAGATAGGTATTTCTTTTTCCCATCCTGCATAGACAAAGTAATTTTACCAATCTGCACAATAGGATGTGCAGTATCATCACCAGTCTCCACAAATCCTACTTTTTCCATTTTCCTTACATCCTGCATCCATTCTGCATGACCTGTCATGTGCTTTGATGCACCTGAGTCAACATACCACACATGATTTCGTTCTTCTGCACTTGTCACAGAATTGGTCATATGCTACGCCATAAATAGATGCTCATTTCTGTCATCACCCTATCTACTAGAAGATGCATAATTGCCTTGCTGCAATTTTCCATTCATAATGTCATTCTGCTTTTGTAGCAGTCCTTAGTCATATGACCCATTTTACCACAGTAGTAGCATTCAACATTGTTGTTTGCATTTTGGCCTCTCTGCCATCCACCACGGCCTCTTTGGCTCCCCCTGCCTCTAGAGTTACCACGTCCTCCTCCATAGGACTACTTTTCTTGAGTTTGCTGCATATTTTGATTTCTACCATGGCCTACAGATCGGCCTCCTCTACCTCTGCCTCTACCTCTTCCAGCATTTGAGTAGAAGATAGTTTCTTTTGAAGTTCCTCCTAAAGAAGATGCACCCCCATTTCTCTGCTCTTCAGAAATTAGAAGAGCAAACAACTCTTCAAAATCAGGAAATTTTTCACGGACGGCAATGGATGTCCGAAACTGTGCATAATCCTTTCCTAGATGATTCAAGATCAGAGAAACTAGATCATCATCTTCCACTGGCGACCCAATGGAAGCAAGTGCATCTGCAATTTTCTTCACCTTCATGTGGTAGTCATTGATGCTCAAATTTTCTCTCTGCACATTGTGCAACTCCTGTTTGAGCTAGATTTTCCTGGCTTGCGTATTTGTGCTGTACATTTTTCCCAAAGTATCCTATGCCTCCTTTGGTGTACTTGCATCCTGAATATGCACAATCATTGAATCCGAAATACTGATAGACAGCCAGTACATAACTTTTATGGCTCTCTCATGCCATCCTTTAAATGCTTGCATTTCCTGTTGATTGGCAACATTAGGAAGAACTGTTCTTCTTCATTTCCTGTAATGAACTCCCAATAGCCTTTTCCCATAAGGAAATTCGTAATTCTAAACTTCCATGCCTAGACGTTGTTCTTGTGAAGCTTTTCAGTGACAATCTGTGAAAGAGAATCAGACGCCATTACAGAACACTGCAAAATATTCTTTCACTGCAAAAAAACACAGCTTTTGCCTCACATGGGCAGATCTGCAAAACTAACGAAAGTGGTATTTGACCACACAGTCACTTCCTAGTGACGATTTTGCATCAATAGGCAACAAGCATGATTCTACAACTCCCAATATCTCTGCCACACAGGCATACAATGCAATTTCTGTGGCAACTTTTCACCGACTAGCAGAGCAGTGGTTGCATAGCAAAAACGGTGCCTTTTTTTGAGTGCCTGCGAAGAACTTCCGCCTTCAAAACGGGCCCCGAAATGGCCTGGAATCAGAAAAATAAAGTCACCTACGGCTTTGCCCTATCCCGTAGCATATACTGCCCTCTCGCCACACCACGAAGGGCATCTCAATCTGAGACAGTGCACTTTTGCACTTCTGGCTGTGCTACCTGCAGAGATTTGCTCCCAAACTCGAAAAAGGAAAGCAACACTGGTCCTCTTACCAGGAAACCACGAACTTGGTTTTATTTCTTGAGCTCCTTACCATGAACAAGGCTCTGATACCATGTGAAGATAGTGGGAGAGAGGGAAGGAGTCTCACTTGCAGCTTTCTCACATACACAATGGGGGAATACACACATAGGTGGAGGCTGAAAACAGTTTTCCTCTTCTTAGTTGTGTAAGCCAAAAGAACTCTAGTACAAAGAAATAGAAGAACCCTATATGTGGGTCTCAAACCAAACTCAACTAACTATGGTGGCATATTAACTGAGCCACGAACTAGAGTAGATAAGGATAGCTATCATCCAGCTATTATTCGTGGGTGGTGTACCAACCGCATCTACAGCTAACAAGTCGGTGACATAAATACACAACGGTCACCCTAGCATATCACGAGTGGAGCTTGATATCTCAACACCTCCCTCCCTCTCCTCTGCCCCCTCCCTAACCCTCTGTTGCCTACCCACAACTTGCCTCCCTCTTCTATTTTCCCCTCTCCACCTTTCCTCCCCTTCTTGTGCCCTTGTTCTAGGGTGTCCTGGGCAGCATTTCCATGGATGAAGTAATTACAGTGTTTGAATCGGCCTTTTCACTTTGATCGGCAAATGGATCCCCATTCAGCCAATCTTCGTCCACCCCCACCGGTTGCAAGAACCGTCATATTTTTAGAAGACGAGTTGTAGCAGCTCAAAAAAGATGTAGAGCTCGAGGGCTCCACATTGCTCTTTGCATGCATCTTTGGGTCACACCCTTCCAGATCACAGGCTAGAGACTTGATGTTGGCGACGTTACTAGGAGATCTCACCCCACACCTCAAGGATATTCGACTTTTGGGACAAGGATTTTTCCAGGTTGTTTTTGACTCCCATGAGTCCACAGCCCTTGTTCTCAAAGCTAATCCTTTGGCCTTGGGTTCGAGGAGGATTTTTCTTTTGCCCTACACCTTGGGCTTCAATCCAATAGAGGAGGACACTCAGGTCACATCTTTATTCATCAGGTTCCATAGTCTTCCTTAGATCTACTATCGACTTCTTGGTAGTATCGGAGCCACTTTCGGAGTGGTCACTGAGATCCCTCCTCTTACTGACATGCCTTCTTTCTCAATAGAGGCAATCAAAGTGGATGGGGTGCCTCGAGTTAGGGTCATTGTCTTTGACCCTAACATTTCAGATGACCACATTATGCTTTAGCATCCAGATGGCTCTCTCTTTCGACAGAGAGTTGAGATCACAGGTAGACAAGACCAGTGTAGGATCTGCAGGACACTTGGGCACTTTGCTAGAGACTACCCAAGGAAGAGAAAAAGACCCAAGAGGTCTTTTGGTGCGGCTCCTTCACGTACTACCCCGACTGCACCTCCCTAGCACCCTATACCATGCACTTCAGGACCACTAGGAGCAGCAGGGTTCCTTGCTTTGTGCACCCCAGGACCACAAGGGGCAGTCTGGCACCCAAAGCCCGCAGCACACCTAGTACCACGATGGAGAGCGATCCAAGCGGCACCTTTACCTCAAGAGGAAACCTTTGATCAGGTTCAGACAGATGCCATCTAGACTCCAGAGGTGGATGTTGCTACAGCCCCATACACTACAGTTCCACATCGCCGGGGGCCTTCAGATGCACTAGCCCCAGTCACTTTAGTTTCGGATCACGAGGGGGCTTTCGATACTTCTTCACACAGACTTCAGGATGATCAAGGGAGTGCATGCAAAGATGAGGATTCCAGATCCCTCTTCAGCCCTGCCACAGGCCTCCTCAGCCCCCAGCTCCAGTTTTGCTGATAGAGGCCTAGCAGGTCCTTCTCATCCATATTCCACGAGTGCAGGTCTTCTTCGCATTCCTCGGCCAGAATTGCTTCTCAGGAATTCTTTTTCGACACTGGCAGATTCGGTGACTTTCATGGATGAGGAGTTTGTGCCCTCCATCTTAGGGGTCCTGGTTATTGGGATTCCTTTTGAAAGGGCCTCCCCCTCAGCAGGTGTGGGGATCCTTTCACCTGTTGAGTTTCTTGCCCTCAGTATGAGTGTTTCAACCCAGGGGAAGCTGGTCTCCTCTACTAGGTCGGGTAAGCCTTTCCATCTAGCATCCTCCCGTCGATGAGGATAGTCAGCTGGAACATACAGGGCCTAGGCAGAGTTCCACACCGTCGCCGTAGGTAGCTGATCTGGAATCAGCTTCATCCAAGTGTCACTGGAGGTGCTATTGATATCCTTTTTATCTAGGAACACAAGTTGAATGCTAGTGATTGTGCTAAGTTTGGCAAACTGCTCTCAGGATATACCTTCTGGTCACCTGCTATGCACACAAGGGGAGGTACTTGCATTTCGGTCTCTCCTTCTATTCTCCCCTTGGTTGCTAGTCATGGTATTATCTCCCCCTTTAGAGCTCAATGGATCATTATTTTGGTTGGAGGGCGTAAGATTGGTCTTCTCAATCTTTATGCCCCCAACAACAGAGGGGAGAGGATTTTCTTTTGGAAGGAACTACTCTCTTGGGCCCCCATTACAGATTCCTAGATCATTGATGGTGATTTCAACATGGTTGAATTGCCATCAGACAAAAAGTGAGGCAGGCAAGGTGGAATTCACTCTTTGGAGAGGGTGGCTTGGGATGCCTTTCTCTTTCAATACAATGGTAGGGAAACTTGGTTTGATGATGCCTTTCATGTTATGCCACAGTCACTCTTGTACTCTTGGTTGAATAGGAGATTACATCTGCCCATCCATGCATGTATTGATAGATTTTATGTAGACGATTAGGCACTTGACAGAGGTGGATCTGTATGCATTTCTATTGGAGTTTCCACCTCATATCATTTTCCAGTGCTATTGCAAATTTTTGAGCCTCATCGAAGAGGACGCTCTACCCGTATCAAGATTCCAGATGCTTTTTATGTAGAGGAAAGCCTCATGGAGGATATTTTACAGATTTGGGTTTCTCACATATAGGGTGGAGTTGTCCGCCCATCTCAGGTAGCTGCAGCCATATCCAAAATTAGTGACTATTATCATATAGTCGCTGAGTCCAGGAGACGTGAGATTGGTATATGCCAATAGTTAGCATCCCTTTAGAGGGAAGAGTAGAAGAGGCCCACTGATGCTTGGATTTAGGAGCGCCTTGCTGCAACAAGGGCTCATATGCAGACATTGTTGGATCAGAGAGCAGAGTATGCCTTTCATGCACGGGAATCATTTTGGATTCAGATGGGTGGCAGGGTCAACAAACACTTCTTCTCTACTCATGGGCCCAGACATAGTATAGATAGTGTCTCATAGCTTGTTGACTCAGATGGGGTTTTATAGTCAGATCCGGATACCGTCATGCATATAGACTCAAAATTTTTTGCATCCCTTCTTACTGCAGATCTAGGAACACAGGCCATAGATGATGCCAGAGAGGTTATTTGGCAGTGTATCCTTGTATTGGTGAAGGATGAGATGTATGGTTCTCTGGATGCACCTTTCACCAATGCAAAATTCAAGACTGCATTGCTTGCCCTTCACAAGGGCAAGTGCCCAGGTTTGGATGGACTTACCCCTTCCTTTTTTATTACTTTTTGAGAGCAGATTGGTGATCACATTGCATCAACCCTGTAGGGTATGTGGGACTCTAGTGAGATGCCTGATTCACTTATAGATGGTCTCATTCATCTCATCCCAACGGGGGGTAATAGGAATCTAGTGTCTCAGTGGAGACCCATCACTCTATTGGGCACTTGTTAAAAGATTCTGGTGAAAGCCATCAGTCTGTGGCTACAGGTTTTTCTTCCAGATTTGATTTATGACACGCAGACAGGGTTTGTGCATGGCAGAAGTATTTTTGATAATATTTTCTCATTTTGGGAGGCCTCAGAATGGGCCATGCAGAGCTGCCAAAGATTGTTGGCCATTCTACTCTTGGACTTTGAAAAAGCCTATGACAGAGTAGACTCGAAATTTTTAGAGGGTACTCTATCTCGCTTTGGTTTTTCAGATGCATGGATTAGAGGAATATCCTCTCTCTACAGATTAGCCATAGCCAGGTGCTCATTGGGGGGGGAAGAGGGGACATATTTTAAATTTCTAGCTCAATCTGCTAGGGATGTCCTCTTGCCCTTTTTCTTTTTCTGTTTGTGGCGGAAGCTATGAGTATCTACCTTAGATCTCAAGCTGATATTTATGGGATGAGGCTTCCTATCCATCGGGAAGAAGAGCTCCTAGATAGTGAGTTGGCAGATGACATGGCTATTTTTTTGGATGCCTCCTTTAGGACACTCACTTCCTTCTAGACAGCCTTGGATTTATTTTGCACGGCTGGAGGTGCACACATTAATTGGCATAAATCCAATGGTTTTTGGATTTGCGATGATGACACCCCGGATTGGGTTAATGATATTGGCTTCACATGGGTATAGAGGGGCATCTCCTCAGATATTTGGGCTACCAGGTTGGGGTGGGCATCTCTCCTTTACAACAGTTTGCTCCTGTGTTGGAGAGTATAAGAAGAAAGCTCCTTTTCTGGAGCTCAGCCAAACTTGACTTGGCTTCTAGGGTGGTGGTGGTTAACCAGGTTCTTCTAGCCACAACATGGTTTGTATGCTCTTGTTGGTACCACTCTAGGGATTGTATCAATAAGCTTAAGAGGGATTGTTGGTACCACTCTAGATGGCACAACTGATGTTAAAGCCAGGGTGGCTTGGGAGACCTTGATTTTTCCTACAAGAGAAGAGGGTTTGAATATCATCGACCTGGATCTACAGTGTAGAGCCCTACTTTACAAGGTCTTTGTGAGAGGACTTATGCTAGGGAAAGAGCCTTGGAAGGATTTCTTTATCAGATGCATACAGTCTCACACCACCCCTGAAGAGGATTGGACACACAGTACGAGATGGGTTTTCACCATAGTCCACCTCAGATCTCCCTCTTCCCCTCTTATGGTTGCTATCTTGAAAGCATGGGCCAGCTTTAGGAGTACTCTTTGTAGGATTCCCCTTCCACCCGTGAAGAGATTGAAAGGCAGCCTATCATGTGGAATGATAGTATTTTGGATGAGCATGGCAGACCACTTGGAGCTTCTCCTTACATGCATTGGCCAAGATGGGAGAGGGGCCCTGCATCTACTGTGGGAGTATGGAAAGCCTTCAGGAAGCTTCCTACAGATCGACAAGCCCAGTTGGTTCTTAAGCTCAGAGGGAGTGCAGGGAGAGTCCAACAGATTGATGCAGCCTTGCCCTTGGATTGGGTGGACACAGATGATATGCCTATTACTTGCTCCACCTGGATGGGGGATTTTTCTAGATTGGGAGTTCCTTTACAGTGATTGCTTTTTGTGACACTCATGAGGATGCCTTAGACTTTGATGTTTCTTCGGGGGGCAGGCTGTCCAGATCCATAAATGATATCTTGTTGGAGGTACTGTTTCAGCAGTCAGGATAGTGGGCTTCATGGAGCATGGCTCTCTCTTATAGTGGTACTTAGATCTTGACCCGCTTCTCATCGCCCTGGGCTCATGGAGGCTGTGGCTCTCTGGAGGTGTCCCAATTAAGTTTTTTCATTGGGACCCTGGGGAATGGGAATGGATAGATGAAGGGCACGGAGAGAAGGGCATCCCCTTCTTTCGTTACACAGTCAGTAATGCTAGGAAATTCCAACTCAGCTGTAGGGGTTGGAGGCCTACTAGAGCTCATCATTGGGAGAACTTTCAGATTTTGCTAACTTGCAAATTTTTTTTTGGCAAAGGCTCTGGAAATCCCACCGAAATAGAAAAATCACTCTCTTCTTTTGGCTTTCTATTCATGGAGGGATAGCAGTGAACCAATGGAGATCTAGGTTCGGAGCTGACCCTTCTTGCCCTCGTTGCCTTTTTGCTTTGGAGACAATATAGCACTGCCTTTGGGATTGTAGATAGGCGAGAATCATATGGAAGGGTATTGCAAGACTTTTCAGCACTTTTGTTCACCTACCCTTCTTCATGACCTGGGGATTAGTGGCTTGGCTCACTCTTTTAGGGCCCCAGGTCTTCTTTGAGAGACTTGACTCCTCTTGGGCTCTTCACATCCAATGACATCTTGTGGAGTCATGCTCTCTAGAGGATGTTTCGGCCACTCTCTTCAGAGCTGCTCATTCCTCGGTTGACTCTCCATGGGAGATCTTAGCTAGCATTGCAGCATGGCACATTTGGAGAGCCAGATGCACTGAGGCTTTGGAGGGTTCTCAGGTTCAACCTTCTCAGATCTTGGCCAATACTTGGACAGATACGGTACACACTCTGATGGCCATTTGGGAGACCATGCAGGGAGCAGCCTCCTCCAAGAGAGTTACTTTTCTCAGAGATTGGAGAGACTCTCCCTTCTTTGTTGAGACTTCTATAGGGTTGACTTGGCATTTTCAGCCTCAGCCTTGGTTTCTTTCTACCTCATTCCTTTGAGGTGTTTTCATTACATGCTTAGCATGTTGTATTTCCACACAGAGCTTGCTCTAGCGAGTTTCTTTCTTACTTAATAGAAGTCTCCTTTTTGGGGAAAAAAAAACCTTGAACAGAAACTCCAAAACTATCAAGAACCATAAAAAATCAATCGATGACACTATGCATTTCTATCCCCATAGGTCGTTGCCATAGCGCTATCCCATGGGCCGTTGCCATAGCACTATCCCACTGATCAAACTTTTGTTGACTCGTGGCCTTAGCCCTTATCCCCACGACCTAACTTCTGACTGCCGTCTAACCCACCGACCTAATTAATGCATGTTAGAATTAGGTATCCCACATCAGATTGATAGTCATTGACTCATGGCCTTAGCGCTATCCCCACAACTGTCGTCATTGTCTTATCTCCATGCATGGTGCTATATTCATAGCCCGTTGATCAGTGCCTTAAGCTTACCCCCACGACCATTTTCAGAATTAAAGTTTCAGCTAGAGTGTGTCCTTTTAGAGGTCTTATACATGCACTTGTAATATGGATGTTGGACATTTAGGCTTAACAGATTCGGGATGCATGGAGGACCCCTTCACCAACATGTATGTGGGAAGGGAAGGTCAGCAACAACCAACTCTTGAATTGCAGAGGTACCGCAGACACGGACTGAAACCACCTTTGTGGACCTAGGGCCCCGACCCAGGGCCCATAGCTTTTGCAAGGCATGCTCAGTGGGAATACATGGAGGATGAAGATCCATGGATGAGGGACTTCAAGGGACAAGACCTTAGATGGAGAGATGCGAGAGGATCCCAAGGAGGGGTGTCTTACGAACTCCCAACCTTCCAGGTACCTCTGACCTTCGTCGACTATGTGGCACCACAAGTTCCACCCTATCACCCAATCCAAGGAACCTCCATGCCAATGCCTTGTGACCCACCTCCTCCAGGACTCTAACCGTTCCCACCCATAGTTATTGCTCCAATGAATGGAGGCCTTAGCACATCTGCCTCAATGCTGGTACTAGCAACTCAATGGATCCCACCACCAGGGCCAGGCTTAAGGCCACCCCCTACGTCCACTTAGGTCGACAATGGCGCCACCTCCACCAACGGCCCAAATAGTGATATCAGATGAGGCGATGTGCATCTTGGTGAATGCACTAGGAAGGGGGTACACACCACCCCCACCTGCACCAGTGTTTTCAGCAAGGATCACAAATCCCTCAAGTGACCCATAGCCATCTCCAAGTTGATGACCAAATTCCTTGGGGAAGGAGACCCAGTCTCCCACGTGGAGCAATTTGAGCAGATATGTGAAGCCTTTGGACCTCCCAAAGATCTAGAAATGGCTAATGCATTTGGTCTCAGTCTGCTAGATGGCAAGGTAGGCCAATCGCATAGGGCTGTCACCCTAAAAGAAAAATTCAATTAGGAGACGCTGAGAAAAGCCTTCATGGTAGGGTTCACCCCCAGTGGACATAAATGGAGCCCGATTAATTAGTTGTATGAGGTGAATTAGAATGACAAGGAATCCCTTCGAGATTACATAGCTAGAATCAAGCACCTCAATTTCCATTGCGAACCATATGAGCGGATGAGCGACAAAAAATTATTACGCCGCTTCCTCATCGGGGATTGGCAGACTCGAAGTTGCATGAACACCTCATGGTTATGAATCCTACCTCCTTCGAACTATGCAACAAGGTAGCTATCCATATAATTGATGATATAATGGACAAGATCACCTCGGATAAAACCCTGACACCATCTGAAGTGTCACCATCGGTCAGGTCTTCCAGTGTGGAGCCCTGACCAAGAAAGAGAAAAACGAGCCCAAGGGCTTGGATATGAGTGAGCTGGCCTCGAATTTGCTGAATTAGTTAGGCCAATAGTGGAGGTCAGGGACCTCCAAGGAGGCGCCAAGCAACCCTCACTTGTTTCTAATGGAGAGACAATGTCTAGTGCGGGATATGTAATGGCAACCATCCCTCCAATGAGTGTCCTCGCCTTAGGGTAAGGCTAGCCCTCTACTGCGCACACTGTCATAGATGGAAGTGTTGAGATATTGAGCTCCACCCACTCGCGATATGCCAGGGTGACCATTGTGCATTTATGTCACCAACTTGTTAGCTGCAGATGCGGTTGGTACACCGCCCATGAATAATAGCTGGATGACAGTTATCCTTATGTACTCTAGTTTGTGGCTTAGTTAGTATGCCACCTTAGTTAGCTGAGTTTGGTTTGAGACCCACATATAGGTTTCTTCTATTTCTTTGTACTAGAGTTCTTTTGGCTTTCACAACTAAGAAGAGGAAAACTATTTTCAGCCTCCACCTTTGTGTGTATTCCCCCATTGTGTATGTGAGAAAGTCGCAAGTGAGCTTCCTTCCTTCTCTCGCACTATCTTCACATGGTATTAGAGCTTGGTTCATGGTAAGGAGCTCAAGAAAGCAAACCAAGGTCACGGTGTCCTAGTAAGAGGACTAGTGTTGCTTTCCTTTTTCAAGTTTGGGAGCAAATCTCTGTAGGTAGCACACCCCGAAGTGCAAGAGTGCACTGTCTCAGATTGAGATGCCCTTCGCGGTGTGGCGAGAGGGCAGTATATGCTGCGGGCATGGGTGAAGCCCTCAGTGACTTTATTTTTCTGATTCGAGGCCATTTTGAGGCCCGTTTTGAAGGCAGAAGTTCTTCGTAGGCATTGAGAAAAAGGCCCTATTTTTGCTGTGCGACCACTACTTTGCAGGTTGGTGAAAAGTTGCTGCAAAAATTGCATCATATGCTTGTGCGCAGAGATATTGGGAGTTACAGAATCATCCTTATTGCTTGTTCATGCAAAATTGTCACTAGGAAGTGATTGTGTGGTCAAATACCACTTTCATCAGTTTTACAGATTTGCCTGTGTGAGGCAGAAGCTGTGTTTTTTGCAGTGACAGAACTTTTTGCAGTGTTCTGGAATGGCGTTTGATTCTCTTTCATAGATTGCCACTGAAAAGCTTGACAAGAACAACTTCCAAGCATGGAAGTTTAGAATGACAAATTTCCTTATGGGAAAAAGCTATTAGGAGTTCATTAAAGGAAATGAAGAAGAACCAGTTCTTCCTAATGTTCCCAATCAACACGAAATATAGGCATTTAAAAGATGGCATGAGAGAACCAGAAAAGTTATGTATTGGCTGTCTATCAGTATTTCAGATTCTATGATTATGCATATTCAAGATGCAAGTATGCCAAAGGAGGCATGGGATACTTGTGAAGATAGTGGGAGAGAGGGAAGGAGTTTCACTTGTGGCTTTCTCACATACACAATGGGGGAATACACACAAAGGTGGAGGCTGAAAACAGTTTTCCTCTTCTTAGTTGTGAAAGCCAAAAGAACTCTAGTATAAAGAAATAGAAGAATCCTATATGTGGGTCTCAAACCAAACTCAGCTAACTAAGGTGGCATACTAACTGAGCCACGAACTAGAGTACATAAGGATAGTTGTCATCCAGCTATTATTCGTGGGCAGTGTACCAACCGCATTTGCAGATAACAAGTTGGTGACATAAATGCATAACGGTCACCTTGGCATATCACGAGTGGAGCTCGATATCTCAACACTCCCCCTCGAGCTCAATCCCAATTCTTGCACACCAAGCAGGTCTCTGAACTTGCGCAGCTTCTCTGTGCCCAATGCCTTCATGAATATGTCAGCTACCTGATCCTCTATGCTGACATAAACTAGATCAATTAGACCTAGTAAAACGTTCTCCTGCACATAGTGATAATGCACCTCAATGTGCTTTGTTCTAGCATGATAGACTGGGTTATTTGCCAAGTATATACTACTCATGTTGTCACGATAAATGACAAATGGCCCATTTGTAGACTGATGCATATCATAAAGTAGCTTATACAACCAAGCTACCTCACATGCAGCCATTGCTGCACCCCTGTACTAAGCCTCTGTGCTTGACAAGGCAACTGTAGGCTGTTTCTTACTGCTCCAAGTGACTGCAACACTCCCAAAAGAGAACACATATCCACTGGTAGATCGTCTATCAGAAATACTACCAGCCCAATCAACATCAGTGTATCCATGCAACTGTATCTGAACCCCAGCCTCATAAAATAGTCCATACTGCAATGTGGACTTCACATACCTGAGTATGCATCTAGCCGCATCCAAATGCAGTTTCCTTGGTGCCTGCATAAATTGACTTACAAATCCAACATCATAGCTCAAATCCGGCCTGGTAACAGTCATATAAATCAAACTTCCTACTATGCGTCTATACATAGTAGGGTCTTCCAGAAGCTCACCTGCATCTGCGCTTAGCTTCACATTCTACTCCAAAGGAACTAAAATAGGCTTACAGCTTGTCATCCCATATTTGGACAGAGATCATATGGAATTGTGTCAATCTCTGTGGAGAATGCCACCAGTGGAGAATGGTAGTGGTGCCAATCTCATACCATAACCTGCAAACATGCACAAGGAATACTAAACTCACATGTGCATTCTTCTATGTAGAGATCACTGTCTCTGCTGTGTAGAGATCATATGGAATTGTGTAAATCTCTGAGTTCATCAAACTCACATGTGGATTGGAATCAGAGATTGGAATCAGAGACCACTCTCCTATGATCACTGGAATACCCCTCCTAGAATAGTAGGGTGAACATTTGTACAAGTGGAGAATGGCAATGGTGCCAATCTCTTATTAGGCCCTAAGAAATGGCATTGAGAAGCCTAAACTCACATGTGCATTCTTCTATGTAGTGATCACTATCTCCGCTATGTAGAGATCATATGGAATTATGTCAATCTCTGTGGAGAATGCCACCAGTGGGGTAAACATTTGTACAAGTGGTGCCAATCTCTTATTAGGCCCTAAGAAATGGCATTGAGAAGCCTAATCTCACATGTGTAGAGATCATATGGAATTGTGTCAATGTCTGTGGAGAATGCCACCAGTGGAGAATGGCAGTGGTGCCAATCTCATACCATGACCGGAAAACATGCACAAGGAATCCTAAAGTCACATGTGCATTCTTCTATGTAGTGATCACTGTCTCCGCTGTGTAGAGATCATATGGAATCCTAAACTCACATGTAGAAGAAGGGGAATTGTGTCAATCTCTGAGATCATCAAAATCACATGTGGATTGGAATCGGACACCACTCTCCTATGATCACTTGAATACCCCGTTTGTCTAGACTACCACTAGTGGAGAATGGCAGTGATGCCAACCTCATGGCGGTACCTACATAATGACACTGAGATCATCAAACTCACATGTGGATTGGAATCGGACATGGAATCGGACACCACTCTCGTATGATCACTGGAATACCCCTCCTAGAATAGTATGATAAACATTTGTACAAGTGGAGAACGGCAGTGGTGCCAATCTCTTATTAGGCCCTAAGAAATGGCATTGAGAAGCCTAAACTCACATGTGCATTCTTCTATGTAGTGATCATTGTCTCCGCTATGCAGAGATCATATGGAATTGTGTCAATCTCTATGGAGAATGCCACCAGTGGAGAATGGTAGTGGTGCCAATCTCACACCATGACCTAAAAACATGCACAAGGAATCCTAAACGCACATGTGCATTGGCACTTTTGACATTATCCTACTGCATCCAATAAAATTAGTGGAATGTCAATCTATAGGTTTAGTTTGTCAATCTCTTATTATGCCCTAAGAAATGGCATTGAGAAGCCTAAACTCACATGTGCATTCTTCTATGTAGTGATCACTGTCTCCGCTGTGTAGAGATCATATGGAATTGTGTCAATCTCTTATTAGGCCTTGGAATGTCAATCTATAGGTTTATTTTGTGTAGACTACCACTAGTGGAGAATGGCAGTGATGCCAAACTCATGGTGGCACCTACATAATGATACTGAGACCATCAAACTCACATGTGCATTCTTCTATGTTGATGGGATTCCTGTTCTATCTAGAACCCACTTCAATGTCTCATTGCACTCTTTCGGAGTCTCAAATGGTGCAAGCCACCATATATCTTTCTCTGATTGCACTGAGAAATCTTTCTCTACTTCTTCATCCCCTTGAAAAAAGGCTAAGGCTTTATTCATAATGCAAATGATGACTCTCTCTAACTTGTGTTCTTTCTCCAATTGAGAGCTTCATCCATTTTGATGTCAAATATGAGCTTTCCATTGCAATCTGTACAATAAAAGAGAAAAATCGTTAGGATAAACATGATATAGGAAATGAACTAAGTAAAGTGCAATGCTATAATGGATTTCCTCTTACCATCTTCTCTCATGCCATAGAATTTGACCATTGCTTATTGCAGTTTCTCAACATCTAAGTAGACATTGTTGAAAGCATTCATCTCACAGGTTTGCAAGCCAAATTTCTTTTTACTCTTCCAAGTCATTGTGCCCCATACGCAATGGTACCCTCCAAGCATTTCTCTTGCACATTGGTTTGTTTCTTGCCGTGCATGTCTCACAGACCAAGGTGTGGTTAGCGGCATTGTAGAATTCTTATACTTTCCCAAAATAGCAAACTTGAAAATTTTGAAAACTGATGTGTAAGCTTCACGACTTACACCGGCAGTATCACAAGCTACAAGCATCTCCTTTACATCCACAATATCCTTGAAGTCCTTCATCACCTCTTCAACAACTTGCACATGTAGGCACTTGTGCCTTGGGCCCCTTAGTATCCCAATGACATCACTTGACTTCAATAAACTAGCTAGAACATATGAACAGTCAATATCATCCCCGTCCGTTCTTCCCATCACATCTTCCATGAAATTCCTAAAGAAGATCACAATAAAAACTTAGTTAGAAACAGTGTAGCACAAAAGAGTGTAATCTCATTGGAACATTTGATAACCAACCTTGTAGCTCAAACTCTCCTCTTTCTAGCACCACCAGTGGGTGCCAATGCATCCATGTTATATAAGTACCTTCTTTTCCTCTCCTTCAATCCCAAAGGTGTTTCTTTCATCTTTTGCACTCGATCTTCTTCCTTCTCTCATTCCTTCTCTACGACTCATCGAACTTGATTGTATATAGACCTTTCCAAGATTTTTTTGGACTTAGCTAGCTTATAGAGTGACTCTTCTAATTTATGTCGCTCCAAGTCCAATGCATTTCGATCCAAGTCCAATGCTTTGGCTTTATCATGAAGATCCTAGTTCTTCCTTTGAAGATCGTGCATAGAGTTATGCATGGCAACAATGGTGCTATTTCCTGAATGTGCTAGCATCTTTGCTTGGGCTCTACACATCTCGCTTGCTTGCATAGCCATTGACTGAGCATTGTTTAACCGATTGCAATAACCAAGCAACCCCGCATGTCCATTTCCAACAAACCGAACTAGCTCATGCATTGTATGGAAAGGAGGGCTCTTTTGGTTCACAGGATCTAAAGGATACAAGGATCCTTCTACCCAAAGGTCGAGACTGTTCTTTCCTTGCAAATGAGGACTATGGATTCTAAAAGCTCCCCTCAATCCTAGACTACGTGTGCTTGCATATTCAGCCTCCATTTCTGTGTGAACCTGGTACTTGTTGGAGAGGTCCTCAAATGGTGCCATGACTAAAGTAGTGTAGAGAAGGAGAAGGTGTGGAGATGCAGGCTGGAAGGAGTAACACGCAGGAAGAGGGAGGGCGAGGAGGAGGGGGGATGGGGAAGGGAGGACCAGGAGTTGAAGAGGAGGAAAAGGGGGGAAGACTAACAAGTGTGGAGGGTGAGGAGGAGTAGGCATGGAGGAGGAGGGAGGGAGGAGGGAGGAGAAGGAGGGAGGGGGGAGGAGGAGCAACGGTGGAGGAGGAGGGAGGGGGAGGGGAGGAGGAGTAGGCATGGAGGAGGGAGGGAGGGGGAGGGCAAGAGGAGCAGGTGTGGAGGAGGGAGGGAGGGAGGGGGAGGAGGAAGGGGGAGGAGGGAGTGAGGAGGGGTGGGGAAGGGGAGGAGAGGGGAGGGGGAGAAGGGAGGGAGGGAGGGGGAGGAGGAGGGAGGGGGAGGAGGGAGGAGGCGGAGTGAGGGAGGGGGAGGAAGGAGGGGGAGGGAGGGAGGGAGGAGAGAGGAGGGGGAGGTTCCAAAGGCTTGGGAGCAATAAGGAACTATAGATTCTACCGGGGATGGTTGCTTGTGTGGGAGATTATCGTGGGCTGTTGGTGGCAAGCAGCTGCAAGGAGAGAGATGGCATGAAGCTTCATGTGCTCTATGAGCAAGGAAGAAGCTGCAGTACTAGGTATTATTGCATGTAGGAGAGATGGGCAACATGAGTAGCACAGGTGAGGAGATAGGCTGGCTAGCTAAGAGTCAAGTGAGCACATGTTTGCTCAGAGATTGAAGGCAGGGAGGCTTTTGGCTAAGCAGGTGCTTTATGAGCCAGAGAAGTGCCAGGTGTGGACAATGGTCATGTGCATGAAGGGTTGTTGCTCCTATTGGGAGGTTCAGAACTTGGCCGTGGGTGTCACTACTATATAAGATGGGTATAGAGTGAGCAAGAGAATAACTTTGAGGTAGCTATTATAGCTTGAAGGCAGAGATGAGCAAAGAATGGCAGGCTACATCATTTTTAGTGTTTGTTGAGGAACTGGGGGAAGATAAAATAAGATTTTTGTCCGTGCTCACTTTATGGGTGGTTGTCTAGAGCTTGTGCTCAGCCAATAGGAGCTTGTGTTGGGCTGTGTAGTCCACTGGGTATTTCTGAGGTTGTTAGGCTTCTAGAGGAAATGTGGCCAATGTATGAATTGAATGTAAAGAGACAAAGATGTTGAATGAATGCCTTTTACCTTGTGATTGTGCTATTCAGTTGTTTTAAATGTGGATAAGGGTGGCTATTAAGGCGGATTAGGCTCTACTGCTTTTGTCATCCAGCGCCTCCCTCCCTTTTGAAAGTTCTTTCCCACGACTCAATTTTATTTTCTTTCTAGGGCCTTAGGAGTAAGGCCCACAGAGATCATTTTCTTCATATGCATTAGTGTGGGTGAGCAATAGCCAGGTATCTTCACAAGTTTGGGAGCTAACCCTATATTGGAGAATTTGGGAATCTACCAAGTCCCACTTTCAAGTAAGGGATTAAACCCACATTTGAAAGTGGACTTGGGAGGATTCCCTAAAATGGTGTTTAGGATGGATTCCACTTTCAAGTAATGGGTTAATATTTGACCATGTGGCCGAATCTTAAACATATTGGGAGTTTCGAAACTATGTGAAAATTCTCGAATTTTCTAATATAGTGTTAGCTAGAGTATTTGGAAATGGATCATCTTCATCATCTATGAGCTATACCAAGTATGCACTGACCTCCTTAACGAAAGGTCTTTCTAATCGATGAACGCATGGAAAAAACTCTTGGTACTTCAGGGCTCTTTGTCTATAATCCATCCCTCTTCTCTATCAAAGTTCGCTCTTGCTTTGCTACTTGTAGCCTCATTAATAATTTACGATAGTGTCATGAAATTTTACTCCACCAAACCTTGTGATGGCCACACAATGATACCATGACTCTAAAGTCTAAACAAGATCTTGGAACACTTTGCAAGCTCCCATGCTCATAGCCGACCAACAACACAAAGGTTGTTTGCTTTATCTATTTGGGTTCTTTAAGACTTAAGTGAATTAAAAACTATTTGCTCTGATCCTCAGTTGCGGTCAACGAGGCAAATTTTTGTTTCCCTCTGTCATTATATGCTCACAATGTGGAAGATCCAACTCCTAAAACTAATAGCATGGTGGATGCGAGTAAGCTTACTTTTGCAAGGTTCGTGCAACAAGAGGAAGTGGATTGCCTGTGGGACTTGGGCGGTGGCTACTAGGTCATCGACACAAATCATAGATCTGCTACTCCAGGTTAAAGCAACGTTTCCTTGTTGTGAGTTTTGGTTCATGAGCCATAACGCATCATCTATCGTGGAGCTCAGTCCGCATAAAGGGCTATTCTTGAGCCACAAGGCTAAAGAGATGGTGGAAGAGGAATTGAACAACATGTAGGGTGAATGTTAAGGCAACGATTTTGTAGACCATGATTGGGGAAAACATGGCAAAATTGAGGGGAATTAGGCTATCAAATAATGCATTGGAGTAGATCTTGTCTGTGTGTTGCCTCCAAAGCCCAAATCTACCAATTCTTCCAATAGGAATGCAACTAGATTTATCTCTCTTACTATAGTGGTATATGTCTCGCGAGCTCTGTGGCTTGGAGATCATTTGAAACATAGTAGGTTGGTAGATGAGGAAGGCTTGATGCATGCAATTCCTTGGTGTAGAGGTTGGATCTGAGGCTCGGTTCCTTGCAGATACCTCTCCTGTTAAAAAGGGCAACCTATCCTGCTATGCTAAAAAAGGATAGCTCAAACCTTCTCAAAGAAATGTGGAACTAGCCCCCTGAAGGAAAGGAGTCCTGGAGATGTAATCTGAAGGACAGAAGTCTTTGAGATGTAATCTATGTAATCTCTGTGTAATCTATTGAATCATTAATTATCTCTAGAGTTTACTTGGGCAATGTTTTCTCAAGTATGTGACTAGATAGTTTCCTTTGACATGCCAAGGACCATAATGTGAGACGAAAGATTTTGATTAGACAATTAATGTGAGATGAAAGATTTTGATTAGACAACTAATGTGAGACTGAAAGATTTCGATTAGAAAACTAATGTGACATGAATGGTTTTAATTAGACAACTAATGTGAGACAAAAGATTGTGACTAGAGAACTAATGTGAGACTAAAAATGAGAAGGTCAGGCTCAATGAATTTAAGTGCAGTGCAGACACAACTAAGAGACCATTATGAGATCCCAAAACTCTGTACATTGATCTAGCTACTACGATCTATGGCATACCCAAAGGACTTTGGAATGCTTTGTTGAGATATCGAGCTCCACTCGCGATATGCCAGGGTGACCGTTGTGCATTTATGTCACCGACTTGTTAGCTGCAGATGCGGTTGGTACACCGCCCACGAATAATAGCTGGATGACAGCTATCCTTATCTACTCTAGTTTGTGGCTCAGTTAGTATGCCACCTTAGTTAGTTGAGTTTGGTTTGAGACCCACATATAGGGTTCTTCTATTTCTTTGTACTAGAGTTGTTTTGGCTTTCACAACTATGAAGAGGAAAACTGTTTTCAGCCTCCACCTGTGTGTGTGTATTCCCCCATTGTGTATGTGAGAAAGCCGCAAGTGAGACTCCTTCCCTCTCTCCCACTATCTTCACATGTTTTTGTTCTATCTAAAAATGATGTTGGATGACATCCTCTCAGAAATAGACCTAGAGAAGAAGGAGGAAAATAGCTACAAGGAGGGCATGCTTTGGTGGGGGTGTATTACTTGGAGTCAGCAAAGACGGTGAATACTAATTTCCTTGGCTATTCTTTTTCCTGCTCCTTTATCCTACTTGTCAAGCTCATGATCTAGGTTTCTTTTGTAGGCAGAGACAAGAAAGTAGTGTGTGATCCAAGTGTGTGAAGAGGTCTGTGATAGTTCATCAAGCTGGCCTAAAGAGCTAGGAGATGACTGCTATAGAGAGGTTGATAAAATAGTTGAGAGTTTTGAATTTCCTTGAGCCGCAAAATGTCGTCGTATTTCTGAAAAAGTAAAAATCTTGTAGGCATTTCTTAGTCTTGTGGACTTTCTTGTCCTACCATCATCCATGATCTATGGTACTCGTAATACCAGATTTTTTGTTAACCTACTTCCATGTTAGTACTTAGATGTTTTAAGTAGCCTGGTGGTTGAAATCTGATAGTTAAATATAACCTGTCTAAAGGGGACTATTTTAGTATAGCACTATGCAACAAGTTTTAGGATTGCATAGCAGTAGTGCAGGATAAGTAATTGCTAGTGTAGTGGTTGGTTGCACTAGGATATTAATAGCCACCGACATGGTGGTTTGCTTCTATTATTACAAGATGAATAGAATTATGGATGTGTGGATTCGTTATAGTGGTATTTAATAAAACCAGTGTGGTGGTTGTTTGGGATATACTTGTTAAATTACACGGCACAATAGAACCGAAACCGAACAAAGAATAGAGAGTACACAGTAAATTGGAGACGACCAAAATTTTCCTTCAATACTGATGTAGTAGAGATGATGGCTCCGTCCACCCGTGCGCTCCCACAGTGGAGCTTAGATGGCAATCTAGACAGATACTAGGTGAAGAGCTACTAGTTGAAAGATCTAATTTGATCTATACTAATCTAGTACAATGGACTAGGAAGGTCACCTTTTTATAGCTATGAGGGCATTAGTCACGGATCAATGTAGTAAGTGGATCCAACCAGTCAACCTAGTTGGTGGAGCTGACTAGTCAACCTAATTGGTGGAACCGACTAGTCGTCCATGGAATATTCAAGGAATATTCCCTATACCATTGAGAGCAAGGGGCTCCCACACAATCACCTTTGTACCATCAATGGTCTCATTCATAGACCTCATCTAACATGCAAGTCAAGATCCATCCAGTGTCCCAGGCTCACACATGGCTTCTCCTCATATGGGGGCCTTACAACTTGAGCACCTTGGACCACTGGTGGTTATTGGGGCATTGAGCATATCTGACACCCCCTCTCAATATCCACCCATAGGTGAACTACCTTCTCGGCGCAATGTCGAGTCTCTGAAGATGACCCTGAAGCTGATCCTTCTCGAGTGCCTTGGTGAAGATATCTACTCCATTTTGCTCTATTGGACAGTAGACCAATTCCACTATCCCGCCGTCCTCGATCAAATCACACACATAGTGATACTGAATCTCTATATGTTTTGTGCGCGCATGAAACACTGGATTTTTAGCAATGGCCATGCAACTTTGATTATCGCACCTCAGCACAGTTGCCTCATCCTCTTGCACTCCCATGTGCCATAAGATCCTCCTCAGCCACACTGCTTCACATGCAGCAAAACGTGTTGCCTTGTACTCGGCCTCGATAGAAGACAATGCCACTATTGGTTGTTTCTTACTGATCTAAGAGAAGATACCTGAATCTAAAGAGAAACAATATCTAGAAACTGATTTTCTGGAATCAACATTTCCAGCCCAATCTAAGTCACAATGACTAGCCAAGGAAGTGCCCATACCATAGGTGATGCCATAATCAAGAGTGCCCTTCACATACCTGAGCACCCGCATCCCTGCATTCCAATGATTCTCCCAGGGCTTATTGGAGAACTTGCTCAAAATGCCAACAGCAAAACTGATGTCTGGTCTAGTGTGGCACAGATAGATGAGACTGCTGACCAACTTCTTGTACCTCCCGATGTCTGCTAGTGGTGAGGCATCCTCCATAGATAGCCTCGCACTTACCTCCATAGGTGTAGCTATCTCCTTGCACTCAGACATACCAAATGCCTTCAAGATCTCCCTTGTATATATTTCTACTGAGAAATGAAGATCTTGCCTGGCTTTTGCTAGACTTCAATCCCCAAACACTAGTGCATCAAGCCTAAGTCTATCATCTCAAACTCCATGCTCAACGCCTTTCTAGTCTATTGGATCATGTCTTCATATAGTCACCTGTAATAAGGAGGTCATCCACATATAGAACAATAATAGCAGATTTTCCACCTTTCCTGTACACATACAAGTTAGCATCTGAGGAACATCTTTTAGTGTTTAATTTATGAAAGAATTTGTCTATCCTTTGCTACCATGCTCTTGGGGCCTATTTCATCCCGTACAGACCCTTCTTTAGTTTGCATACCTTGTTCTCAGAATGGGGGGCCTCAAACCCTAGTGGCTGAGCCACGTACATGTCCTCCTTGAGGTCACCATTCAATCCATTTGATAAACTGGCCACTTTTTATGAGCAGCCACTGATAGTACTATGCGAATAGTGGTCATTCTGGTAGTCGGAGCGAAAGATTCCTAAAAATCAAACCCTTCAACCTGCAAAAATCCTTGTGCAACCAATCTAGTTTTGTACTTTTCCAAAGTCCCATCAGCCTTGTACTTTACCTTCCAAACCCACTTGGTGCCAATAATCTTTCTATTAGATGGTCGATCTACCAGCTCCCAAGTTTCATTCTTCATGATGCTATCATATTCTACTTGCATAGCATTTTTCCAATCTTGGTCTGCAAGTCCTTCCTCCAAACTCACAGGCTCTTTTACTTCTGCAATAATCTCAACTATCAAGGCCATATTGACTATGTGAGCAGAAGCCCTCCTTTGCTCCTCGATTCTCTAAGACCACCTGGGTCCATCTGCATGTTGCTCAACAGACATAGGCATTTGGTTATCATGGTCATATCTAGAGCTGCCTTACCCATCACGGCAATGGCTTTTCCGGTGGTGTAACAATAGGTTGGTGACTTATACCTTCATCATTTGATATTTCCTTCTCCTTTATAGCTCCTGGGATAGGTCCATATTGAATTACCTCTTCATTTGATGATAAAGTGGAAGAGCTCTTCTCTGCCTCCACTACATGTGGCTACTCCCTGAACACCACATCGTAGCTCGCTATGATGTTCTTTGCCTCTCGGTCATACAACTTATAGGATTTCTTTTCATCACAATAGCCTAAGGATACATTTGGTGATTTTTGGTTGTAGCTTGTTTCTCTCTTTACATGGTACATGCGCAGAGCATTCACACCCAAACGTTCTGAAGTGGGAGACAAATGGCTTCTTACCGCTGTAAGCCTCATGTGGTGTTTTACCTTTGAGTGCCTTTGTATAGCTGCGAGATTAAGGATGTAAACTGTAGTAGTGACAACCTCAGCCCAAAAGGGGTTTGGTAGTCCAGCACCTTTCAACATACACCTCCCCATCTCCACAGTGGTCTGCATTCGACATTCAATAATAGAATTTTGATGAGGTGTATGTGATGTCGTCGTTTGTCACTTGATCCCTTTGCTCTTGCATAAATCTCCAAACTCTTTAGAAACAAACTCACCACCACCATCCGATCTAATTTTCTTCACTTTTCTCCCTATTTCATTTTCAACAAGCTATAGCCGTTCTTTAAATTTACCAAAAGCTTGAGCCTTTTTGTGAAGAAAGTACACCCACATCTTCCTACTATAATCGTCGATGATCATAGAAAATAGGAAGATCCGCCCAAGGCTTGTGTAGGCATCTTATAGCACAAGTCAACATGCACCAACTCTAGAGGAGTGTTTGCTCTATTCTTGCTTTCTTGTGGGAATGCCTTTCTCTATTGCTTGCGCATCATGCAAGCTTCACATGGTTCTTTGATTTCTGCTACTGTAGGTAAGTGAGCAACCATACTTTACTTATGCATCTCCTTCAGCACTACAAATCCAATGTGGCCAAATATTTCGTGCCAAGGTCTGCTTGTGCCGACTCCAGTGGTGGCTGTAAGAGCACTTAGCTCATACAAGTTGTTCCTCCTTACTCCTGTGCCAACAAGATTGCCTGCACTATCCAGAATTTTTGATCCTGTCTTGTTGAACCTCACCTCATGGTCAAGGTCAGTTATGGAAGCAACTGATAGCAGATTTCTCTTGATTTGTGGAACATACAGCACATCAGATAGTTTCTTAACATCTCCATTTACAGAAACAAATGAAACCATACTTGTACCCTCAATGGGGCATTTTGCATTATTTCCAACTGTCATGGTGATGGGTTCCTATAGAGGCTGCATGGAACAATATAGATCCTCCTTACAAGTCATGTGATGGAAGGCACCATTATCCAACACCCATGAATCAGTGGTTGAAACTTCTTGAACTGAGGAACACTCTTCCTCAATGGCCAAAAATAGATCCAACTCTGCTTCCGTTGTGTTAGCTGTCTCTTTCCCCTTATCTATCTTCTTCAAGGTACCATTCTTTTCATCTGCTTTCTTGACCTGGCAATCTACAATCACATGGCCCTTCTTCTTGCAGTAGAAGCATTCTCCCTGAAACTTCTTCTTGCCACCCTTCTTCTTTTTGTCACCACTAGTAGAGGACTCACCTTTGGTGGAGGAACCACCTTTGCCTTTTGTAGAGGTAGAGAATGTAGCATTCCCATTGCCGCCTCCATCTCGAGCTTTAAGCCTTAATTCCTCCTCTATAAGTAAAGCACAGAACTCCTCCAATGACAATGGTTGGGTCTCACTTGAGTGTTAAGCACTGTTACCACTCCATCAAACCTTGGTGGACATATCCGGAGACACTGCCGAGCTAGCTCTTCACTAGTCTTTTGTATCCCAACACTAGCCATCTGGTCACATAGATTTTTTATTCGAGTTATGAACGCCTCCTCTGTCTCTCCTTCATTAAACTTCTCGGCTGGAGAGCTGATTCTCCAGGTTCTAGATCCTTGTCTGATTCCGCGTCTCATACTAACTCTTCAATATGTTCCAGGCCACAATTGCCTTAGATGTATGCTGAATCAAGGTCAAAACACTATCAGTAGTACTTGTAACCAAGGCACACAGAGCATCTGCATCCCTGTGTTTCCAAGATCGTAGAAGGTCAGCATTAGGAGGTATCATACTCCCCGAATTTGCTGGGTCCAGGGTTCCTTGTGGTTCTGGGTTAGTCCCCAGTATTGTCTCTAGAAGCTCATATGAATCTAGTATAGCAGTAATTTTAAACTTCCACAAAGTGTAGTTCGTACCATCTAGCTTGCCCTCAGTGAAGGATGGTGGGAAAATCCTCAATTCTTGGATTGTTGGTGCAGCTGCAGCTGTTGAACTCGAGCCGCCACTTCCTGTTGCCATCACTCTGTATGCTGTTGAAGCCCTCGCCTCTCTTCTACTCTTCGATCCTTAGAGCTCGCCTGGGCTCTAATACCATGTTAAATTACACAGCACAGCAGAACATAAATTAAACATAGAATAGAGAGTACACAGCAAACTGGAGATGAACAAAATTTTCCTTCAATACTGATGTAGTACAGATGATGGCTCCATCCACCTATGCGCTCCCACAGTGGAGCTTAGATGGCGATCTAGACAGATACTAGGTGAAGAGCTACTAGCTGGAAGATCTGATCTGATCTGAATGGATCTAATACAATGGACTGGGAAGGTCGCCTTTTTATAGCTATGAGGCCAGTAGTCGGATCAACGTAGTTGGTGGAGCTGACCAGTCAACCTAGTCGGTGGAACCAACTAGTCATCCATGGAATATTCCTAGACTCCAACGAGAGCAAGGGGCTCCCACACAATCACATTTCTACCATCAACGGCCTCATTGGTAGACCTCGTCTGACATGCAAGTCAGGATCCATCTAGTGTCCCAGGCTCACATGGCTTCTCCTCATATGGGGGCCTTACAACTTGAGCACCTTGGACCACTGTTGTGGTTACCAGGAGGGTGGGGCATTGAGCATATCTAACAATACTAAAAACAATCATGGGATCTATCATTTGGGATTTACAAAACAATATAATAAAACCAAGATGGTGGTTGTTTGGGATATACTAAAAGCATGGGATTTATCGTTTGGGATTTACAAAAACAAGTGCGGTGGCTAGTTTGGGATTTACTAAAAGAAGCATAGTCTCAAATACATTTTTCATTTTTCTAGGATAAGTGGAATATTGTTTCCTTCCAATGAAACTACATTTTCTTAGTACTATCTCAGTCATCCTTATACACCACTCCAAGACAACCCAAGATGAGCTCATGCATGTCTAAATCCAATTTGAAGACACTCTTGCCCTTCTTTCATTGTGGCACAAGTTGCATCTGGAACTTAATAGATCTTACTAGATGAGAGTACACAAATGTTTGTAGACTCTTATGTAGCAGTTCATAATTGCAGCCTCTCTTGGATGTTTTTTTGTACCAAAAAGCTCGAACTACTACATCCCACTTCTCGTAGGTTGTTCCCCAATTATCCTTAAATGCTTCCTCAACCTTGTGCTTAGGTTTGTGCACCGCAACAAAAAGTATGGGTCATAGTTGGTTGTTTGGAAAGCCCATATGCTGTGCAGCCACGAACTACTTTAATTTTCTTGCAATTGTGCCGGCTTCTCCTTTGCACTTCATCCACTTTCACTTCATGTAGGTATGATAAGCTACTCTGTTGAATAAGAGGCCCATACAAATGACAAGGTATGGCAACCTGTCAAACCTGTGTGCTCAACTATCATGAGCTAAAGGTCATCTAATGTGTGCATGGATAAACATCCATCGGCATAGGATGTAGCATCTATCGTAGGCTTGTTTTGAGAAGGAGCTGACAATAAAAAGGCCTAGAAGCTTGAAGTACAAGTGTGAATTCATAAGATGTCCCTGAGGCAACTGAGGTGCCGAATGCTGATGTAGGGATTGATCTGTAATTCTGGATCCAACCACTAATGTGCATCAAGTATGGACTGCCATAAGTGCATTGTGAGTCCCTAAGGAAAATAAGGTGCTGAATGATGATGTAGGGACTGACTGTAATCCTAGATCCAACCACTAATGTGCATCAAGTATGGACTATATACGACAGCCATAATGAGTCCCTGAGGCGAATGAAGTGCCGAATGCTAATGTAGGGATTGATCTGTAATCCTGGACCCAACCACTAATGTGCATCAAGTATGGATTGTATATGACAGCCATAAGTGCATGCTCAAACACTGAGTCTCCCCAGGTCATGCTATGGATGAACTTGATGATGTCTACTACACTGGGGCAAGACCGCACTAATGTGTAGGTATCCTCATGCTGCGGAATGATCTGCTGATCAGAGGTGGTGATAAATGGATCCAAGGGTTGTGCAATGCAACATGACTGAGATGATGTTGGAATGTCTTGAATATTGATGTCCTGATCTGAACTAGTCATGGAAACTGTGTCCAAGATATGCTATGTGTCAAAGGTGAGAGCATCAGTGATGGATGTTGGAATGGTATCACCTAAAGAGCTGAATGCGCTATGGCATGTATCTCTGCATACAGTAGAAGATGAATGTGCCTCGTGCTGAGGGCTTACCGAGAAGTGTGCCTCATGCTGAGGGCTTACCGAGAAGTGTGCCTCATGTTGAGGGCTTACCCAGGAATGTGTATGATCAAAAATTGTGGGCTGATCCATGCTAACATGTGGAGAAGCTGCATCTGATCTATCAAGGCCAATGAGGCTCGAGTCTGCATCATAGACTTGTACATATGCATCATAGACTTGTACATACCCTGTGGGAATGAATGGTTGAAGACGGTTCTCTTTCCACTCATGGATCTCATCCGCAGTCATGAATGGTGTATCATCAACTATGTGATGTGGATAACTCCATGATGGAGGCAATCTGGTACTCTGTGCAAGAGGCTTACCCGTGTACCGACGAGAGTGTCTACCCATGAGAACTCTATGAAGGAGCTACCACTAGGGGGCTTACGCTAAACTGTCAAAACCAAGTCATGTGAGAAATGTGTATGCTAAGGATCAAGCCTATAAAATGAAGACAACAACTGAGCATCGGGTATAGCCAAGAGGCTGTACAAGGCTGATGTATGTGTGCAAGAACCAATGCCAAAAATAGTCAACAAATGTGACTGTACCTGGGTGGGATGTGTGCGTGCAAGAAGAACAACAATCATGAATCCAAGGAAGATCACTCTGCCAAGTGTCACACTAGTGTTTTGAACTGCCAAATGCCAAGGGAACTGAACTGGTGTCAGATGTGTGAGAGTGTACATCGGTGATAGATCTGATGGGATGGATGCAACTGTGGGAACTAATCGAAAAATGTGGCAATGGCTGACTTGGCTTGGTGGAGTTGCATCTCCTCTATGGTGGTGCTAGTCTACAGCTAGACTATATGTCGAATTGCCAAATTCAGCAAATGAATTTTATCTGGATAAGTGCTGGGTGCGCTACACAGGATTAGGAGGTGGTTCCAATGATGAGGTTTTGATGATTATTACCTGTGGAGATTTAAGATGGCAAATATGAGGTGCTCAACACGTAGAGCCTGAGTTGGCGAGGATCACCTCCAAATTCCCCTTGGATCAAAAGTTATGGCATTCGAAAGGATGGCCAAATTTTGATCCAAGGAGGGGGTCCAAATTGATGATGTGGTAGGGTGATGACATGGCACTATGTGTTCATATGCTGTGTGTAATTTGTCCCTGTGAAGAGGCAACTGTGCCTAGAAGGCACTGGTAAGAGATAACGAGGGTTCGGTAACCATGGTCAGATGTAATCATGGTCGAAGGCAACCATGGTCAAAGGTAACTAGGGTAATGTGGAAGATAAGGTTCAGTTGCCAGGGTCAACGTTGGCCTCTACCCTTTCACATCAGAACTTAATCCTGGTAAGATCCTATCTCCTACATGGCAGAACTTTGTTATATGGGGAATATCCCAATAGAATCTTGGAAAAGATTCTGGCCATTGACAAAAATCCATCAAGCTCGTCGGCTCGCAAAACGCGTTGGAGGTCGTTGGCTGTTGAGCACCGTTTGGAGAAGCTTTAGTTTCTGCTGAAGCGTGTTGTAGGAATCGGGCAGCGGCGATCATTAGAGCTGCTTTTGGCCTTCGGGTGTGGATTATTGCTCATGTTGTGGAGATGGAGACTCCGCGTTGCCTAGCTTGCACCTGAGTCCGTGGGAGCCATGGCAGCTGTCTTCATAGAAGAGAGCTAGCCGAAGGAGTCTAGCATTGGAGGATGCTGCAAAGCCGTGATGCGTTGGAGGTGCTAATGGAGAGAGCTCGATGAACGTTGCGGGAGCCTTGGAGTTCCTCGATGGTCGTTGTCTGAGGCCAGGCTGCTAGCAGCTAGTGTTCTGTCTCAGGAGCCATGGGAGACTGTCGCTTGTCACAGCATCTCTGCTTTGGAGCCGCTAGATCGTAGATGGAGGAGTCATTTCTTTTGCTTGGAGCCATCGTAGGGCTGCATGGAGAGGCCTGTTGGACAAGTCGTAGAGTTAGGAGTGGGCAGGCCACGGAAGCTGAGTTGGCTTAGGATAATAGGAGGTATGGAGGCGCAGATGCAGAGTCTCAGAGAGGTCTCGGAGTGTTGTGGCTACCTTGGAAGTCGTCAGTCATCGCCAGTTTGAGCCCGTCGTCAGTTGTGGGTGGAGGCATGAGTAGAGGCTGCGCTATGGAGCCCTCAGCTTTAGCGTATTATTGGAGTTTCCCGTATGGCAGAGGCGCTGTGGCATAAAGCCTTAAGGCTTGTGACACTGTACCCTGGGCTTGAAGTCACTGGCCGCCGTCGATCGTTATAGAGCGGGCTATGTCTACTGCTGCAAGTTGGCCGAGTTTCCGTGAGAGTTAGTTGGCCGAGTTTCCGTGAGAGTTGATGGCTTGCTTGTTGTAGAGAGTCGCTGAGGAGCGATTGTTTGTGTTGTTGAGCTCGTACTCACGAAGTTTCTCTTGCATGGTCCGTGAGAGTTGAAATCTCTGCTTGACTGAGGTTGGTTGTTGCAAGGCTTTAGTTGTGAGTCGCCGGAGCTTTGCTTGCGTTTATGCTGCTGAATCCCATGAGCTTTGATGTAATTAGCTCCTGTGTGCAGTTGTGCTTAGGCCGAACCTTTGCCTATAGGTAGGCGGATGTGAGAGCTTTGATGGCGCTGGCCTTCGCAGGAGCTTTGTTGAGACAGCAGCTTTGCATTTGCTTTCATGGGAGTCTGAAGATTTTGAGGCTGAAGGAGGCTTAGGAAACGTTTCTCTCTCCCCTTCACTGCGTTAAGAATCACATGAGCCTTACACAAGAAATACATATCTGTACTCTCCCAATGAATTGCGAAAAGAATGACCGAAATTCTCTCAACCATAAGTGGAATTCCTCTAAAAGAACGTAATCACTCAAGGAATGAAAACTAGAGCTCCAAATGGTGGAATGAGAAGCTTTCTCAATAGAATCGAAGAAGAGAATGAGCTCTACGATGAGAGCTAGAGATAGAATTGAAATGCCTCAAGGAAAAGCCTTGTGCCTTGACTAAGCAAGGGCTTGCATGCCTTGATGGAACAAGGGATTTCACTCTCTCTGTCAACAGATTACTCTCTCGAAGAAGGATGCCTCGTGAAAGAAGGACTTGACACTCATGAAACGAGTGGGAGCACCATCGGCTCTGATATCATGATAGCAGAAGTGAGAGAGGGAGAGAAAGACAGGAGTGCACATGATATATCTACCTGTATACTTACTGTATTGAAAATGAACATGATATACATCTGAACCCCTTAGGGTTAGGGTTAGGGTTTTTCCCTATGCCCTATGTGGATAGTGCAATTTATACAATCTTTAACACCTGCTGCTGCTCTGCAAGGAGTCTTCTTTCTTCTTGTTGTTTCTCCCTTCCCAAAATTTGCAAAAGTGTCTTCCGTTGCCGTTTTGATACCATTCTAGTGCTTTCCTCGACCCACAATTTGTTCCTTGTGCCTTGACCTGGCTTTCAGCTTTCCTGTCTCACAGCCTCTGTCTGCTTCTCTTGCAAGCCCCATGGCAAGCTGCATGTTGCCATTGATGCCATGGCCACGATCAGTCCATAATAGACCTAGAGAAGCTAGCTGGTGAGGTAAGCAAAGAATAAAAGACAACTTACTCGAAAGAAGACAATGGAAAACCAAAGTCTGCGCAAGGTCATAGACAGGTGTGTGTGGGTTGCATGGCGAGGGTAGGTTGCAGGTACTTAATCTTCCAAGATTTCATGGGCAAGAGGTATGAAAATTCAAAATTTGTGAGAGTAGTAAAATTTTCAGTCACCTCCGATTTTCCCCCCTTTGACGATACACATCTACAGAATTGGATATCCCAAATGAGTGCAGTGTGGCCTAATATGCTTTAAAACACAAATAGTCCAAAGGGTAGGCTCTCGGGTTTGCTGGTGTGTATTATGAAATGCTATGACCTTTGGCATGCTTATGAGCCATATAGCAAGCAAGTGCATGGAAAAAGAAACAATTCAAAATTTTAAGTAGTGTTGGATCTATTAAACGATTTTTGCACATGCACAAATTGCACATTTTCAACTTCTTCCAATTTAGGATAAATCTAGATACCAATACTAACAACTATCAATGTTTTAAGACCACCGTGCAGTAGTCCCACTAGTTTCGATTCTAAATTTTCAATCTATTTTGGTTTTCAACAAATCAAAAAAAAGTTATGGAGCATGCCCTCAAATGGGTATGCATCACTTTATCACAACATTGGAGACCTATTAACCTAATGTGCCTAATGCATCACTTTATCACAACATTGCTGTCATGTTCAAGTTTGGAATGTGTACTACAAGGTGAAGACAAAGTTTGCTGAATTTCATTGAACAATCCATAAGTTTTAGGTCATGCAAGATACCTATATATAGAAAGTTTCCTGAACCTCACCAAAAATGGCTACAGCCAAGAAAACAATGACCTACCTGGAAAGTTATCCCTTCTTTCACATAGTCAAAGAGGTCATCAAAACTCTCCCTAAACTGTGGTGAATCATTAATTGTTACTCCATCTAAAAGTAGATGGAAAACTTGAACTCCCTCCCATGTCTTCACAGTTGCAATGTTTTCACAATGGTCATGACCTCCTATGACGCACGCATTGCATAAACAAAAAAAAAAATCTTGTTTTGATTAGGTGGTTATTTAAAAATCCCCATATGTTGTCCAAACTATGAACTCCTTTAATTTTCTTACAATCATGCTCGCTTCTCCTTTGCTTTTCATCCACTTTCACTGAATCATGAAACACACTGTGCACTATAGTATTCTTAAGGCTTTGTTTACTATATGTTGAATGCACCCCCATGGAGAGGTTGGCTATATAAGCCATGTTACAAAATCATGAGCAATATTGAGCTTGTCTTGAGGGCATGTTAATTGGTCTTTAAATAGAGCTCGCTTAATACCAACATCACATCCATCATTTTGACCCTTGCCATGGTTAGACTTGAAGAAATTCCACATCTTGTCTAGACTAGTCAGGGATTTGAACCTTGAAACAAAGTAGAATCCACAGCCTGATTTAAATTGAGAGGCAGCACCACCTAACCATATCCAATGTTGTTTTATATTTTTTGCATGAGGATCTTCTTTTTTCAGGCATTCCCAATGCAGTAGAAAAGCATGCTGCACAAATAAGGTGTCATGTTTCCTATCATCTGAAATGTAGAAATGGTATGTGTGTTTTCACTAAGCTGGACTCCTATGAGTCAACAAGAATATTGGCATCAATCATAGAAGAATCAAGCAAATGATTACACATGATATGCACAAGAACTGTTATCTGCTTGTTGTACCAGTGAGCACTTTGTATCTCATATTGTTCTTGAAATGAATAATTTTATGCAAAATCCATGATAGAGATAATAGTGTCATGGGAAATTTGGCAAGGTATGTCCTGAACTACTTATCTTGCTAGCTGGCCATGAAATTGTGAAGCATATATTTTGGGATGGATTGGAACCAAGTAACCTATGAGCTCCCTTAGCTGAGTGCTCTTCTATGATTGTAGCCATTTCTTTTTATCGTATCTTTCAACATTGAGATTTTCAAATCTTCTCCATTTAGAACAATAGGGTTGTCTTCCCTCATTTCATTTGAAGAAGCATGAAATCTCCTCTTCTTCAGTTTCAGACTACAATGCTTGCTTGTGCCATGAATGCATTCAATGTGGTGCCACTCACGGTCTCCCTTTGGACAAACTACTAGCTCCCACATAGACCTTAGGCTACAAAACTTGGTCTCTCTTGCAACACATAATGAGGATCCAAGTGGCCTACAGACTACGCATTCATTGGGGAGACATGGGCATCAATGCCCATGGAGCTATGCTCCAACACGACAGATCTCAAGTCATTCATAGCTTACTAGGCTAGGACAAAGTCTATGTCTGTTTTGCAGCACAAACATTGTTGTCTTTGAGTTTCCTGATGTACAATGGCCTACAATGCTCAAAGCTCCTATGACCAATTGAAATGTCAGGATTTTGATCCATAAACTTGAGATACAGTTCTGTCTGCTGCTACTAGCACAACATGCGGGAACAATAGTACACCGAGCCCCCTTTTTACACTACTATGAGAAAACAAAACATTACTAGAATGACAAGATTTGATTGTGCTAGTCTAGATAGAGTGACATGGGTAAGAACTGTGTGCCAAAATTGAAGCTTGGCTACCATAGCTTGAATTAATTGTTCTAACTTTCATATGGTTGTGATGGTGCCAGGTGAGTCGGCATACCTCTCCATTGGATTTGCAATTTTTATATCTTTGGCATGTCTTGATGGACTTAAGATATGGCATTGGCAAGTACGACAAGTACTTTGCGACAAATTTTCTCCAACTAATGTATAACAAGATTGAATGTATTGCTGGGGAATAATCTTGAATATCTTTGTGTAATTTAGACACTTTATTAATATGACTGGGGATTCTTATGTTGATTAGCACTTTGATGCTCTAACTAAAGGGCTTGAATAAGAATAGATTACTCCCATTTATTGTTTGAAAAGGGTAATGACATGTGATTTCATTTGATGTACTGGACATTTGAAACTCGTCCAGTAGTGTGGTAGTTTAGATTTTCTGATAGGAAAAACACACATATAATCTCTCTCTCTCTCTCTCTCTCTCTCTCTCTCTCTCTCTCTCTCTCTCTCACCTCCATTATCTTTTTAAAACAATGGTTCTTAGTTCAGTTTTTCCCTTCCAAGAATCTAAGTGTCCAAAGAATAAGAAAATAATATTCAAAATTAAAAAACATTGTTTCGAAAAACCACTACCTCCTATCACAATGGGGTGGGGGGGGGGATGTTTATAAAATGTCCGCACACACACATAATCTATCTCTCTCTCTCTCTCTCTCTCTCAAACCTTCATTCCCCCCTCCCAAAACGAATTTTGGTAATTTTCTAAGCCACCCTTTTACATAAGTAAATGTATAATCTAAACAGAGAGCCACCCTTCTATGTAACTTATATATGCTAAAACATCTAATCTAAACTCCTTAGAAGCATTTAATAGACTGGCCACCAATATATATATCCCCCCCCCTCTCTCTCTCTCTCTCACCTCCATTACCTTTTTAAAAAATGGTGCTTAGTTAATTTTTTCTCTCCCAAGAATCTAAGCATCCAAAGAATAAGAAAACAACATTCAAAATTAAAAAATATTGCTTCAAAAAACCTCTACCTCCTATTACGATGGGGGGGTGTTTATAAAATGCTCTCTCTCTCTCTCTTTCTCTCTCTCTCTCTCTCTCTCTCTCTCTCTCTCTCTCTCATGCACCAACACACACACACACACTCACGTAAGCACGCATGCACAAATGCATGCATAGACTCTCTCTCTCTCTCTCACCTCCATTATCTTTAAAAAAAAGGTTCTTAGTTAAGTTTTCCCCTCCCAAGAATCTAAGCATCCAAAGAACAAGAAAACAATATTTAAATTTAAAAAATATTGTTTCAAAAAACTTGTTGGGGTAAAGGCCAATGGCCTAGTATATACCCCTTTGTACCATACATACATAATAAAAGCTCACCTTGATCTGGGTGAGTTAGCACTCACAATTTTCGGTGTTCTCCTTTTCTTTATTGCTCTCCGATAAGACCTCCTCTCCATCAACTGGTATCAGAGCTTGGTTGATCGAATCCAACAAAGAGACTATAGCATTGCAGTATTGCTATGCCAAGAGCTCGAACTTGTTGCGTAGAGTCTTCTATTGCCCGTGGGCTACCCCTGGGAGCTGTATTTTGACATATACTGGCTCGTTTTTACTATTTCAGCCATATATATCAAGTTGCCTCGAGTGTTCCAGCAACCTATTGCCTTGTTTGAGTAGGGGAGAATGAATATTATCCATCTACAGTCAAAAACGACCTACTGCTCTGCAATTCTAGCCACTGGAAGTTGCTTTTTTGGGGCTCGAAAGCAAAAACGTCTTTTCCTTATGGCGGACTCCAGTTGATCAAAGGCGACTGGTACATTCAGATTTTAGTTGGGTTTATGCCTTCAAGTTGATGCATATCAAGCCAAAGGTTGGCTGAAAGTGATTGCTTACAACTGATGCATTTTGAGCCTTTGTTTAGCTGAGAAAGTGAGCATAAGTGAGCAGTGTTTTTCTGAAGCTATCTTGTATCCCAGGAAGGGATTATTTTTTGTGAGTGCAATACTCTTCCCACTAAGGGAAATTTTCAGACAATAATTTTCAGAATTGTTGGGCTATTTCATTGGATTTATGCCTCAAATGCTTCATGAAAAGTTGGTGATTGGCAGTTTGCAGTCTTGACAACAGTAAAAGGTGAGCAGGTGGTTGTTTTCAGAAGTAAATATCAAAGAATCCATGAGGAATTGTCTTGTGAGTTGAACTAAGAAGTTTTAGTTTTTTGGACAATCTACAATCTTGTTTTTGAAAGCATTTCAATTCAAGATTTAGAGAAAAATTTATGATGCCTAGTATGCCCATGATTTACAGTTTTGACAGTTTTTGACAGCAGCTAGAAAAAGTGAGTAGGGGGCTATCTTCAGCAGTGAATATAAAAAAATCCAAAATGAATTTGGACTTGTAGTAAACTAGAAGTTTGTAGATCTATTGGTTTTCTACAACTTTTGTGTTTATAGCAAAGGCAACCGAGTTACGGTTGGGAAGATATTGACAGTTCAAAACAGGCCAAAACTGTTGCAGACTGTTATTATAGTAGTAAAAGTTTGCAGGTGGTGGTTTCCAACAGTAGATATAAGAAAATCTGTAAGGATTTTAGATAGCATCCTGTAAACTAAGAAGTTGTGGAGTTTTTTACAAGCTTCTGTTTAGACTTTTTGCATCGGAGCTACCATGCAAAAGCTATTGGCTAGTTTTGGGATGCCCTGAGGTCACTTACAGCAGAACATGTATTTGTGATAGTGATAGTGCGGCTGTTGTCATTGTAGTTGATATTTTTTGGGCTTGATTTGGGTACATTGGTGCAGTGTATCTTGGTTGTTCTGTCATCCATTGTGATGGCTTCAGCATCATAGAATGCATTGTTTAACATTGAGAAGTTGGATGGCACAAACTTCTCCTATTGGAAGGAGCAAATCTACAATGTTCTGGTGCAGAAGAAGCAAGTAAAGCCTATAAAATTCAAAGGCATAAAGCCAAAGGATTGGGAAGATAAGGAAGAGTGGAAGGAATTGGATGAGCTTGCATGCTCCACAATCATGCTCACACTTTCAAAATCAGTGTATTTCAATGTGAAAAATACTGCAGGTGGTGCCTATGGTGTGTGGACAAAGTTGCATAATGCTTATGAGAAGCAGAGTGCCGCTTGTCAAGTGTATTGGCTAAAGAAACTCATAGATCTTCTCATGGAAGAAGGGATTTCAATGTCTAGCCTTTAAAATGAGTTTAACACAATTTTCAGTCAACTTTCAGCTCAGAAAATTGCCTTTGATGACTCAATTAAGGCAATGTTCTTATTGGTCACCCTTCTTGAAAGTTGGGATACTTTTAGGACTACTACCAGCAATTCAGCCCATGCAGGAGGCTTGACAAGCAGTGATGTTGAGAGTAGCCTTCTCACTGAGGAGGTAAATAGAAAGAACAATGCTGGAACTAAAAGTTCAAGTGCTCTCAATGTGAGAGGGAGGTCATATTCCAGGGGGAAATACCACAACAAAAATACAAGCAAGTTTAGAAGCAAATCTAGAGGAAAATCCCATGCCAAAAAGGATTTGGAATGCTTGTATTGTGGGAAGAAAGGCCATTTAAAAAAGGATTGCTACAAATGGAAGAACGATAAAGGCAAAGGCAAAGCTAATGTGCCGCCCAAAAAGGAAGAGAAATCCACGGTCAAAATAGAGGAAGTGAATGCCATAAGTAACAATAGTGATGAGGGTGACATTCTTTATGCCTCTATGTTTGAGCATGCTTTTCTTGTAACTAGTGATGATGCATTGTCACAGAATTGGATACTAGACTCAGGAGCATCTTTCCATGTCACTCCACATAGGGAGTGGTTTACCATTGATGATGCAAGAAGGAAAGGAACCGTGAGACTTGGAAATGATTATCCATGTGACATTGTTGGAGTGGGAGATATCCACTTGTCTCTTCCTAATGGTTCTAAATTTGTACTCAAGAATGTTAGGCATGTTCCAAATCTGAAAAAGAGCTTGATAAGTACGGAACAGCTTGATGATGATGGCTATCATGTGTTTTTTCACAACAATACATGGATAATTAGCAAAGGGTCACTTGTGATTGCTAGAGGTTCCAAGCATGGAACCTTGTACTCAATGCATGTGTCAGGCATAAGAGATAATGTAATCAATGTGACCGAGCAGCCATCTGTCTCTTTGTGGCATCCTTGGTTGGGACACATGAGCATGACAGGAATGAAGATACTTTTTGGTTTGCAGTATGTTCCCGTGTTTAATTTTTTAGATTTTAGCATGTGTGAGCATTGCATGTATGGGAAGCAAACACGGTCTTCACATAAAAAATCTCTAGGCAAAAAGAGGCTTGAACCATTAGAGTTGGTTTACAATGATGTGTATGGACCTATGCCTGCTATCTCATTGGGTGGTGCTTCTTACTTTGCTACTTTCATTGATGATGCTACACGGAAAGTGTGGGTCTATCGTCTTCGAAAGAAGAATGATGTCTTTGATGCATTTCAAAAGTTATTAGCATTTGCTGAAAATCAGTCGAGCAAGAAGCTTAAATGCTTGCACACTGATAATGGAGGAGAGTATACCTCTCATGCATTTAAGAATTTTTGTGAGCTATGTGGCATCTACTCCTGAGAATCCTTCTCAGAATGGGGTTGCTGAGAAGATGAATAGAACTATTCAAGAAAGGAATATAAGCATGATTTCTAATGCTGGTCTACCTCATGGCTTTTGGGCTGAGTCTATCAAGATAGCAGTACATCTTATCAATAGATCACCTAGCAAGGCACTAGATGGGAAAGTGCCAGAAGAGGTTTGGTCAAGCAAGCCACCATCTTATGGGCATCTTCGTGTATTTGGCTGTGAAGCTTATGTTCATATCCCTAAGGAAAAATGCAGCAAGGTTGATCCAAAGTCAAGGAAGTGCATTTTTCTTGGATATGGTGATTCGGGCAAGATGGATACTAATTGTGGGATCCAAAGCCAGGAAGATAGTACGTAGCCATGATATTATCTTTAATGAGGACAAGATGCATAAGAAGCCAAAAAAGACTGTTGAGATACGCAGAGTGGTGTTTCAAGAGGATGGACAACCACCATATGAGAGGCATGCACAACTTGTTCCACATGATGCAGGGCATGGACAGCCCATAGATTGTGAGGTGGGAGAACCACGTCTAAGTGGACAACCTCAGGTTATGCAAGAAAATCAGTTGGGATAGTAAGATGCTCATGGTGAGCAAGTGTTGAGACATTCATCTAGAGTCTCACGACCGCCATAGAGATATGCTCCATCTCTAGATTATGTCGTGTTGACAGATTGTGGTGAGCCTTCATGCTTTGAGGATGCTATGTCTAGGAATGACAAGCATAAGTGGGAGAAGGCTATGCAGTCAGAGATGGATTCTTTGATGAAGAATGCTACTTGGGACTTGGTTTATTTGCCCAAAGGAAAGCATGCATTGCCATGCAAATGGGTTTACAAGCTGAAGATGTTTCCAGCAGATGCATTGCCTAAGTATAAGGCAAGGTTGGTAGCCAAGGGTTTTAAGTAGGAGAAGGGTATTGACTTTGATGAGATCTTTTCTCCAGTGGTGAAGATGACTACCCTTCATATAGTGCTTGCATTTTGCCAGAGAGGACATGGAGCTTGTCCAAATGGATGTAAAAACAGCTTTTCTACATGGAGATCTTCATGAGAACATCTATATGTAGTAGCTAGAGGAGTTTGTTGTGCACGGCAAAGAACGGATGGTATGCAAGCTTCAGAAAAGACTTTATGGGCTGAAGTAGGCTCCTAGGGAGTGGTACCATAAGTTTGATGCATTTATGCGATCCCAAGGGTACACACGGAGTGAGACTAATCATTGCCTCTACACAAAGAAGGCATCAGATGGCAGCCTTCTTATTTTGATTTTATATGTTGATGACATGCTTATTGCGGGGAAATCTACTTTGGATGTGGATGCCTTTAAGAAAAGGTTGCATGAGACCTTTGACATGAAGGATTTGGGTGATGCCAGTCGCATACTTGGCATGAGGATTGTTTGGGATAGGAATAAGAATCTCCTTCATTTATCACAGAAAGAGTACATTAGCAAGGTACTTGAGCATTTCAATATGGAGAGGGGGAAGTCCATAAGTACTCCATTGCCTCCATATGTGAAACTTAGCCAAGCGGACAGCAGCCCTAAGTCAAATGAGGAGCGGGCTGAAATGGCAAAGATACCTTATGCATCTGCAGTAGGAAGATTCATGTATGCCATGTTGCTACACGTCCAGATATTGCTTTTGCAGTGGGAGCTATTAGCAAGTATATGGCAAATCCTAGCAAGAAGCATTGGGAGGCAGTGAAAGGTATCATGAGATACTTGAATGCTACAAAGAACATGTGCATTTTCTTTGGGAGGAAGGACACATCTATTGTTGGATATGCAAATGCTGATTTTGTAGGAAATGTAGACACCATGAGGTCTACTATAAGATATGTTTTCTCATTCACTGGAGGTGCAGTTTCATGGGTCTCTCATTTGCATCTATGTACGGCTTTGTCTACCACTGAGGCAAAGTATGTTGCAGCCACTGAGGCATGCGAGGAAGCTATATGGCTTACTCGTCTAGTGGGAGACTTGAGCATTGTAGGAGAGGTTCCATTTTTGCACTGTGATAGTCAGAGTGCCATCTAGTTAGCACAGAATCCTATCTTCCATGCCAAGACAAAGCATATTGATGTGAAGTATCACTTCATCAAAGAGGTGATTGAGAATAAGCACATCTAGCTTGTCAAGGTTCACACAGATGAGAACCCTGCAGATCTTCTTACAAAGAGTCTTTCCTTAAAGCGGTTTGCACATTGCAGAGTATTGATGGGTGTCGGATGACATTAGGATGCCCATCTTCTCCCATAAATGCGCATCGGTTTTTAAGTGGGAGGTTGTTGGGGTAAAGGCCAATCATGGCCTAGTATATACCCTTTTGTACCATACATACATAATAAGAGCTTACCTTGATCTGGGTGAGTTAGCACCCATAATTTTTGGTGTTCTCCTCGGAGCTACACCCTGTCTCTTCTTCATCATCAGTTAAGTCAGAGCTCGAACTCTCTGATCTTTTCTTTGTTGCTCTCTAATAACACCTCCTCTCCATTAAAACCTCTACCTCCTATGATAACCAAGGGGGGTGTTTATCAAACGTCCCCCCCTCCTCTCTCTCTCTCTCTCTCTCTCTCACACACACACACACACACACACACACACACACCCCTTATCTTTTTTTTTAAATAGTTGTTAGTTCAGTTTTTCCCTCGCAAGAATCTAAGTGTCCAAAGAATAAGAAAACAATAGTCAAAATTAAAAAACATTGTTTCAGAAAACCTTTACCTCCTATCATGACTAGGGGGTGGGGGGTGTTTATAAAATGTCCTCTCTCTCTCTCTCTCTCTCACACACACACACACACACACACACACACACACACACACACACACACACACACACACACACACACATTTTCCATTTCTCTTACATATACATGCACTCATGACTACACATATACACACCAACTCATGCACACACACACACATCCACAAACACACACACACACACACACACACACACACAATCTTCTTGTCTAGCAGATTTACTAACATTTTTGTACTATACAACCTCCCTCTATTTTTTATGGTTGAAATCATGGTGTGTGAGCGCACAGACATAGGCATAATTTAAATTTTGTCTTAATTAGTTAATTTTGATCTTTATTAGAAAAAATTGTTATATTTATTAGCATAATTATTCCCCCCTTTTTTAAATAAAAATCACTGTTGAGTTTAACCTTGTTATAAATAATGTCATTTATATTAGTATTATCTCTTAGATTAACTTTGGTGTAATTTCTTTAATTAATGCCTACTCATCTTAAAAGTTAATTAATTGATGTTGTTTATGGCATATGGGCCCTTGGTGCGTAAATATTGCCTATGGTGTTCGATATGTGTGACAAACTAGGGATCCTAACATAGTAAGTTTCCACACACACACACACACACACATGCGCGTGCACGTGCAAACACACACATGCACACAAGCACACACATGTGTGCGCATGCGCACACACACACACACACACAAAGCTTAATAATTAATTTACTTTTTATTAACTTAGCTTAAATTCCCCTCAATTTATTTACTTATATAGATATTTCTCCCCCCCTGCCCTTAAAATTTTTAATTTGCACCCTTACCTAACCCAACTCCTTCAAACATAACCCCAAATTACCCCAACTCAACCTTAACCCCTAACCCCTAACCCTTTCCCTTAATCCTATAACCCTTATGACTAACCCTCGGGCCCCAACCCCCTATCTTATCCCTTCCGACCTCACCGCCACTGTCCATGAGCCTTTGCACAGACCCACCCTCCTGCCATGCATGTGGTGGCCTTTTACTACATCTATCCTACCTGACTATTAACGTCCACCGTCCTACTCTTTATTGGTACTACCTGCACCCTTGGCTACACATTCCTGACCTTTCTTCAAGTCCCTCGCCAGCAACCAAGCAATCCTCTCTATCCTCTTGGCCACCCTCTACACTCAGTGCAACATACCTTTCCCTTTACTTACCTCTCACATGTCCGGTAGTGGCTTTTTCTTCGCTCTTTGCCCTTGCTTGGCACTAGCAACCTCTCGTCGACCAGTTGTGAAGGTGTGATTCCTTGCATGTATTGTTGACAAGGCTCCTAGCTCTCTTGCTTGGCTTACTTGCTTCCGACTCTTATTTCGTTGCATGGCAAACTATGCACATGGTATCCTTTTTACTTCGGCATTCTCTTCGCATCGAATCTGATTGGCCACCTCTGTGTTATGCTCTATATCCTACATTCTCTCTGTGTGGCAAGCTCAACATCTTGTTTAAATGGTGGAGGTTCATTTTTTGCCTTCAGTGAGTGTCTGTCATGTTTTGTGCTAGTTGGCATGCTCAGCTTTGGCCGTCTTACTCTGCAATTGCATTTCTTAACTCTGCAAAACACTACTCCGAATCCATAAGACTTTGCCGTGATAGGAAGGCTTCCCAATGGCTTTTTTCCCCGTAGTCCTTATTATTGATGCAGGCCTCAGAGATAGTCGTCCATCTCATCCGAATCCTTGCAAGTAGCTTGGTTGCCTCTTACCTTCTTTACGTGATGCCCGCTTGGGCTTTCTTCACTCAGCATGCATGCATTTTTTTGCATAGGGTGATTCCCTATGGTCTTGTAAGCTCTTGCCTAGTAGGATTTGGCTATGATTCCACGACTCTAGCTCCAACTCTATGAGTCTTTCTTTACTTCTTCACCCTGCGCCACAAGTGTATCATGTGTAACGGGAGTGCCTTGCATGTTCTTTGTGTGGGTTGCCCTTTTGCATGGTTTTTTTGGCTCATTGTTTAACCTTTTTTATTAATCTTAAATATAACTTTATGTCTTACAATTTGACCATTGTATTTTCTTTATTTGTTGCTATGGACTTACCCTTGTCCCTTTTTAAGCTGAATAGATAGATACGTAGCTTATTTATTTCTTACACAGTTTAAGTTTTTTACTTTTCTCGATTTATTTCTCTACTTGTTTGCCTTATATATATATATATATATATAAGTTACCTTCTTATCCTTTAATTCTTGTTTGCTTTTCATTGTATTTTTTAGTTAATTACCTCTACACTTTTTTTGTCTCTTGCTCTTTTTAACATTTTCTCTTGTTCTATTTTCTTTTTTAATGTTTCAAAAAATTTACTAACTTGCTTGTTATGAACTTAGTTGCTTAGTTCAATAGTTGACTATGATGTAAAACTTCCCCTTAATTTATTGTGCCTAATTCATCTTTTAAAAAAAGGTTCTTAGTTCATTTTTCTCTCCCAACAATCTAAGCATCCAAAGAATAAGTAAACAACATTCCAAATTAGAAGACATTGTTTCAAAAACCTCTACCTCCTATCATGACCGGGGGGGGGGTTATAAAATGCCCCTAGGGCACCAACTCCCTATAGTAAGAAAACCTATAGAAATATTGAGTATGAGACTAATTTTACAATATGCCATGAGTAGAAATTATTCAAATTAACATGGTTGCATTCTATACTAAAAGGGCTTCAAATATGTCTTTACACCTGAAATTTCGGTAGCACATGAAAAGGTTACATTTATTTGAAAGGAGGTGGGTTTTCATATTTTAGTGTATTTTGTGTTTTACCCCCCCTCATCCAAAAGACCCCCCCCCTTGGGCCTCACATATTATGAAAATAAGGTATGAATCTTAAAATCTTGCATATTTTTCAAGGTATATACCTTATATTTTGTGGGAGGGGGGACATGAAATTTTCATATTTTTCCCTCGCATATTTGAAATTTCTAAAAGGGCTTCAAATATGTCTTTACACCTGAAATTTCGGTAGCACATGAAAAGGTTACATATATTTGAAAGGAGGTGGGTTTTCATATTTTAGTGTATTTTGTGTTTTACCCCCCCTCATCCAAAAGACCCCCCCCCTTGGGCCTCACATATTATGAAAATAATGTATGAATCTTAAAATCTTGCATATTTTTCAAGGTATATACCTTATATTTTGTGGGAGGGGGGACATGAAATTTTCATATTTTTCCCTCGCATATTTGAAATTTCTAAAAGAAATCCATGCATATTATATATGGACCTTGTCCCCCCATACCCTATATTTTGGACGAGGGTTGTAACATATTACATATAGAGTTGGTGCCCCAGGAAAATGCTCTCTCTCTCTCTCTCTCTCTCTCTCTCTCTCTCTCTCTCTCTTTCTCTCTCTCTCTTTCTCTCTCTCTCTCTCACCTCCATTATCTTTAAAAAAACAAAGGTTCTTAGTTTAGGTTTTCCCTCCCAAGAATCTAAGTGTCCAAAGAATAAGAAAACAATATTCAAAATTTAAAAATATTGTTTCAAAATACCTCTAACTCCTATGACTGAGGGGGGTTTATAAAATCCTCCCCCCCCCCCCCCCTCTCTCTCTCTCTCTCTCTCTCTCTCTCACCTCCATTATCTTCTTTTTTTTAATGGTTCATAGTTCCGTTTTTCCCTCCCAAAAATCTAAGCATCCAAAGAATAAGAAAACAATGGTCAAAATTAAAAAACATTGTTTCAGAAAACCTCTACCTCCTATCATGACGCAAGGGGGGGTATTTATCAAATGCCCTCTCTCTCTCTCTCTCTCTCTCTCTCTCTCTCACACACACACACACACACACACACACACACACACACACACACACACACACACACACACATTTTTGTGTGCGGTAATTCCACAGTCATAATATTATAGTTCAATATTTTACAAAGAGATTCTCTAAAGAGTAGAATCTCATGCACATCAAAAACACAAGAAAACAATCTCATGCAAGACATTAGGGGAATTTTGGACTCAAAAAGGGCCTCTTGGATTAGTCCCTTAAGATTTATGATTAGTAAACTAGCCAATGGGAAGGCTTGGGTATTAAAAGAATGGAGAATTCCATATTGGCCTCTCATTGGTGGAGAGACTTCCCTTGGTCCCCACTAGGCTCCCACTTGCCTCCTCTTTCCCCCACCACCTCCTGGGGCATTTACTCCCCCCCTTGACTTTTTCATGGTCCCCCTACCCTCCTCCCTCACTCTGTGGACCCCCAAAATTACGAGTTTTTTTTTCTCCAAAAAATCAAAATTTTCCAAAAGTGTCCCCAACCCCCCAAATACCTCCCAAGAGGCCCCCCAAATTATCCCCATTGACTCTCGACCTTCCTCCTAGCCTCTTTCTCCTCTCAGCCTCCTCCTCCTTTCAACCTCCTCTCAGCCTCCTTCCCCTCCTCTCAACCTCCTCCTCTCAACCTCTTCCTCCTCCCAGCCTCCTCTTAGCTTCCTCCTCTCAACCTCCACTCATCCTTACCCTCTCAATATTCCTAGCCTCCTCTCAACATCCTGACAACCTCTTCTTACTCTTAGCCTCGTCCTCTCAATCTCTTCCTCTTTTCTTTCTCCCATTCTTTCCATATTTATGAAGCACTCCTCTTCCCTTAGACCAGATGTAAGACACATTTTGAAGGAGTACTTCATTTTGGTATTGCTTAAAAGGGGCTTGTATGGGAGCGAGGGCAAGAGGAATATGTTGTGGAGAGAGAGAGAGAGAGAGAGAGAGAGAGATTCCCATGCATTGTGTGTGTGTGTGTGTGTTATTATCTAGAAACAAAATCCAGGCATGAGGCTAGATGCTACGCATGGTGACGCTCAGAGGCCATGGAGGAAAAGGGAACGTCAGGGGAGAAGCATCAACATAGATGGGGAAAAGGGATTAAGAGGGGTGGGAATGAAGAGGGGGAAGAGGAGCATGTACATGATGGGAGGTGGAATGTAGAGATGGAGACATAAAGGGAAGAGAGTCATGCTTTATTTGAAAGGAAGGATGGAAATCAAAGTACTAGCTAGGTGGCTTTACGAGAATGAGTGTGCCCCATCAAGGAATAGCCCCCTCCTTTTATAGCCAAGAGAGGGGGTCTCTCCCATAAATACATCCTCCCACATGCATGGTGTGTGTGGAGGAATATCCCATGTGGGCTAGGTGGGTACGCACCCTCAATTGTATGCGACAACCCTTTGCCTCATTTTTCCACATAAATCAAACCCCATATCCCAAGTCAGATACTCCCTTGGTCTCTCCCCAATTTTATAATACATTCAGAAATCTAGGAGGACAAGTGGAGGGTTGGCACAAGAATTCTTGCCACCTCATCTTACTTTCCCCATTATTTAACTTGCACTCTCTGACTATCTACACCCGCCCCACATGGGCCTATCCTACATGGAGGGAATAATCCAATATAATATCA